>NC_135498.1:158103178-158431234 GCF_052857255.1 Amblyomma americanum | reverse complement strand
TATTGCACAGAAGAAGCGTTCGACCGTATTGGCAGTAACTGGCAAAGCCAGAGCCACCTCAATGACTTTTGCAACACCGGGGAAGAATGTCTTGGCCTGATGTAGAAGCTCGCAGTAAGTTATTTCTGATGGGTCCCTAGTTTCGTTGCACCACATCTCGTGCCAAGAGATGGCCTCTTCCTTGAAGTATTCGATGCCGTACAAGCATTGGAGTTTTTCGGCGAGGGCAGCGAACTCAACACGGCTCAAGCGCTTCATTTTTGATGGATGCAGCTGTAGAAGTTTGAAGCTCCTCCCATTGCTTTCAGAAAAGCGCCGAGCTAAAGAAGCAGTGACAGAGTCCAAGTATGGCACATTATATATTGCCACACGGTAGTATTTCTCCGGCGACTGAATCCCGTTGTTGTCTCGGTTGGCCTGACTGGAGACTTGTCTTGGTACAGATATCACCACATTTAAGTGATTGTCTGCCTCCCTTGCTGCATTCATGATGTCAGAGAACTGTACAACGTTTTTTTGGTGGCCGTGAAAAATATGTTGCAGCTCAGTGATATGGTTATGCACAGAATGGAAGTCCATGGATACACCTTGCAGAACGTTCGTAACTGGTTCGAGCCGAGCGCTGTACTTCGCTACAATGTGCAAGCAGACGATGAAAGACGAACTCGTTGTTGCGCAGTAGAGGACGTGAGCTCGTTGTCTAGTTGCAGCGTTCGAGCATGATTCCGTTGACGCGAGCTCCTCCAGTGCTTCGACTATGGCCACGTAATGCTGAGACAAGATCCTAATATATACTGCATTTTGCAGACCATCCTGTCTCACACAGCATCGCGATGTTGGGCACCAATTTTCTTCGGGGCGCTCTCTCGCGGAAGAAGTTTATGGTTTGTTTGTTTATCCCAATTTTGTTTCGGATTTCAGAGACGTCGTTCAAACTGTTGATGACGAGATTTAGTTTGTGGCTTGCGCAGTACAGAAATAGTGCCTTCGGGAACTGTTTTTGTATTATTTTGTTCACCCCAGCTTCTTTTCCAGCCATTGTAGAGCATCCATCGTACCCCGGTCCTACGAGGTTCGAAAGAATCAGCCCGGCAATCGTCAAAACCTTCAAGATTGCAGCGGCGATGCAAGCCGAGTTTAATTGATCCAGCTCTACATATCCCAAATACTGCTCTAGAACGCACACTTTGGCTCCCGCCTTGTCAATAAAGCGAAGGCCTATAGACATCTGCTTTTTTCCTTAAATATCTGCAGTTTGGTCAGCAAGAACGAAAAAAGCAAACGCTGTGTTAGCTTCGGCAACTATCTGCTTTCTCAGGATGCCCCCACAGATTGTGATTTTATCGTTCTGGACGCGGACAGAAGTGTACTTTGCATTGCCAGCAGAAGAAGCGAAGTGCTCCTGAAGTCGAGCATCTCCAGCTTCTACCCGAAAGTCAAGGAGATCATTGAAGACTCCACTATCAGACTGTTTGCCGCGAATTGGCAAGTCATGCGTTGCGCGAAAGACAATGGTGGAAACTATTGGAAATAGTTTCTCACGATTCCTTTGAACTTGCTCGTGCAGTGCTCTGTGCAGCTGCTGTACAGCGGGTAGCTGCTTGCCTTTCATAATATCCATAAAGTTCTGTGAGGCCGTCATTCCCTCCTTGTGCCATTGGGATTTTAAGTGATACCTGCACGCCTCGCGCATTTTTCTTTAGTTACTGAAAGCGCGCACGATAAAACTACCTTCAGTACCCCGGTGAACACGCGGAGGGAAAGCGAGGCAAAAACGACAAAGGGCGCCTTTCGCTGTCGCTGAGAACGCAAGCTAAGGGGCGTAATCTCCCAGCTATTGGCGAAAAGGTCTCTTTCCAGATGTTACACCCTTCTTAAAGTCGTATGTAACATTTGGCGAACATGGCTTAGTGAGAAGACGTAACTTCTAAAAGTCCGAGATGCCAGTGAGTTTAGCTTTGCCTAGAAACTCTCCTAGTTCATATTCTTGAGGCAAGTTAGCTGTTTTCTTGCTGTTGTCTCCGGACTTCAATAGCAAGCAAGGAGAAAGGGAATCGTCTCGGCTTACTGCGTGACTGCAGCTCACTATTGGCGGTGTCCCTTCCATGGAGTCGACGACATCAGCTACTGTCCGGTGGTGAAAGCTTGCATCACTCTGGTCAAATGCTACATCGTTGTCACATGTTGCACCAGAATTATGGTAACAATGAATAACTGCGCAAAAATGACGGGACAAGGGAGAAGAACAACACGAGACAAGCGCAGACTAACAACTGGTTTTTTGCACCAACGCCTCCTTCCTTCGATAACAAAGCGCATGCGCACCAACCAAAAATATAAAAGCCATAATCATCTCGTCATTCCAAGAAACTCCAACTCCTTGCGGTACTGGTGTATGGAAGCCTCGCTAACACATTTTTGAGGGCTTAATCTCGTGATTTCCAAGGTTTCAATAACTTCACGTTCTTTCTTATTCCTCGCGCGTCCGATAATCTTAGTCCTGCCGAAAAGTGGAGTGCAATCTTTGTCGTCATGCTTGCAGGTCTTACAATGCTTAAGAAGATGCTGCCCTCTAGAATCAGCTAAGGAATTGGCATGCTGTAATAATCTAATGTTGATGCAGCGGCCAGTTTGCCCGACGTACACCTTACCACAGCTCAGCGGAATCTGATAGATTATGTTCGATCTACAGTGCACAAACTTGTTCCTGTGGTTAGCGCTACACTCAATCTTCTTTTGTCTATCTAGTCTAACTAAATTGCACAAACGCGACAACTTCACGGTGTCGAAAAAAGGACCTCTACGCCGAATTTACCGGCGACCCTCTTCAGGCCGTGCGAGACCCTGTGAACATAGGGCATAACTTCATACTTCCGCCTCTCCTGGGCATCCGCCCCACGAGGCTTTGAGTTTTGGCGGAAGGACTTCAACCGGAACTCGGCGACAGCTCGAAGAAGGGCCAGCGGAAAACCGGCAAACCGAAGGCGATCCACCTGAGCATCAAAGCTAACCCCAACATTATGAGGGCACGACTTGGTCAACGAAGCCCTGAGGCAAGCTGACAAAATACTCCTCTTGACCAGCTTCGAATGAGACGAGTTGAAGGGCAGGAGTGCTTTTTTCGACCTAGCCATGCACGCCCAGCATAGGTGATCAGGATTGTTAAAAATTAATTCTAAGTCTAAGAATTGCAAACAAGAGTTTTCAGGAAGCTCAATGGTAAAATTAAAACTGGCAAAATCAGACTTAAAAAATGTTAAAACCTCCATCGCCACCTGTGTCAAGTTATCGTTGCGGTCAGTATTTAAAAGGATTAAAAAGTCGTCGACGTATCGGAACACCCGAACGATACGGTCGTCAGAAAGTACGCGCGATAGCGAGCGGTCAATTTCAGCTAAAAGAATCTCAGGTAAAACAGGAGCTACACACGACCCAATACAAATGCCGCGTTTATGCACGTAAAATTTATCCTGAAAACTCACAGCCATTGAATAAAGATATACCTTAAGCACCTGGAAGTCCCCCTGAGCAAGCACGAGACTTTGGCGATGTCGCATAGGATGGCTGACAAAGTTCCAGGCGAAGAGAAAGAACCTTACCATTTAGAATGTGTTGATACGATCTGCAACACTTTCAAAAGCAAGAAGAGGGGAAATTCTATGATGAGATCTGTGGCAAGCTATTTTAGAAACTTTGCAACTGGCACAGCCCGAAGAGGGGAAATGCAACTGGCGCAGTTGAGACAGGATCTCAACTTATTTCTACTCGAGGCATTGGACGGAAGGTGAGAAGAACAAGTCGGTGAACAAGCTGTTTGTCCTAAAGGAGAAAACGTGAAGCTGCGTCGAAAGACGACGTCGAGAGCTTCAGGATCACGGGTTGAGTTCGAGAGCACGTCGGAGGTTCAAGTCAGCGAGGAGCTGAAGGAGCCTGGCAACGACAAGCCATCGAGGGTTCGAGGCAGCGAGCTGTTGAAAAGAACCAAGCGTCCGCATCGAAAAGGTTGAGAACCAGGCGACCAAGTCAAACGAGGCAGAAGTCAGCGAGCTGGTGAGAGATCCAGGGCTCAAATCGTCCGCATCGAGGATCCTGTCGTCATCACTGAGGACGACCAGACCACCGGGGCAGAGAGCAACCAGTAAGGTAGGATACCTTTCTGCTTTTTCTGAATTCACCATCTCGGTGTAGTGTTTAGTGCTAGAAACGAAAGCACGGAAAACGGAGATGGCTGCTGTACTATATGATCGGGAGGGCATGATGCGGCGTGTTGAGCAGGAGGAGGCAGAAAAGCTGAGTGAAATTGAAAATTTGAAACTCCAAATTGAGCTGGAAAAGAGAAAACTTGCACAGATGCAGTTGAAATTAAGGCAGGAGGCGAAAGTCGATAGCGAGGTCTTATTCGCAGCAGTCCAATGTTTAAACTGCATGAAATTTGGGCATTCGATGATGGACTGTGCGAAAAAGCAAGAACAAGGTGACCCCGCAGTGAGAAGAGATGTGTGCGGGTTAGTAGCTTAGGTAGAGATACTGATGCCTGGTAAGTTAAGTTCCCAGTCGGATATGACTGTTGATAAGGCCGTTCAACTAGATAGGGTGGACGATCCGACATGCGGCAACTTGGAAACCGAAGGTGAAAGTTCTGAAGCCTGTGTCGATTCAGGGACCGAAATAACAAAAGGAGAAGGTGTGGCTATCTAAGCCGCACAAGCTGATCTAACGTTGTGTGCCATGCTAGAACAGATCGCTGAAGGCATAGAGGCGTTAGTAACACCTGTGAAGCATGCGCTGTCAGAGCGAGCAGATATAGAGCTTACCCAAGAGGCGCAGGAGTGGACTTCCAGTGAACAAGAGTTCAGCATTGTGCAAGAGCAGGTCGGCGCTAACTCTGAGGAAGCGGGAACGCGCGAGGAAGAGGTAAATCGGGATCTGATAGCGGGCACACTTCTTCCAGGTTATGGTAAGCTAGCTTCGAAAGATGAGTTGGTTAGCCAGCCGAAGCTGACACTGCGCAGTGACAGCTGTTGGTGTAGAGGAAAGTTGATAACGCTTGAGATGCCCTTGTTGCTAGACCAGCCAGAAAGGGTGCAGCTGCAGGAAAAAAATGAGAAAGCTGATGCCAAAGAGCATTTCAAAATTCCGCACGAATCTGTTAGCGACAAACCTGAGGCGTCAGTGGAATTTCAGGCAGATCCGGAAGCTGCAAATATTTCTGCAGCAGATTGGGAGTTAACAGTGACAGCGGCAAAGAGTTTCACAGCAGGTAGGGAACTTGGAGATTCGGATACTGGATTCATTCCTGTAAGTCTAAACATTAAGCATGATACCTCGTTACCAGAAGTGCGGAAGCAAGCTGGTAATTGTGGGACAAGAAAGCATGAGGAGATGGTTTTCTTTCATGATAACGTCGGCTGCAAGCTCTGCAAACAGCTAGCGTCACCTGAAACCCGATGTGAAGCTGTATGTGAGGCAGCAGATCTGAGGCCTAACTTTAGCGCGAGATCCAGAGAACGGGAGAATGCAGACGCGATTGCAGCAACAATCTTTGTGGGGTTCAGGGAGCTAGTGAGCTCTGTAGATCTTGAGGAAGGTGACAGTGCAGATCCGAAAGCGGCGGCAGCCTTTGCAACCGGCAATGTGGCGAACAATTCAAAATGTAGAGCCAATCTTTTTGACAAAGCTAAAAAGAAACATGAACTTCTGTTTCGAGATGTAGGCGGCTGGAATTTCTGCCAATTTGGTGCACCGATCTGACATGGTGCATTCTGGAATGTGCAGATTGGTGTCCTAACCTTGTTGTGCGGATTGAATTAACCGCAATGTGCGCGCGTGTGTGCTTGTTTGTGGACATATTACAGCCGAGCATACATGTGCGTGTGTGTAATTTTGCTCCGGGAAACTGTGGCTGCACTGTTATGTCACACTGACAGCAAGTGTCCGCGTGACGTTCTTGGTTGGGAGGTGTGGAGTTCGCTGACCTTTCTGCGAACTGGTCGGTCTCGTGCTCGCAAAGAAGGCCGCAGCAGTGGGGTAGGAAGTCGCCAACAAAGGTACCCGTCCCGTCCCGGCCTCCCATTCTTGCGGCGAACGTCCTTGTTTACTCCGCGCCATCACGGACATAACCCGCCGGGAAGAACCCTAACCAGATACAGCAGTCGACATTTGTGCGCTGTCAAGTGGTTGCCGAGGCTTCGGGAATGAAGGAGATACGGCTGGGTAGGAGCCGAGTGACCATGAAACCCATTATTCCCGTAACGACTGTCTTCTCTTTCGATGTGTTCTGTAAACGACTTAAGTGATCGTCTCGATAGGAATATGTTTGTCGCCTGTGCGGAAGCGAAAACAGATGACAATGTTGGGAAAGTAGAAACGGCTGTGCCGTGGGTACCGTTGGAAAGGGTGGTCGCGTTTGTGCTGTTTGTGTGTTTAATTGCAACCTTTCCTTCCCAAATGTATACTCAGTACTCTTTCCCCAATCTATGATTAGTTCGCGAAAACCTTATTTTTCTCTCCTTAACCACTGATTGGTGAGGTGAGTCGCATGTAATCTTATTGGTTGCTGTCCGCACTAAGGGCGGAGACAGAGGGTTTAAAAGTCAGCGCTCTGGGTTCAACGGGGGCTGAATTCGTCTTATCAACGGTTTAGTCATGTAAATAGTTCTCTCCTTGCTTTGTTGCTTGTTTTATTATGTTGTACATAAACAGTTAACCTTCTCCTTTCTTCGAGTAACGTGAATGTTTGCGAATTAGGACTACCGGGTCATCAAAAAACCCCGATTTCATCACCAACAAGGTGCTTCCTCTCATCGCCACCTGAAGGGGGAAACTTAACTCCCTCCCACCTTCTATCAGTAATATTAGCAAAACACAAAGCACTTAAAGCCTACAAAGCCACCACAAAACGCGTGACCGGTTCTAGCTTAACGTTCAGCCACCGCCACATAAAGCACACGTGGTTTCCAGCCCAGGCCAAAGCTTCGCGAGTTCTGGTCTCCACTTCATATTACAGAAAAAGAGCTGCAATTCTAGCATATATCGCAAGTATTGATAACGCTCACTACACATTTTAAAGCTCGCCCACACAGCCGCATGCAGGCGAAATACACAGTTCCGATTTTAGAGCGAAAGCTCCACTCTCCGCGCTACAACTACCAAGGTAAAGTTTGGCGGAAAGTCGACCTTGAGCCGGCAAAATGGGGATGCGGCCAGTGACGTCATACTACGTGACTCGCTGTGGACAGGCGCCGCAGCAGTGCTCGCTCGGAGGCTCTTCGACGCTGTTCCACGTGTCTAGGCGAGAGTACAACAGCTGGTTCACCGGCGCTCTGTTGCTCAGTCTGGCCATGGATGATGCGCGCGCCGGTCCAAGTGGGTCAGCTCAGGCGCAGGCACCAGACCATGCATAACTGTGCTTAACAGAGCTTTCGCTCGTATAACTAGGTTTAGCCGAAATAAACCTCCGCTGGGTTACCTGGGCTACATTGGGTTACCAGTCGACCATTTCGCGGTGGCTGGGAATGGCCAGTTGTGCGCATGCGCCGTTACCATGGCAGCCGGAGAGGAGCAGCAGCTGAGTCGCGCGCTTCGCCGTCGTCGCGCCCCCCGCTCCACCGGCGGAAAGAAGCGCGCCGCGTTCTTCGTCGCCGCCTCGTCGCACGCCGCTCTATCACCCGAACCACGGGTCGCATGCGCAGCATTGCGTATAAGAGGCAGAGATGTAATAAGCGGCTGTATCACAACGTTTGACATGCATGCAGAGAAGGGGAGTCCAGCCGCTGCTAAACGACGGTATAGGCAAGAGGAGATTAACTCTTCCGATCCTAAGGTTGTCGCCTGGCACTTGGTTACTCAACAAAGGGAGATAGAGCGTAAGGAGGGGAAGAGAGCAGCGGAAACACCCACAGCGGAGAGAGTAACGCCTTGCCAAACGGAGATGCCAGACTGCCGAGCGTAATAGACGGCGCGTAGTCGCCGGGATGGAGCCCAATGTCTCTCGTTGCTAAGCATACAGCAATGAAAATGAGCTCAGCCAGGGAAACGTACCTCTCGCTACGTATATCCTGGCATAGCCGAGCTAAGCCGCTGCCATTTTGATTAAGGTGTAAACCTGGACGCTTTTTTCAACGGTGGATATTCAGTCGTTTATATTGGTGACATGTCTGGGGAAATCATAAGAACGGGTAATCTCTTTCCTATGCACAAAAATTATCCCAGACTTGAAATTTGGGCTCCCACTAGAGCTGCTTAGACATACATAGATTAGAAAACCCCCAAAAGGAATCATCCGCCGCGGTGGCTCAATGAATTTGGCGGTCAACTGCTGATCCCAAGGTCCAAGAATGGAGTTCTGGTGGTTGTGGCCGCGTTTCGATGTAGGAGACATGCAAAAATCCTCGTGTGCTGAGGGATGTCAGCGTACGTTAAGGAATCTTAGGCTACTCAAGTACATCCAGAACGTTCCACTATGTCGTCCCTCATAACCTATGTCTTCCTTCAGGACTTTAAACCCCACATACAAATACCAATAACAAAACGAAGGAACCCATTTTTGGAATTTTAAATCCGGAAATATTGTAGTCTTATATAGCTGAGTTAATTTTTTTCAGGTGATTGAGTACGAATTGAACAAATACTGACGCATCTCGCCGTCATCGTTATTGTTCCGAAGGTAAACCTTTGGCGTTATCCATCTGAAACGAAGAGAACTAGAGCAAAGCAATAAGTAATGGGTAGAGAGTGACGTACGGCTGAATGTTCTCTTTGGCAGGAGCGGTCACTGAAATAGAACGACCCGAGGGTCGATATAAACGCACGTGCCCACGTTCCATTACCATCTCTGATGATAGCCTGAGTGGAAAGACGAGCTTTTTCTTTTTTGAAAAGCCTTGGCGAGCGAGGCCCATTTAAGGAAAAGAACTGCACAAGAAAAGCGGCCGCTCGTGGCTATCATCAGCCAAGAATGTCGTTGATGGTTCTGTTGCCAAAGCTCAGGCAGCGCAGGGCTTCATTCTGCCTCGATATTTTATTGACCGAGAAACAGAGCCCGTTCTTCGCATTTCACTGACTCAGATAAAAGCACTTTAGAAAGCAGAAGCACCTGTCGTCAAAATCAAAATTCACAAGGGCGCAATCGAGTATGAAAGGCACTGGCATGTGCCTCATCCACAAGAAACTACGGCATTTATTGGCTGGATAAACAAATTGTTCGTAAGCTGAGCTCTGGCTTGGCTTATGTTTTGTTTAGCGATAGCGGAAGATTATTAGATTAGAGAGGCGAAGGAAAGGCAGGGAGGTTAACCGGAGGAAGAAGCCGGTTTACTACCCTGCACTCGGAAAACGGGATTAGGGGATATAATAGTGAAGGGCAAAAAGGAGTAAGAGGAAAATGATGTCAGTATGAGAAGTCAGCAAGCCGGTAGAAACTGGGAAGCGCTTGGTTCAGCTGTAGTTTTGGAAGGTGCGGATGCGAGAGGTAGTTCTGGCTGCCGGCTACAGGCATACTCTTTTATTTCGCATCGGTAGTCAGATGCCGCCAACGGCCAGCCTCACGTTCGGTATGCCGCACATCGGAACGCTCTATGCGGCGACGTTATTTGTTACAATTAAGACCGCGAACGTCTTCCTTAGTTTGTTGGTGCTGCTGTTGTTTTCGCCTGATATAGGCCAGGCCCAAACAAAGCACAGGCTACTGTCGCTTTGGACTGAGGACCCCACCTTCCAGCGACGGCTCAGCTTCCTTCATCTTCATCTCTCATTTCCTTCTTTCTCGCTTCTTGTTCTACTTTCTCTTATTTTACCGTGTTAGCCTATAGCCGTCTTTTGGCGAAAAACCTCCTGTTGTGTGTGCGTGTCTGTCTGTCTGTCTGTCTGTCTGTCCGGAGCGCCCTTGGCGGACCGGAGTGGGTCGGGGCATCTCTGGTCCTGGAATGTGCCAGCTGCGACATACAAGCTGCGCGTGCTGGTTACAGTCTAGCCCAAAGCTTCTCACGGGAGTTATGTCTATATCGTCGTAGAAATCGCTCTCTAGTAAAAAATGGTTGCTTACACTTTTAAAAATGTTGAAGCAGGTGGGAAAAAGTCGGGTAATAGACGTTTGCGCTTGGAAGCTGTAGAGACACTGATCACTTTGCTAATTGCAAAGCTGTGTGCCAGAACTATTTGCTTGATGTGCGCAATTCTTTTCTTTTTGCCAGCCGCAAACTTTTTGGCCACAGTTGTTTTTACCTCAACTTCTAAGATCATGGTCCAGTCCTTGGCGTGTGCAGTGCGTGGTATAGATCAAAATCACAAAGAAAACGGTGCGCCACTGCGAGAAGAGGCACGCATATTGGATGGCCTGCGTTTGACGGCCTTTGAAAGAGTTGAGTGGGGCGCAGTTGTACTCTTGTGCCAGCACATGGAACAGCGTATAGCACCTTTTCTGTGATGCGATAGGACGGCGGGCGAGATAACAGACCCTCCAGCTCCACACTGTTATGACATGCTCAATAGCGAGGTAGGAAGCGGCGCGAATGCCAAGACCCCGCACTTTGTGCGCCACAGTGCAGGAGCAGCAGGCGACGCTGTCAAGACACCGTAGTGCGTGGCCCCGAAGCCGTAAATGAAAATGTACCGTCAAGGCTCTATAGTGCGTGCCGCACAACATGAGGTATGAATGAGTGGTAAGCAAGAGAAAACTGATTAAACTACCAAGTTTTTTCAGCAGCGATTCCGGGAGAACACGTTTGGGTGCAGTTCTTTCTGTGCGATCGCCTGTGGTTCCGCAACGACCTCAAGATGTTAACATCGGCTTTCCACTCTAGGCTGAGAGGCATTACATACTGCCCACTTCACTACATTCCATTTGTGCACAGAGTGCAGCTGAGTTTCGCGTTATATACACAAATTAGGACTCGTGTCTACACTGATACATCTCCGCTATGTTAAAGGTCTCCAATGT
The DNA here is from genome assembly GCF_052857255.1 of Amblyomma americanum. Classification (NCBI taxonomy): domain Eukaryota; kingdom Metazoa; phylum Arthropoda; class Arachnida; order Ixodida; family Ixodidae; genus Amblyomma; species Amblyomma americanum. The sequence continues at coordinate 158,420,298 of NC_135498.1, read as the reverse complement.
GGCTGATTACAATGGGCCACGTGACCAACCGTTCGTGCGACCGTTTATGGCGCCACTGATAATGAACACGTCAGCTCGGACATCTTTTAGTGCCAACGACGTGATACCTTCACATCATATATTTTACTGCTGATGTTTTAAATGGAAAGACAAGATAAGAGCCATCGCAGGTATGCGAGGCATGTATGAACGGTTGTATAACAACATCGCGTAAGGCGCGCGTGATATGAAACGTGGTGCGGTGAACAGCCGAATGATGAGAATGACGGCAAAGCTGAGCTTAGCGCACGCAGAACGAGTTTCATTTACTAGACGCCATGCCTCCTTGGCAAACAATCAGCATGCGAGGAGACATTACTTAGGTTCCGTTGCCATCGGGAGTGAATTGCAGCGTTACGAAAGGCGTGAGCCGGCTGCAAAGGTGACATAACTGGCACTGACGCCTGTGTCACCTCAGTGCGCCTCACGTTTGGCCTTTGGGCTCTTTCCGCACTTGACGCGTAAAGCGGGCAGCAAGCGACGATTCCCAAGGTATTTTATAACGGTGGCCTGAAAGTAGCTTTAATGGGCGACTAGGGGAATTCAGAACAGTTAACAGGGTGGTATTAGCGGAAAAACTCTGCGTCGATATTTTCAGGTTAAACACCTATATACTGGATCGTTTGATACAGCTGTTTTCAGGGGGCATACTGCGTCAGTGATGGAGCTCTGGCATTACTAGAAATGACTCTCTCGTTGCAGTCTAAAGAGCGGGAGTTAAATATCGCAAGCCACGCAAGCACACCCGGTGCAGCACTTAAAGGACACTTCCCTGATGACTGCCGCTTGGAAAGTGCGAAGGCGGCTTCAGCGAATCGACGTCACCATGCAGGAAGGCCTGAGGATGTGCGCGTGGAGAGGCCTCGCATATAAAGAAAACAAAGTAAAAGTAATCAATTTAGAGGTTATTGCTGATACCGAGATATGAACACGAACCCGAGCAGTCGCAGTAGATCTCGAGAATTCCTCCACACGGTGAAGCCTTGCTCAGAGCTCGTATATGCGCTGTGCACGTCATGTGGAAGCAGCGCAAATAATCTTGCTCCTTTTGCTTCGTTTTCTTCGGTGCGGAAATACGGGAGGCGAGAGAGAGAGCAGTGTGCTCTCGGTCATCGAAACACTGCCGGTCGATGTGTCATGCAGTGCTGCCTCCGAGAAAGGGACTGCTCGCGGAAATTACGAAACCAGCTGAAGCGGAAAATGGCTTCGCGTGTCTAGGCAGATCGTCAGCAGCGGGGTGTAATAGAGGTGACTTATGGAAAAGGGCCCTCCGAAGACGAGTTTGAGTGTGATGTTCATGAAACAAGTTGGAGGGATTTGGTTGCGATATCTTCTCCAATCTAAAGGCACGTTGTCTGCATATGTAGAACGCGTTCAGGAGATGTGGGAGAGAGGAAGTGGTTTTTTCACCCGAAATATTACAGATGAAATGACCATCCTGCCTCTTCAGTCTGCCCTTCAATATCGTCAATTCAATATCAACCATTATGATATGATCTGATATCCCACGAATTTTTTTGTTCCATCCTGTATGCCTACCTAATAAAGATGGACTTAATAAATATTAACTTTCGACTATAGTCATTCTAGCGTTGTGGGCGTATTTGCAAACACGGTGGGCAGCCCAGAAGGGATACTTCAGACCCGTCCTTTTATCAACTCGACATCAGCGGCACTGCCCAGTTTCGCTTGCTTTTAAAGGAAGATTCAGGGGACATAGAAGTTGGCCGAAATTAATAGGCTGCCGTGTTTTAAATACAAAGAAGCTTCTTTCCCTGGACACGGAGTTTTTACAACGTAGAAAAGAAAAAGAAACAAAATACAGGTTTCGCCACCACTGGCCGGTTTGGAAGGAAAAATGCATGCGTCGACACCGATTTGTAGGTGCGGGTCTTACAGGCTGCGCTACACTGCAACCTATTTCAACGTGGCAACCCATTCCTTTCAGTAATGACGTTACGAGTTTGAATTGACTCAAGGAAGATTTTAAATAAATACGTCTTTGGCGGTCAGACAAACACCCACATGGCAAAAAAGGACCATGGAATCCATTTTTACAGAGAAGAATAGTGATATGGAGTGGTGAATATTGCCTTTTTAAATGCGAAGAATACAAGGGCGGTTCAACTTGTAAGGTTCCCGATTTATTCCTGAAAACACTTTTGCCTCCAGCGTTTTGACTGGTTCCTGTATTTCACCGAGACCTAAGTACACTCATACATTTTTCGCGGCGAAAATGCTGTTGCCTACGATTCTTTAATGATCTCTTTCGGCCACTAGAGAACGCAAGTGGCTTGATAACGTGCTGCCGCGGAGAGGCTTCTTCAGCACGAGAAAAAGGAAAAAGTTGCTAGAGAGGTCAAGTAAGCAAGCATGGAGTTTGAGAAACCACTTAAAAGATGTCACGAAAGAAGTTTACACGTGCTACCTAACCAGCGGTTACGTTGTCTTGATTGCAGCATACCGCTGCAGTGCTTCTACATGCGTGAATAAGCTTCATTTGCAGAGCATCTTCGTGGCTTCAGCTGTTACGTTGTGCCCTTGGATTGCCACGGACAGAGCAGGACACCTTCGCGGTCGGGAGAAAACGGCAACTTTTGCGCCACTGCCGGTAACTCAACCGCCGCCAGGTTTCGGATTTGAAACACCCTATTGAACCCTTGTCTCATTCAAAGCGGAAATCGATAGAATGAAAGGCCCGTTTTTACAATCGCTGCGAATCAACAATGGCTGGACACTGCGTCGTGGGGTTCCCTCTGTTCTTCAGTGCGCATTCGCAGAGCTAGTCAAGAGGTAACTCCTTATTTTTAGGTCTGTTTGTAGGATATAGTGCAGACATCTCCAGAAACGCTGACATTGAGGGCTAGCTGCTCAACGGTCAGTCAGTGGTTACATACAAGGATTTATTCTAGTTTAGCGACCATGCCGCTCTACCTTCCGGGATGGATACTGCGGTGTGCTCTCACGTGACCTCTGGGCATATTTGAACTGCCATGCACACAGGAAAGCACACTTTAGGTCATCATTTTAGGTGATCCTTCGAGGGCTACTTTAGATGGTAGTCACAACCTGGCCACCAGATTGTGAGCAGACTGACCACCCTGGCAGGTGGCAGTTAAATTAATTATTGGTCGCGAGAGGTTGCTTAGAAGGAGCAACATGGGTCGCACAAGCCCCACCGACCGCAGCACCTGGCATCGCGGGCAGAGGCGCAGCGCCACTGCCATGTTACCAGTACTATGTTTATTAGTCGTGATCACACGAGGTCTCTGGTCCGAAGCCCTGACGTCAATGCGATTAGCGCCCTTGGCGGAGTGGAGGACAATTACTGCCCTTGGCGCTACGGAAAGGTTGAAGCGGAGCAGCTGCTTCTCCTTCTCGTTCTCCTGTCTCCCGTCTGCTTAGAGGCACGCCAGGAAATGATAAGCGCGTTTCCGCTTGTGTAGAGTTACTGCGTAGGATCCCAGAGTTTCACGTTTGTTTCCCTTGCGTCGATATTGGATAAAGGCGGCCACGTGGGTGAAAAACCATCCATGTATTGCGAAGAAGCCTACTCCTCCGCATCATTCAGCGCTAGACTATTGCTGACAGTCCATTGGCAAATCTTTGTGCTCCTGCTTTGCGGCATTTCGTTTTGTCCCAGTGCACATGTTCATTAAAAACGATGTTTTCTTCCTAAAAAACATTCTATTTATAACAAGTGTGCGCTAATTGTTAAGAAAACGCTTGTGACGTGTGGCCTTTACAAAAGATGGCGCCACTAATCCACATGGCTAGTAATTTGTCACTCAAAGAGATAGGTATTGGTGCAGCCGATGCATTACTGGCAATCTGTGCCACTCACTACAACCGTATTTTGGATATAATAAATCACTCGTTTTAACCGCTGCATACAAGTAGTCCTCTTGCATGCAGTTGTGGCTTTCCCTCGTAGCTTGGATGCTTTGGAGAAAAAGATATGGCGGACAAACACTGAACACAGCGAACCTACGCAGTAACTTTACGCTTGTGGCGGAACAGCCGCCTCTTCTCGTTCTGGCGCACGCTGCAATTTGATGGCCAGCTAATGCTGAGCTTCCAGTACGCATTAGCTTAAAGAATTTCTATGCGTACGAAGCAGTGGCACCGAGAAAAGCGTAAATGATTACACTAAAGCGATTACACAACGTCACACTGTCATACGCAAAGTATGAGTTAGCAACTGCGAAAGTCGTTCTTCTTTCTGTCGCTGGCACCGAATACGATGTTGCCTGCAGATTGTCGATTCCGCAGCGGCCGAAACCGGGTGCGATGAAAGGTGCGACCAGTTGTATTGGGGTCATGCTTAGATGAACTCTGACCCTCGTTTCCAGAATGTGTAGCGACTCGCGGCCTTGGCGAGTCTAGGCCTTGGGGGAAAGGTGTACATATAGATTGAACACTATTTAAAAGAACGACAAATTTTTATGTGAACTCTAAATTACCAAACGCTCCTTCACGCAGTGGAGAGAGGCATACCTCAGGGAGCGGTGCTCAGCCCTCTCTTGTTCAATATTACCCTATACACATAACAAGAAACCTTCTGCGAGGAGTGCGCATAACGATTTATGGAAATGACTTATCTGTATCTGGAACGCGTAACGTTCGCGCTATATTACTCAGCAACGTCTTGAGAGAGCGTTACTGCATAACTCGATGTGCCTGGACACCCATGGTCTTCGTCTCTCGCCCCAAAAAAGTGTTTCCATTGCATTTTCAAGAAAAACGACGGTGAGGTATCCGCTCCTCCTAGGTGGACGGTCACTACCTTTTGTACGATCACAGCGATTGCTAGTTGTGGTGATAGACAGTAATATCTCGTGGTCACCTCCGATAAAAAACTTCGCGAGAGGATCAGTGCATCATGGCAAGTTTTCATGTTCATAGCGCGAACACGGTGGGGCAGCAACTGCCGTTCAATGGTTCTGCTGGAAAGAGCCTACGTTGACGGACTTTTGCGCTATTGTCTCTAACAAACAAGATTCTCGAGGCCGCGTGGAACAACTGCATGCGGATATGCCTTGGCCTTCCAAAGGGTTCCTCTGCATAAGGAACAGCAGCGGAAGCAGGCTATTTCGCGCCGGATGTGATTGCCAGCCAGGAAACTATGCGTACCCACCTCCACCGCGTCATTCAAGGGAAGAAGTACTTCCTACACCATGTCCAGGTAACTCGCTACAACTCTGGCTTTGGCCAAGCTGTGCACCTTCTACCCCTCCCCACTATTAATTACTCACAGAAACTACTACCTCTGTCCATTCCACCCTGGTCACTCTCGTCTCTAGAGGTGAATGGGTTTATTCCAGGTGTGAATGCAAAGAGCCGCGTGCCACAGCCATTACTTCTGCAAGCTATTCTAGCATACTTAGCCGAGGAATATACGTCCCACACTCACATCTTCACCGACGGGTTAACTACTCAAGTAACCTATTCCTGTGGAAGACATCCTCTACGACAGCTGAGCTTCACAGCATTAAAGAATCTTTTTCTGATATCCTGCGCCGGACTCCCTTGCCGATCGGTTACCTTTACGAACCCCAAATCATCCCTGCATGTCATGTCTAGCCTGCTCAAGAACACCAATCATGAGCCCATTATCCTTGACATCGGGTATCTACATAATATTGCTTATTGTCGCAGGCCACTGCATAACATTTCGGTTGATTCCAGCACACTGTGGCATTCTGGCCAATGAAAAAACAGACGAAGTGGCCCGTAATAACCACCAACATCGGAAATACATTCGGACCTTCACGAAATTTGATGCGTCCAAATGGCCAAAATATTTGTTTCCGAATCAACGTATCGGCTCTGGAGCGTGTGGACATATCGGTACCAATTTCTGCACTCAGTCGAACCACATCTCAGATCTAGACTCCCACCCAAAATTCCTCGACATCTGGAAACACTTTATCACCTACTGCGCCTGAACGCTGCATTCACCAACTGCTTGCTATACCGTTTTGGTCAAATGAACAGTCCGCTTTGTGACAACTGCGGCTCGATCAAAATTCTGGAACATATGCTGCTTGAGTGGGCTGCAAACGCTGACGAGCGTGCGTACAATGAACATTGCAGGAAGAAGCTCTTCCCAATGCATCGAACAATGGACAGTGTTTTAGTTCCCGTAGCCTGCGCTAGGCAACAGAGATATTGAATGAACTTTTCATTTGCATATTTGAAGGATACTGGACATCTTGAAAAGGTGTAATTTCACTTTACATGTTATCATCACACATTCTTCACGCAATGAGATTTTTTAGCGCATTTGCCGGATTATGCACTTAATCATTTCGTCTGTAACATCATTATTCGCTGACGCACCTTAGTACGTATATAATGACTACATTTTATCTTCGCCACTTTTTATTTGTTATATTTTATCTTTTCCGCACCACTCTCCTTCTACCTTTACCTCCCAAATTTCCTTCCTCGCGCAGAGTAGCGTGCCAGCGATTTTTAAACGCCGGCTATATTCTGTTACTTCTCATTAAAGAGCTTCTCTTTCTCTCTCTCTCTGTACTTGTCGGCACTAGGGTGCAGTCGCTGAGCATCCCTCGTACTGTCTACTTGCGAACTAGAACCTACTCGCCGATCAGAATTATAGGTGCTGGGTCATTCCACGCCAAACGTCGCAGACGTTGCGCTCGAGCATCTCCAATTGGTTAAAAAAATTCATGGAAACTTATCCTAGTGTGCGTAACGAAAGCCTGAAATACTTTTGCTGAAAATTTTTTTTCCGGAGGTGAGGGCAGTTTGAATATTTAGAAAGGGCGAGAAACTAGGCACTGCTCAATAATTAATAAATAATTCAAATTTTTAGAAAAATTTCGTAATTTTGTTCATTAACATTTACAGTTTCTCGCTTTCATTCTGATTTGGAGCATGCACCTTTATATGGTATAAGTATTTTTAAAAAATCGAAGAAAAGTATAAAATTGTATCATTTTTGTCGTTTTTTGTTTTAATTATCAGCTCGCTCTCGCAAATTCGGAAATAGCCGTTTTGTAAAAAAATACTAAGATTGCAAAAAGTGCGTTCTGAGCCAAAAACAGTCGTTAATTTCACCCTGAGGTGGTCCAAGTAAAAATACAAACAATAGCGAGAACAGTTTAATTCCTTTCATTGTTGAAATTTTTATTGAGGTAATTTTTGTTCAAAGTAAGAAAAGAATTCTTTAAGTTGAGCTCTCGCGCAGCAAATTGCGTCGTCTCTTTACGCCTCTTCACCGCAGAGCACAATACTACTGGCAGTCTGGTCAGACGAAATGTAGAGTGTATGCTCTTAAGTGAGATTTGCACTGCAGGCAATCAAGGGAACGTTGAGTAGTTGAACAGGTATTCGTGGGAAAAGATTTTCTTAACACTCCCGGGGCGGCACATGCCCAAGTAAGCTATAATTGTTCAGTGTGGTTCTGTCGCAGAGTCATTGTTGTCAGCGCCATGACATACATAAGCACCAGCATGAGCTTGTGAGACGCCGATCTGGACATGACCAGAAGGATCCGGTGTTGAAACCATCCGCGACGCAGCAGCACCACGTCGTGGTACCTGACCCTTGTGGCTGTCAGGGGCTCATGCCCGGTTGTTTCCGATGTGATGTATTGGTTTTATTTGATTTAGTCAGTGTAATTTCTGCAGTAATACTCAAGCGACAACTGTAGACGGGCCACTATGCTGGCGGAGCACCTCCTTCATGTGAGCGACGCACCCAATGCGCGAGCGGACCGCGTTCACCGCCTGCGCGTCTTGCGTTACTCGCCGCAGTTCTGCACTTCGCTCCTTCACGCGCGCTCGGATGCGCTCGCTCTTCGCGATCTTATTCGGATACAAATAAAGGACTTGTGATGCCAGCCGGTCATCCCTCCTCGTGGTCCATGTGAGACAGCACGCTGAATACCCTTGTTTTGAAGCGAAAAGCTGCACCACGCCAGCTTTGCGAGCTGCCAGCGGGGCCGCAAATTTGACCTTGAATGTAGCTAGAAGTCAAAGAAGGAAATGACGCCTGTCTCGCATATCTCGGTGGACACTGGAACCGCGCCCGTAAGGGATGGAAAATGAAATGAAAATTGGTTTTAAAGAGAGAAAATTACGCCTGTCTCACATATCTCGGTGGACGCACGCATCACTCCTTAAGGGAAGGAAAATTAAAGTTTTATTTTTAAAAAAGGAATGACGCCTGCTTCTCATTGCTCCATTTTCTTTTTCCCAAAAACTAATTTCTTTTTCAATTTGCCTTTATGAAGTTATCTGCAGGCTTTGGGCGTCACTTGGAACAGGATTTGGTTCCATATCCCCACATACAACGAGCAATAATACAGTTGTAAATATGACCGAAGCTATATTAAATGTATACTGTCTTGTGTGAGCGCCTTTAATGTCGCTTCGATGAAAGCAAAATGTTTAACGAATGAAAAAAATGAGGAAACCGCCAGTCGCTCGACCGCAGACGTAGCCAGGGAGATGCAACTTTTCGCTTTCGACCAGGGTTAACCAGAGCTAAACTACCAGCACTTTTTTCTTCCCTTGGCAACCCCGCACCAAAACGGGTCTGTTCGAACGTCGAAAGCAAATACGATCGATCTTCTGTAGTTCCAGCCCTAAAAATCTACGGCAGCGAACGACGGGAAACTGAAGTTATTCTCTGGCTTCTCTGACTCGCAATCGATGCCAGCTTGCGCGGCCTTGGTCTGTCACTGAGCGCGAACAAATCGGTGGCCATGGCCTGCGTTTCGCACTCGCGCGCGAACCTTGCGCCACTGTCACTGGACGGGACTCCGATTCCTTGGCGTAAATCGGTGCGGTACCTTGGCCTGGACATCGACTGGCGCCTTTCCTTCCGCCCCGCGGCGACCAAGGCCTGTCTGCAGATGAAGAGAATCACCGCCGCCGCGCACAAGCTCACCTCTCGAGGCCAGGGCATCTCCCAGCAAGCCGCGCTGCGGCTATACAATGCCGCAGCTTTGGGGGCGGTGCTCTATGCGCGGCCGCTCGTCACGGTGCACAAGCCGTGCTGGAAGAAACTCGAGCTCCAGCACCGCAAGTCCCTGCGCATGTGCCTATGCCGGCCCAAAAACTCGCAGTGCGCCGCAACGTTGGCCGACGCAGGAGCGTGGCCACTTGAGCTCCAAGCAGCGCGCAGGGCACTGAACCACATCGACCGGCTTCACCGCGCACCGGACGGCGGCTCGCTGCTGCAGCGTATGCTCTCGCAAACGCGCTCACAAATGGGCGCGGCGCTACTCGAGTATGAGCAATTGACACAAGGCCCACACCCCTACGGCTCCTGCGCGCCCTGGCCTGCTGCCCCGGAGGTACAGCGAGAGATCGTCGGCATTGCGGGAAAGTGGAGCACACCCCTCAGTGCTGTGCAGCAGCTGGTCAGAGCCGTCATACACGAGGAGCTCCAGGACCATCTCCTCGTGTACACCGACGGCTCAGTGGCCCGAGACAGCTGCTCCCTTGCTGCGGCGGCTAGCATCCCCGCCCTGCGACTGCACAGCCAGCAACACGCAACCTTCCTGTGCTCCTCCACCACGGCGGAGTTGATGGGGATCCGGCCCGGGCTGGACCTGCTGCTCGCCCTCGGCCCTCCGCCGCCCAGGAGTGCTCTGCGGTGCGACTCCCGCGTCGCCCTCAGCCACCTGCAATCTAACGGCCGCGGTACCCCACTAGTGCGGGAAATTCGCTTGCGCATCGAGCGCCTCGCGCAGAGAGCATGTGCCGTGCGTGCACAGTGGGTGCCCGGTCACTGCGGCATCGCCGGCAACGAAGAAGCGGACGACCTCGCGACCGCTGCACACCAACTACCTGCCAGCGATCTGCCCCTTGCGCTGGAGGACGTGCGTGCGGCCATCCACGACCATCTCCGAAGGCAGCACCCCGACCCACGCATCGCAGGAGGTGAGCGCATCGACAGTATCACCAGCTGTCGCGCACTTACACGGTCACAACGTGCAATGATCCTCCGCGCGCGCCTTGGCTGCTTGTGGCCCGGGGAACGACGGGTGCGTCACAGAATCTCGACGAGTGATGTGTTACGGATGCGGTGCAGTGGAAACACTAGAACACCTGCTCCTTCACTGTGCCGCGTTCGCCGATGCTCGTCGCGATATGCTCGCGGCCTATAGGGCGCAGGGCATACTACCAGATTCCATCAAGACGCTATTGTGGCCGCAGGGCAGTGCGCACACTCGTGAGCGAACTTTGGTAAGCCTCTGTGCATTCCTCGAACACACGCGCTTGACGTCCTGTCTGTTCTCCGTCAGGTAGTTACATGCAGTGACCAAACGCTCCGCGAGTTCTACCTTGAACGATTAATAACTGGACGCCCCACTCCAGTTGTAGCCAACACAGTGCTGTGCGCGTGTGTTTTTAATTCCTCTAAAATGGACTAATAACGCACACAACCTGGACACATTTCTTATTGCGTAAATAGTTTGTACATATTACTCCTCCCCTATCCTCTCTTCATGTCCCCTCAACTCTTTCATTTCATTTCTCCATTCTGCCTGCTATCCTTTATTTCCGCTGCCCCAGCTCAGGTGCTTCAGTATCGATGGCAGATCCCGGGGCCAAAAATCTTTTCCTTCCTTTTTACTATTATTTTAATAAAAAAAACCACTACCATCATTAGATCTGTCGACAAGTGTTGTGTCATGCCAGGTGGCGTGTTCTGCGGTGAAGAGGCGTTGAAAGACAACGCAACTTGCGGCGCGAGAGCTCAAATTCACAAATTCTATTCTCGCTTTAAACAAAAGTCACCTCGATAAAAAATTCAAAAATGAAAGGCAACAAACGGTTCTACGTAAGCCGCTTTTCTTTGTATTTTTACTTGGACAACCTCAAAGTGAAATTAAGGACTGTTTTTGGCTGAGAACGCACTTTTTGCAACATTAGTATTTTTTTTTGCTTTGATGTATACAGTTTCATCACCTTTAACATTTATTATATATACTAGACATACAGAGAAAGAAAACGGCTATTTCAGAATTTCCGAAAGCCAGCTGATATGTAAAACAAAAAATGACAAATTGGCACACTTTCATACTTTTCTTCGATTTTTAAAAAATACTTATACCGTTAAAGGTGCATGCTCCGAATTATACTGAAAGCGAGAGTCTGCGAAAATGTTAATGAACAAAATTTTGAAGTGATTTATATATATTTAAATTTTTCTTAATTATTGAGCAGTGCCTGGTTTCTCGCCTTTTCTAAATATTCAAACTTCCCTCACCTCACGAAAAAAAATTTTTCGCCAAGAGTTTTTCAGGCTTTCATTACGCACATTAGGATAAGTTTCCATGAATATTTTTTTTAACAAATTGGAGATGGTCGAGCGCAAAGTGTGGGACGTTTGGCGTGGAATGACCCTGCTCGGCTCCACTCCGGTGGTCCGCATAAAGCTTATACTTGGATTGCTTCTGCTCAAGCCTCTGTTGCAGGGGCTTAAATGCTTTTGTGGGATTTGTGGACAAGCACTGATCCGGCAGGCTCACGACGTTAAGCCTTTATGCGGAAAATCGGACATGAAGCAGGACGCCTGGTGCGATTCCTGTTGGGGCGTGTGGCGTGCATCGGTAGACATCGAGGTAATCCACAACAGCGGTACGTAGGTCACGTCGTTCGTACAGAGCAAGCTGAACATATGCCTTGAAATCCCTATTAAATCGTTCGACAAGTCCATTGGCTTGGGGATGATAAAAGAAAGAGTAGCAATGGCGTATCCCCCGTTCCTGGAGGAAAAGTTGCATAACTGCAGACGAGAACTGTGGTCCGTGATGAGGCACAATCTGCTGAGTATAACCCTCACAAGCAAGGAGCCTGATGAAAAATTCTTAAACTGTTGCAGTTGTGAGTTTCAGTGAATGAAACCTCCATTGCGAAGCGACAGTCACTAGGAGCTTGGCCGAAAGGCCCCACGATGTCAATGGCCACCTTATCCCATTGGTTGTCTGGGAAGGCGGCAGGTTGCACAGGATCTGCAACTAGCCGAGCCGACTTGTCACATGACTGACACAAAATATGGCCGTATCAATTCTTCAACGTGATCGTCCATTCGCGGCCACCAGTAAAGCTCTCGTAGTCGGCTCTTCGTGCGGTTGATTTCGGGATGGGACTCGTGCGTGATGTTCATGAGGCGTTATTGCAAACTTTCAGGACTGCGTCTATGTCACCTCGACACAATAAGCTCTGCAAAATGGACAACTCCACGCATAGGAGAGAGTATGGTCCGAGATTTTGCGGCAGAGATTTCTTGTCAGGCGATGTCGCTGATATAAATTACATGGTCTGCGCCACAAGTTCGTCGCTGATGGTTACCTCTTGTAGCTCATGTAAATTCATAGCTGGGGATAGCAAGCACAACCGTAAATAGTACCGTATAGTACCGCAAGCCCAGGCAATTTACGGTACCATTTACGGTACTATTTACACAACAGGCGAGCTGACCAACTTGAAATTCGCAAATGGCGATGTCCCGTTCGTTTTTCCGGCAGCAAAGTGACAAGTGCACTGTGACCAGCTCAAAGAACAAAAGGCCGGCCGCGCAAGTACACGTGCAAGCGTTCGGACGCCCGAATGGAAGCTAGGGTCTCACGTTAGCGAACAGAGTACTCGCAACAGTTTTCACGGAATGGCCGTCGTCTTGCTGAAGTACCGCCCCAAGGCCATATTCCGAAACGTCAGTCTTTACGACAACAGGAAAGGCAGGGTAAAAAAAATGCAGTACATTGCACGACGTCAGCATGGATTGCGATAGTTTGAAGCCTGATTCAGCTGCAGCGGTAAAAGCGAAGGCGGAGTCGCTTCCACGAAACAGAACGCGCAGAGGCTCGACATCGGAGTAATGCGGAATAAACTTGGAGTAGGAACCCGCAAGTCCAAGGAGGGAACGAAGCTCACCGATCGGAGCTGGAGCCTTCGTAATCGCCTCGGTGGCAGAACAAAGCGGAAGCTGTCCTTCACCGCTGACAACGTGCCCCAAGAATGTTAGCTTTGGGACATCAAAGACAGATTTTTGGTTGAGCTTGGGTCCGGCTTGTACCAGGCGCTGGAGAACTGCACGAAGGTTGATTAGATGTTCCTGTCGGGTGGTGCCATGGACTATAATGTCCCCGATGCAGAGAAGGGCCCCGCTGCATCCTTTCAGTATTAAGTGCATCATCTTCTGAAAAGGTGAAGGAACCGAAGGAAGGGCAAAGCAAACTCGTTTGAAGCGAAAAATGCCACAATAGGCAATGACGTCGTCCATTCCCGACGGTCGGGGCTAAGCGGTACTTGGTGGTAAGCCGAGGTGAGGTCCAACTTCTAAAAACACCGTGACCCGGACAAGCTATGCAGGAACTCTGCCCTTTGCGGCAAGGGGAAACTGTCAACCACAATAGGCTTGTTTAGCTCACGCGAATCCACGCACATGAAGTTGTAGCCTTTATTTTTCCGAGCAACGACTATTGGGGAAATCCACTTAGAAGCATCAACCCGTTCGATAATATCTGTAGTTCCGAGGGAACTTGCACGCGAATGGCCAACGGAAACCGTCGGAGCTTGCAAGCGATATGAATAACGGAGATCTGTACTCGGACTTCGTGCCCGCGGACAACTCCGAGTTCCATGGTGAACAGACACTCTAAGCTGGAACTTAGCTAAGCAAGTAACAGGGGGTATCAGGCGCCATGGAAAGACATTCTAACGATACACCTTTTTTCTTCATTTTTACGGCCGCAATGGCATCCAGACCGGGCAGAGTTGTCCACCCCTCCCAAGATAACATATTGTCACGAAGTGGTGACTGCAGTCCGCAAAGCAGAAAGGCTGTTAAAATGGTGTCTAAACAAAACTCTTTATTTGGGCTGACTTGCGCCCACATTCTGAAACAACGTAGAATCAGTTCTGTCTGAATGCGATCAATAGAGATAAATCTGGTAGCGTCTTGCATGGCAAACAAACCGATAAAGCAGCTTGGCGGCAGTTTTGAAGAATGAACAAACACTAAAGATTCACGGCATTACTTCCCTCTCAAAGAAGCATCGACCCAATGCATTAAAACAAATGATGCGACAAATTAACCGGATCGTGCGATAATAAACAGAGTGTGTAAACACAGTGTCGTTTAGCACGCATAATAGGGCTTTAGACGGACGACATGGACAACTTTTCGTCATATGCGGCATCGCTGAAATGCAGGCATTGCGTCAGGGATGACTTCATAATCTAGTTCACCTAGCCGACGAAAAACCTTGTACGGGCCGAAATGGCGGGGCAAAAGCTTTTCACTCAATCCTGGGTCAAAGCCAATCAAACTTGGTCTCCTGGCTTGTATCCAACGTTGCGTCTTCGTAGGTTGTAGCGTCTGGCGTCGGTCCGCTGCTGGTGCTTGATCCATAATCGGGTAAGTCTTCGAGCGTCTGCGCGCTGATGATGATGATGATGATGTTGAAGGTAGGCGGTGACGTCGACATTCTCTTCTTCGGTAACGTTGGACAGTAAGGCGTGTAGCATGGTCGTGGCCTCCCTGCCATGGACCAGCCTAAAAGGCGTCATCTGGGTGGTCTCCTGCACTGCGGTGTTGTAGACGAAGACGGCGTAAGGCAGGATGACCTACCAGGTCTTGTGTTCGGGCATCGACATACATGGCGAGCATATCGGCGATGGTTTTGTTCAGGAGCCCGGTCAGTCCGCTCTTCTGCGGATGGTATGCAGTTGTCCTCCGGTGGCTGGTTTGGCTGTAACGCAGGATGGATTTCGTTAGTTCCGCCGCGAATGTGCTTCCTCTGCCCGTGATGAGCACATCGGGGGTGCCATGCTGCTGAAGAATGCACACCACGAAAAATTTAGCAACTTCTGGTGCTGCTCCGTTCGGTTGGCCTTTTGCCCCAGCGTAGCGGGTGATGTGGTCGGTCGCTATGATGATCCACTTATTTCTAGACGTTGACTTTGGGAAAGGGCCAAGCAAGTCCATGCCGATCTGCTGAAAGGGCCTTGAGAGAGGTTCAATGGGGCTCAGAAATCCTGCTGGTCGTGTGGGAGTCGCTGACAATCTTGGCAGGTTTTCACATAATGTGCGACATCGGCAGACAGTCGGGCCTGGTAATACTTCTCTTGAATGCGGTGGAGGGTGCGAGTAAATTCGAGATGTCTGGTTGTCAGCTCGTCGTGTGAAGCTTGTAGAACGTCTTCGCGGGGACTAGCAGGTACAACAAAGAGGTAGGCAGTTTTTTTCGCTTCGAAGTTGTTCTTCATGAGGACATCATTCCCTACACAGAAGGAAGAATGTCCTCCTTGAATGAAGCGGGGGGTGAAGTAACCTTGCCTTCCAGGTACTCGATGAGGCGTTCTAGGTCGGGGTCCGAGCGTTGCTGCTGAGCAAAAGAGCTGGGGCTCATGGGTTCCAGGGAGACGTCCTCATCGTCGCCCGGCGGCGGTGCGTCTACAGGGGATCGTGAGAGGCAATCGACGTCAGAGTGCTTGCGTCCGGACTTGTAGACGACGGTGACGTCAAACCCCTGGAGCCGCAGACTCTTTTGAGCGAGGCGGCCAGAGGGGTCCTTCAAATTGCCGAGCCAGCACAGCGCGTGGTGATCACTGACCAGTTTGGACGGTCGCCCGTACAGGTAGTGGAGGAATTTCGACGTTGCCCAGATGATGGCAAAACACTCCTTCTCAGTTGTCGAATAGTTAGACTTGATCTCTGGACAGGGAACGGCCAGCGTATGCGATTACTTTTACCGGTCAGTCAGTTTTCTGAACGAGGACGGCGCCTAGGCCCACGCTGCTTGAGTCGGTATGAACTTCAGTATCGGCGTTTTCATCAAAATGCGGAGAGGTTCGATGGGGACTGTAAACGACGCTAAATTTCTTTGAAGGTTTCTGCTTGCGGCGCTTCCAATCTAAATTACACGTCTGCCTTCGTTAGTTGGGACAGGGGCTCAGCGTTGCGCGAAAAGTTTTTCGCAAATCGTCGGTTTTTCGCAAATCCTTTCTACTCCGAAATTCCTGGAAGCCGGGGTTCCACAAGGTAGTGTCTTAGGACCTTTGTTATTCAATTTATATATAAATGATATTGTAAACATCACAGACCATGCTTCCTTCATTATCTATGCAGACGACACGAGCGTATTTATAAAGTCTGACAGCCTTGACGATCTTCATGATGCAGCCAATGCCACCCTTGAGGCGTTACACCATTGGAGCCAAGCAAACTCACTTCATATTAACACTAAAAAGACTAAGGCAATCCTTTTTACTGTGGCCCAAAAACGCATAAGTTGCAGATTTAACCTCTATATTGGGTCAGACAAGATTGCACTTGTACCAGAGACTAAGGTGCTCGGTGTCATATTTAATGAACATTTGGTATGGAACTCGCATGTGAACTATGTCCTTGCTAATTTGGCGAAAGTAGTTGGAGTACTGTGTAACTGCTGTCATGTCTTACCTGCAAGGCTTAAACTTCAGGTATATAATTGCCTTTTTTCATCCCAAATAGACTACTGCTCTTTAGTTTGGAGTACATCAAAGGTAAATATTAATAGAATCCACATATTACAGAAAAAAGCTCTCCGGCAAGTTGCGGGAGTTTCTTGGGACGCACCATCAATGCCTCTTTTTCAAGCGTACAACGTTTTACCGTTCACTAACTTGTACAGCTACCGACTGATAACGCGATATAAGACATGCCTGAAATTCAATAATAAGGCATATCTATCACTGCTTAATCTGAAACGGCCTCCTGACGTGCAATATTCTCTTCGGAACCAGGAATCATGGTTGGTTCCGTTTTCTAGGACGAGTCAGGGGTGGAACAGCATTGAAAATCGTATAAGCAGGCTTCTAAATGAGTTAATCTCAAAAAATGTAAATGTATACAGCATGAAACCGGCCGAACATAAGACGTATCTGTTGAATTTTTAATAAATGTGTCTGCAACTGATCACTCCTCAAGGTCAAAACAACTAAATCTTTGTAGTAGTTCTTTTGTGTACCTAATTTCGTTTTGATTGTGGTAATTATGTCATGTTATTTCAGTCCTTAGTGATGCTTTTTGTTGCACTGTACGCCAGCAATTTGTAAGGGCGCAGGGGCCCTGTCAAGCTGTCTTCTGACAAGCTTTCTTGTCCCTGTGCCCTGCATTTCTTTGTATGAAGTGCAAATAAACCTTTGATTTGATTTGAACATGCGCACAGTTTGAGGAATCTGCGCACCGCTTTCTTATCGGCCGGCGGTGGAAACTGTTCAATAGCAGTTGTTCTCTGTTGGTCTGGGCGTACTCCCTCCTTGATAACGATGTGGCCTAGAAACAGCAACTCTTCATAGGCAAAGTGGCACTTCTCTGCTTTCAAGGTTAGGCCAGAAAACTGGATGGCGTCTGGTACGGTTCGAAGACTTTTGAGGTGCTCTTGAAAGTTCGAGGCACAGACAACGACGTCATCTAAATATGCGCGACAAATTTGCTACTTCAGGCCTGTTAGCACTTTGTCCATTACTCGCTGAAACGTCGGTTGTGCGGAACAGAGACTAAATGGCATCACCCTGAACTCAGAGCCCATCCGGCGTGATGAATGCAGTCTTCTCGCGATCTCTTTCGTAGACCTCAATTTGCCAGTAGCCGCTCTTGAGGTCCATCGATGAGAAATACTTGGCGTTGCAGAGGCGGTCCAGTGTGTCGTCGATGCGGGGGAAGCGGTAGACGTCCTTCTGTGTTATGTTGTTCAAGCGGCGGTAACCAACGCAGAATCGAAGTGCGCCATCTTTCTTTCTCACTAAAACAACCGGTGCCGCACAAGGGCTATTTGAAGGCTGGGTGATGTTGTCGAGAAGCATTTCGTCGACTTTGTCCCGGATGGCTTGTCGTTCTCGCGGCGACAGACGGGAAGGGCTTTGACGGCTGACTTGCGCCCAAAATGGACTGAATAACTCGGCGGCGACGTAGCAACAAGCTTGCTCGGCGGTCGCTCAACAGTATGCCCGCCGCTGTCGGCCGTGCTCAATTGAAAGCTGATAGCGAACTTTCTATATAAAGCATGCAAAGTTACTAGAACATTTTGAAAAACGTAGAATCAGCTCTACGTGGATGCGATAAATCGAGATAAATCTGGTCGCGTCTTGCATCCCAAACAAAGCGATAAAGCGGCGTGGCGGCAGCTTTGAAGAATGCACAAACAAACACTAAATATTCGCGGCAATACAACAGGATGCAGGCGGTATGGTTGTGGAATTTAGCTGCCGTAACAAAACACCCTTGGACGATAATATTATACTTACAGGACTCCAGCAATTGGACTGTATAGTTGATTGAAGCGGAAAGATATCGGCGAAGTATCGGCGGAGTAGAATTTCAAAGGTCGTTCGTTTCTTCGAGGATGGTTCACAAACCCTTCTTCTAGTGTCGTTCGGCTTGGAAGATGAACAGGAGGCGAGCTTGTAGATGATGACAGCAGATCATATATTTACAACATACATATACAGAGAGTTAAACTGGAAAAAGCAGAACTGAATTTACAAAAGAACAAACTTTACGCTACATTACTCATCGACCCGGCAGGTTAGAGCCTAAGTAGCATCACGTTACATGCTAAGCATGGAGCCCCAGCTCAGACTGGACTCGACTGCATCCGTTTACATGCGCTTTTAAGCACTTGATTATCAAAGGACTAAGGCCGGTCATTTTCAGTGGCCCGCCCTAAGCATCAATTCTCCAATCAAAAATAACATGAGGGATGGGGACAACCCTTTGGGTTGGGCTTAGCCTCGAACCCAGAGTCTCGTTAACAATACAAACTAAATAATAATAATAATAATAATTGGTTTTGGGGGAAAGGAAATGGCGCAGTATCTGTCTCATATATCGTGGACACCTGAACCGCGCCGTAAGGGAAAGGACAAGGGAGGGAGTGAAAGAAGAAAGGAAGAAGGAGGTGCCGTAGTGGAGGGCTCCGGAATAATTTCGACCACCTGGGGATCTTTAACGTGCACTGACATCGCACAGCACACGGGCGCCTTAGCGTTTTTCCTCCATAAAAACGCAGCCGCCGCGGTCGGGTTCGAACCCGGGAACTCCGGATCAGTAGTCGAGCGCCCTAACCACTGAGCCACCGCGGCGGGTTATACAAACTAAATAAAAAACAAATACGCCACCACTCTCTCTCAAGTGAGAGTATCCACACGCTCTCCCTTCGGAGCTAATCCTTGCCTCAGGCATGCATACCGCCACCCACCATCGGTCCGCGTCGCCCGTCAGCAAAAGAGGAGGGGGCGAAAGGGCCCACGATGCTGCCGCGCTACCGACGGCGGGACACAGCTAATAAGCATGGAGGGGTTTTGCTGTCGCTCCGGGAAACCAGATTAAGGATCGCCCCTGCCTTCCCACATTCTTGGTGAGCACTACCTGTCCGCCATGACAGGTGTCCATCACGGCGGCCCTCCTGGGAATACGCTTTTGTTCACGAGGCCCGGCGGGACGCTGCGGTTGCCTTCCCGGCGATGCCCACCACGTCGTTAGGGGGAAGGGGGGGAGAGGGGGTCCGTGCGTCAAGCGACCGTACCGCTTTCGTTCCCCGTACGCACTCGGGGGCTCTCGCTTATACTGGGGAGCGGTTTCCACGTGTGCCGGCGTCCAACTTCCTGCAAAGGTATGCAGCTGGAAAAGAGGGGCGGCCTTTCAGGCGGTAAAGGTCTTCAGAAAGAATAGACACTGATTAGCTGGTGTCAGTCAGGAAGCGGATGGACTTGCCTTCAATCAGGACAGAGGCAAAGGTTTTATTTTTCTGATCTTCAACTTGTAGAATAGTCGCGGCACTGCTGGAGTCATTCGTCATCGACGGTGCATTTATCTTCGACGTGCTGAACTTGACGATCAGTTGACTTGCAGAGAGAGTCCAAATGGTCCACTTTGCCGCACCGACATACGGGGTTGTCCGCCAGTTGGGTAGTAGAACCGCAGCGGTAGCACATGCGCTCTCGAAGTGCAGATGAAGGATTCGATGCGTGGCAATGGCAAGTGCGGCAATGGGTCTGAGGTGCTTGTCGCGAGGCGCTCTCGCGTCCAACGCGCTGTACGGGAGCAACCTCTTCAGATAACTCCCTGACTTCACGGGAAACTTGCTAACAGTGTCGAGCAAGGGCCAGGGGACGCGATAGGATCAAGGAAGAGCCTTCGAAGAGACGTGGTGACAAGTGGTCCTCTCCGCCAACTGGCCACTGATCATATCGTTCGCTAAGCTCCAAAACCAGGAGCCGCCGGCAAGGCTGCGAAAACAGCGTCGTGCTCATCAACTGTCTCTCCTGAAGCTCTTACTTGACGGCAAAAACGGTGACGTGCGGCGATCACATTCACGGAAGATTTGTAGTGCTTCGCCAGATTGGACATCGCCTCGTTGAATTCGTCACTGAGAGACGCCTCGTCTTCGGAGAATGATGCAGTAGGCGTAAGGGCTGGAGTAGATGACGGCGATAATGTTAAAAAAATGAGCTAACCTCCGAGTCCCAGGCAGTTCTGCAGCATAGCTTTCCGCTGGTCAGCGGCCAGTGTGGAGGCACCAGACGCCAGCATGTAATTTCGGAACGCCAGCTCCCATTGCTCGCATAAAGGGGCAGGACAACCAGGAGTCGGCACGAATGGCGGCGGTGGTTGAAGACCCGAAAAGCTCGTGACGGAAAGTCAGGAGGCCACGCCAAGGTCCTGGTTTAAACTAACACCCTTGTCGCCAAAATATCTTGTATCGTAACCAGGACTCAAGAAGACAGAATACACAGCAATAATCCTCATTCAAGCCGTTCTCTATTTATCCTCCTTCGTTGATGATGGTGATGAGGATGATGATGTCCTCCGGATTAATGGCAAATATCCACAGTGGGGGATTGGTCAGGCTGCATTGCTGACACAAACGCACATATGGCAAGGAGTGGTTCCTCGCTTGGAGGGCGCGCGTCCATCGCGCCTACAACGCTTCGTGTTTTTCTCTTCAACGGGCTTGTTTAGTTTGTCACTTGCGGCAATCTCGTTTGAACCCGACCGGCCTCTTTTCTCTAGCATCTCTAGGGTATAAAGGAAGCAACGGAATAGAAGGAAGAAATAGCTGTGTGGTATTTGAAAGCGGTCGGCGTAATAGCGGAGCAGTAAACTGCCGACGAAGACTCTTCTAGAACACGTGACTGACAAAATCGCATTAGCAGATAAGCAGGTTCCAGCGATGTGAAATGGTCATGCTGCGTTGCCGAGAAAAAGTCGCAAAAGTTAGCCACGCGTTGTTGCTGCACCTTAAGAAGCTGTGCCCTTCTGCACTTTTCGTGCTCATAAATTTTATTACCCTTGTCTATATTAGGTTCGTAAAAAGATTTGCAATCTTTTAAAATGGTGAAAAGCTAGAATAAGGAGGCCTTCGAATCCTGCGCACATTCTTCTCGAAGAAATTAACCGCACTTTTTCGTAAGCAGTGGATGGCAAGCATGTAATCAATGTAAAGAAAGCTATGCCATAATTTTTTTTGTCTCATTTGATTCGCTTCTTGCCATACGCCCGTCATTCTGATTGACTCCGGCGACAGCGAGTGCGTGAATCATTAGAAGTGCAAAAGAATTATAATGCAGTGGAATTAGAACAAAACTGGAACATCCCCAACACCCACCCTTTCGGATGACAAAGGCGTTCATGTCGTAAGAAGGCCTGCAATTAAACACTTCTGCGCAAGACTCTTCGTGCTTGAAGTATGCCCGTTAGTTATATGTGCTATAAAATGTTCCTAAACAAAACAACGCCTCTTATTTACATAAGCACTTCTCGTCCAGGCAAGCCATCTAGCTGTGTTATAAATACAGGCGGTGTGCCTGATTAGAACCGTGCGTTCATGATCCCGCAAACGTCCACTAAAGCATGGATACCTGCGGTTCCCCTGCCACCAGAAAATTCATGCAGTGACTCTTAGCACTTTTCTATATCGTTAGCGAGAAAAAATTCGTATAACAGCGCTCACAGATTTATTCTATTTTAACAAAATTACGGCCACAACGTCTGTATGAGCCGGCGAACGACTCTGGCGATGGAGAAAGCAAAGCAGTTCTGCGTGCAGATCTTTCTTGGACTATTTCGTGATGGCGCCGTAGCGTAGCGTTGATTTCTTGAAAATCGCCGCGCTGGGCTTTCCGCGACGCTACCGCCGGTTCGTGGCTTGGCGGAGAGACGCGGCCCTGGACGAGCGCAACGGATGCCGGCGGAGCCGCTGTAGAGCTTGCGAGCGGTTGTAGAGGGCACTGGGCATACACGACGATTTTTGGCCCAAAAATTTGTTTTCTCGTATTATATTTGCGATTTCTCGGTTTGTAAAAAAATGTCGCTCTGGTCTTGTTTTGATGTGCCGTCTAGAAAGCAGGAGATTCATGATTATTCTACCTTGTGTACCCGGTGCGCGCTGTTTATTTATTTATTTATTTATTTATTTACTTATTTATTTATTTATTTATTTATTCAAATACCCTCAGGTCCCGAAGGCATTAAAGAGGGGAGTCCGGGAAAACGCTAGGTCCTGGAAAACGAACCAGGAACGCATTTTTCAAAGCGCGCGTACGTGGTGTTCGGGCCCTCGTTGGAAAACATCGTTCTTCGCTCGCTCTATTGAGCGTGCTCTATTTTGCCAAGAGATCTGCTCGAGGTGTACTACCTACAGCGACAATAAAAGGACAACCTGAAGTTTGACAGAGACCGAGTTCTAATGAGCTGGAAAAAAGAATAGATGAAAACACCAGCACGTGACTAAACAAGCCTTTTTTCGCGCTGCCACGTTTGTTGTTGAGATCTTGTTCAACCGGCTTGCTACTTCAAGTTTCATTTTTTCACACCTGGAAATGCAGTCATCCAAGAAGAAGCCTCCACGAGGACAGTCTATACATATAGGACCAGATAGCGGTTTTATTCGTGCTAACACGGATGTGAAATTTCTGCTTGTAACCAGAATGTGCGGAATCATGTCTTTATCGTCGGGGGTAAATGACCCATTATTCGACAGAGTTCATAGCTAAAACATGTAAAGGTTTGGTTTCGTTTTTATCGGCCTTAATGTCCCAAATCAACTAAGGCCATGAGGGACGCCGTAGTAGAGGGCTCCGGAAATTAAGACCACCTGGGGTTAATTAACGTGCACTGACATCGCACATTACACGGGCCTCTAACATTTCGCCAGCCCATCGAAATGCGACCACGGAAACCGCGATCGCACCCGCGTCGCACCCGCGTCAGCAGTCGAGTACCATAACTACTGCGCAACCACGGCGGCTCATTTCAAAGTAAATCAGCGCATTATTAATTGTGCCCACTGTTTGTTTATTCGCTTTAAATTCGATATCTGCAGTTAGCTGTTGGCAGTCATGATTAGGTCAAGCAAAATTTGTTCCTTCAGTCAGGCTAAAATGCGTTCTGTTACGCAGAGTGCTGTCGTAAATATCTGTAAGTGCATACATTATTTTTAAATTTTGAGTGATCTCTTTCATTTATTTATTCGTTTTTATACTGCTGAAATGATTGTTGATTCTTATTATTACTTTGGCTTCTACGTTTAACAGAGTTTTGCAGTACTTAATGCTATTCCTATATCCCTGGAATTTATATTAAATTTTTATGCCCTTTATAACTTGTGTTCTCCTGTTCATCCTTGGGTGTTGGGACCTCCTGCTACATTTACTTTCATTGAATGCATGCCCATTCATGCAGAAAATCTGATTTAATTCGCCTAGTATGGAGAACAAAGGCCCGTTATGACGCACCTCACACGCCGTATTAGCATTGCTTCCCTATGCGCTGCATATGATATAGTTCTTCAAGCGAGTGTTTTGGAGTTAAACACGAATGGCAGTGTGGGGGCTTCGCGGAGTAGTACTTTAATTTGAAGTCTCAAAACACGGCGACGAATATTTGCTGTTCATGCAGCAGAAGAACCAGAAGTACAAAAATATAAGACTGTGGGCGCACGGCTATTATTTAGATTTATAGTGTGTAGTGGCAATCATCATTACCAGCCTAGATACACCCATTGAAGCCCTATGGCCGCGCCCATATATATATATATATATATATATATATATATATATATATATATATATATATATATATATATATATATATATAGAGAGAGAGAGAGAGAGAAAAGAATATTTTTAGCGTGGCTGGCTTATGAAGCAAGAGGTGAAGTAAGCTTTAAATATATTTCGAGGCTCATAAACCGGTCGGAGATTGCAGATAGCAGATTTGAAACGAAAATGGCCCCGTCGGAATGTGTTTGGGAGTTGAATCTGTCTTCACGTGCTTGTCATGGCTGGCATTAAGTTTATTGAGAGCTCGGAATACATAACAGTTAAAGAGGTTAACACACCAAATTTCGAGCTATAAAAAGATTGTTGTGGGTTTTTTTGTATGTAAGTTCAGCCAGGGCAAAATGTTGGGTGTACGAAACACTTAAAATATATTTTATTCAATTCCAAAGAGTCTTTTAATGCTCTTTCTTATCATCTAGACCCATCGCTAGCGCGGTACTTCATTAAGTACTACCATGAGAACAATATCAGGGAATATTAGTGACATCATAGCACAATAATTTTACGTAGTGTGAACGGCGACGCGCACATCGGCCTGACGCTACGTCGGCGACTCAGCGGTCGGTGGGGAGATCGGCAAATATATGCCGTCGCTGACGCACCAGCCGGCACCATCATCAGCAGCCATGCGAAGCCTTCATATCGATGAGATACCTTATGCATATTACTATTACTACGTTTCATATCCTCACCCTTCGACGTTCATCAGCGGTGCAAGTAGACCTATCGCGAGTCCTTGGGATTCGTACGTGCAATTTCGGCGACTCTGGCGCGCCAGTTCACAAGTTTTACCAAACGCAAATGATCACCGAGCATAGTTTTGGCAAAAGTTACCTGAAATCGACGGTTTATTACATCTTGGGACGCGCAGAAATCAACGGGGAAGTGCCACTGTTAGGCGGTGCGATCCAGACTTCCGACCAAAGCTGCAGGCGGCCGGGAGTTGTCGTCAGCATCGCTTGTGGACAACACCTTAAGCCATTTTAATTATTGCAAATGTGCACAGGGCATACATCAAGATAAAGCAACTAAAGTTCATGTACTTGAGAAATTTAAAAAGTCTTTTACAATTAGCGAGAAATCCCGACCGACGCGGTGTCAACAATCAGGCTATGAAGAGTTCGCTAGGCTGGTGCTCGCATTCATTGCGATTCTTGCAGGGTTATCGCACTGCGCAAATATGTAAACGTATATCCGGCGCAAAAGAGAGGAGATTGCTCATCCTAAGTAGAACATAGCTTAAATTTCACGCGGAACGAATGCACAGTTCTACCTGCGCACATTAAGCTAGCAAACAAAAGCAGTGCTGAGGTGCAGCCGTTGTCAGAGGCACATTCCTGGGGAAAATTAGTACTTGCACGGTAGATGCGGAATCCTGTAGAATTATCTTAAAGCATTCACTTGGTGTCGTGGCTGTCCGTCGTGTGGGGTTCAGGAAACCAGCAGTCCGGCTCGCTGAAGGGTAAAGCCTGGTTGGAGTCGGCCGAAAGGACGTTGCTGAATTCCCAGGGGAACGTCAAGAGCAGGAAAACCTGCAGCAGAATAGGCATCTCTGTGACCTTGCTCGTAGCGGTGGCGTGCCCCAACTGGCCTCTGTGTTGTGTTGTGTTGGGTTTTATGGCACATAGGAGGCTAAGGTCATCATGCGCCAAACACAATGTGTAGAAAATTGTCTTGTGCCGAATTTTATATGACAGAAATGAAGCGGTGGTGTAAAGGACCTAAAATGTTATTTCAGTTCATCTAGCGAAGGTAAAAGGCAGAATTTTCCGAAATGGCCAATAACAAAAGCTTTTAACATCAGTGGCCATCCTTTGCAGAGGAAGTATGTCGAGGCCCCCAACCAATGAAATAGAAACCTCGGCATTCTTCTCTGGAATGAGAATGTGGCTGAGGTGTATCACATAAAAGTGAGCCATTCAAAGTTCATTAAGACAACCAACCCCTCGTAAAAAGTTAAAAACATGAGAAATGTCAACAATTGCATTATCACTCAAAAGATAGTGCTGGGTGGAATAGAATGCAATGATTATAAAATTGACTAAAATACTTCTTTCTTAGCTTTTCTAGGTTTGAACATGTAAATAAGATATGGTTTAATGTGAGATCGTCGCCGCATCTTTCACAAACGGGTTTGGCTTCCTTTGTAAGTAAGTAGTTGTGAGTTGTGTGTCAAGTGTATGTGTTCTATGCGAAGGCGACATAAGATTACTTCGGTGAAACGTTCCTGGTGCCTGGATGACTTCCATTCCCCCAAGGTGGGCTTCATGAAGTATAGTTTGTTGTTCAGCTCATTATCCCTCTCTTTCTGCCATTTGTTCTTTAATTTGTTATGTATGAAATTCATGCAGTCTTTGAAAGGTATGTTAACATTTCTGATTTCACCATTTTGAGCTTTTACTGCTGCTGAGTCTGCTCTCTCGTTACCCTCTATGCCGACGTGGCTCGGGATCCAGCAGAACCTTATCATATGTCCTTGTGTTGTGACTTTCTGTGCTGTGTATGATGTGGCCTACTAAAGGTTCAACTGCATTTCTTGACTGCAGCACTGTGAGTAGGCTGAGGGGATCTGTTTATATTATACTGTTTTCGATGCTCTCATGTACTATTTTGCCCACAGCCATACACACTGCGTAACATTCGGTAGTGAAGATTGATACATAACTTGGCAATCTTGCTATTTTTTCCCATTTCCCCTGTACTACGGTACTTCCAACGTGCATCGCTGTTTTAGGGCCATCTGTGTAAAACTCCATGTAGCTTGAATATTTCTCTTTCAAAGCCAAGTGTTCTTGTAGTAGATGTTCATGTGGTGTTTCTTTTTTACGAAATTGCGTTAGAGTGAAGTCGCAAGCAGCGGGAAGACAGTACCATGGTGGCAATGGATCGTGCCTCGGGGCAATTTTTGGCAGAGGATCTAGTATTCCGAGTTCATGATACTCATCTTCAAAGAGTAGTAACAAAGGTTTAATCGACTGTGGTTTATTATTGAACAGTCTTGTAGATGTGCACTTGGTAACTATGGGGTAACAAACGTGTTTTGGTAAGGATCTTATTTTTAGTACATATGCACAGGTAAATATTGCTCTTCTGTTTGCAAGAGATGGTTCATTTCTTTTGTGGATATAGACTATTTATGGGGGATGTTCTGTATGCACCAGTTGATATACGAAGACCCAGGTTATGTACGGGATCCAGTTTTTTAGGTATGATGGTCTTGCAGACGCATACACAATGCATCCATAGTCCAAAGTAGACCGTACTACGGAGAGGAAGAAAAAGGCATAACCTGTTGAACCTTCAGTGTTTCCGTGAGAGTATCTTCAGTATATTTAGAGATCGAGAAGCTTAGTTTTTGAAGGTGTTTATGTGAGGTAAGAAAGTGAGCTTTCGATAAAAAGTTATGCCTAGGAATTTATGCTCTTGTTTTATTTGTATAACACTTTCTCTCAAGTGCAGGGTGGGATTAATCGGCATGCATCGTTTTAGTGAGAAAAAGACAACAACTGTTTTTTGTGGAGATAACTTATATCCATTTTGGTCTGCCCAAGTCGCCAGTTAGATCTTTGTAAGTTGTATCTGTCTTTCGCATGTTGATAAGCTCTAAGAAGTGCATGAAATTTGAAGGTCATCAACATATACGGAATACATGATGGTCTTTGGAATTATTCGCGATATTGAGTTCATTTTTACAATAAAGAGTGTGGTACATAGAATACACCCCTGCGGTACCCCATTTTCTTGGATGATTTTTTCGGAAGCGTGCAGCCTAGACGTACATGAAAGGAACGGTCAGAAAGAAAGTCTTTTAGACAGTTCAGCATCCTGCCACGGATGCCTAGATCCGCGAGGTCACGAAGAATTCCATACCTGTGGGTAGTATCATAAGCTTTTTCCAAGTAAAAAAAAACTGCTTGACAGTGCAGTTTGTGTATGAATGCTTCACGGACTGTGTTTTCGAGACGGACGAGATGGTCATTTGTACAGCATACTTTTTTAAAACCACTTTGGTGGATATCAAGAAGTTTTCGCGATTCAAGGATGAACATTAACCTAATATTTAGCACACTTTCAAAACTTTTAGCAAGACAACTCGTAAGTGCTATCGGCCTGTAACTACTAGCCGAAGTTGGTGGTTTTCCATATCTCAGGAAAGGCACAACCACAGCGTTTTTCCACGCCTCTGGCATTTTTCCGGACTGCCAGATTTTATTGAAGAATTTTAAAAGAGCTTCTACAGCATCTTCGGAGAGGTGAGCAAGCATTTCATAATGTATTTCGTCTGGGCCTGGTGCTGTCTGTTTGACGGCCGAAAGTACTGTACGGATTTCTTGTAGTGTAATTAATTTATCGTAATGTTCATTTGGCCTGCCACTTGTCGGTAGTCGTTGTTTTTCTGTTGTGTTCTTGTACTTTATAAATGATTGGGTGTAGTGTGAGGAGATAGAAACCGTGGCAAAGTGTTCCCCTAGTTTGTCGGGGAACACTTTGGGGAATGCTTGTTTGTGTGTCCGGAGCTGTTAGGAAAGAAATTGTGAGAGAAGTAAAGCTGCCATTAAGTTTTCGGACTTGCTCCCACATTTGTTTTGATGTAATTGAACTATTTATGGACGACACATAGTTTTTCCATGAAGTTTTCTCAGCATTGCGACTTATGTACCGTGATTTTGCTCTCGCCTTTTTAAAATTTATGAGGTTGTCCTGTGTGGGGTACCTTCGGAGAGTTCCCTAGGCTTTGTTTTGTTTCTTTTTTGTTTCTCTGCACTCTTGTGTGTACCAGAGCTTATTATTTTGCCGTACAACTCCTGACGATTGAGGAATGGCTAGATGTGCAGCCGCAATAATACACGTTGTAAAATTTTCATTTAGTTCGTCAACGGTAAGATTATCAGATAAAATTTTCTCCAGACAGGCCTTTTCTTCAAATAGTGGCCAGTCCGCTAAGTGTAGCTTCCAACGGCGTGGGTTTGTTGGGATTATTGGTGGTGGTGATGCACAGTTAATTACCACTGCAAAGTGATCACTTCCGTGCGGGTTATCAAGAATATCCCACTTAAAATCGGTAAAAACGAATGGAGAGCTAGAAGACAAGTCTATGCAACTCATTTTACCTGAGGATGAAGAGCAATATGTGGGTTTGCCTGTATTGAGCAAGCAGACGTTGTTTCGCAGAATAAAATCTTCTGAAATCCGACCTCTAGTGTCTGTCTGTTCACTACCCCAAAACGAGGAGTGCGCGTTAAAATCCCCGACTACCAGATATGGCTCTGGTAGCTGCCTAAAAAGCTCCAGTAGACCTTGTAGTGTAACAGTGAGATGTGGAGGAAGATATATAGAGCATACGGTAATTGTTTGTTTTAAAGCTGAGGACGGTGACCGCAACGGCTTCATAATTCGTCTGGAGCTTGATTTCATGGGTTGCAACGACGCTCTGAACTACAACCGCAACGCCTCCAGAGACCCTATTTTCTTGCTCAGGGTCACGGCGAAAGACTTCGTACTTTTCAAAAATATTTTTATGAGAATGTCCCAAGTTGGTCTCCTGCAGACACAGTGCCACAGGAGATAGAGAATTCAGGATATCTGTTGCGTCGCTGTAGTTATTTAGAATTCCACGGCCGTTCCAGTGGATAAGGAACGCCATGATGATTTTTTTTTTGGGGGGGGGATTGTATTGAGACCTTAGGTCCCTCCTTGCTGATGGCCTGTTATTAAGGTTTTCTCTTTTTTGCGATCAAGGGAGCCCCGCCGCCGTTGCGGCTGAGGCGAGCTCTGAGTTGTATCCATCGCCTCAGTGGAGGCGCTGGAGTTCCGTGGGGAACCCACGGGCAGGGGGTGGTGGACTTCTCCCGAATGGGGGAAGCCTTGCGGACTGCAGAACTGGAGGTTGACGGGCCCGTTTGTGGGGGTGGCATAGCAGCTCTCGCTGCATCTGCCAGGGGCGCGGATGGCCCTGCCTCAACCTCACTTAGTGTGAGCTGGCTAGGTGCCGAAGGCCGCTGTGGTGTGCCGCGCCCACGCACCACATCGGCGAAGTTTGTATGTGCGGTGAAAGAAAATGAGCACCGGGTCATTGCGTAGCGCTGTATTGCCTCTTCAAATGAAACATTCTCTTTGGCCTTGATGGTAATAATTTCCTTTTTTTTCCATGCAGGACACGATCTTGAATAAGCGGTGTGGTCGCCTTCGCAGTTTGCGCAGCGCGGTGCAGCATCGCAGTCTTCGGATTTCTGATCATTGGAGGCAAATGTGGCACATGTATCGCGTCCGCGACAGCTTTGGGAGCCGTGGCCAAACGTTTGGCATTTGAAGCATCGTCTGGGGTTAGGGATATGTGGTCGTACGGATATTTTTGCGTGCCCTACCTGGATTGATTTGGGCAGGGTGCAGGAAGCAAAGGTGACTACCAGGTGTTTCGTTGGAATTTCTTTGTTTTCTTTGCGTATTTTTATTCTATATACATTGGTTACATTTTGTTCGGACAGTCCTTCCAGCATTTCCTCTTCTGTCATGTTGAAAAGGTCGTTGTCGGAGATGACACCACGTACTGTGTTTAGCGATCTATGGGGTGTTACAGACACAGGGATGTCACCGAAAGTTTCCATGTCTGCCAGTTTAGAGATTTGAGTGATGCCAACAAGTTCTAGCAGGAGGTCTCCACTAGCCAGTTTTGTTACTTTGTACTTCGGACCTAATCAATCAGTGATAGCTTTTGAAACTATGAATGGGGATATTAGTCTAGCTGGCTTTTCTTTTCGTTCACTGTGCACAATGTGGTACTTTGGGAAAGTTGTTTTCTTTTTGTCGAAAAATTGTGAGCTCACATCGGTCCGCCCTCTTTTCAGAGGACGATCATTTGAAAGAAAGGAGGTAGCCATAAAAAAAATGTGTTCTTCGGCCATGGTGCCAGCCACCCATAATGGAGCCCAACAAGGGGACAGGACAGGAACTTGAAAACAAGCCCTGCCCACGCCAGCTGTACACCACTGCTTTAACCAAATTTGACGCAACTCAGGGTGGTTGGCCACCCAAGGTTAACCCTCGCCGCCTATGAAAACTGAAAAAACCGAGAAGGGAGGAGGAGGCAGGAAAATTCTAAGAAAGATGATAGGAAAGTGAAAGACAGAGGGGAGGACAGGAAAAGGCGACTGCCGATTTCCCCCGGTCGGGTCAGGCCGGAGGTGCCGTCTACAGGAAGCTGGGGCCAAAGAGGTGTGTTGCCTCCGCCGAGGGGCCTTAAAGGCCCAAACGCTCGGCATTGCCTCAACCACCAGGATCCCCTTTTCCCCGTACACGGCGATGCCACGCACGGCGAGGCGAGGGTGCTCGGGTCCGTGGTGATGCACCGTTCACGGTCATCCCCCCGCTGGGATGTCCCTGCGGATGCTCAGGAGTCCATGGTGTCGCCACTCACCAACGCCTGCAAGCTGCAGACGCCCCCCTGCGGGGAGGTGTTTGAGTGGATTCTGTTTAGCGTAGAGTGGTACATCTTACAAAAGTGCACAACGTGTACATTGGTGGCGTGAGGGGGGGGGGGGAGGCCAAGCTTAAATAAGCTACCACTTGAACTTAAATCACCTAAAGCGCTCCGTGATTATTGAGGACATAGGTATACTCATTAATTAGTTTATTTATTTGCGCACACCCCCAATAGAAGTTGTAGTGGGAGGCGGGCGAGTATACTAAAAAACAACGCTGATGACGGAGCCAATCTAGATCAGCCCAAGATTAAACTGGAAAAATGATAACGAGCACACAAGTTGGAAAAGTATTTCCCCGGAAGTGATGGCGTACAATTTCAAGTCTTGTATTTTCGCCTAAAACAAAAAAAAGTTGGACAAAAATCGCTGACAGCAGTTACAATTGAATTAGCGCCCACTCGGGCGCTCCTCCCGTCGCCGACTCCTTCACGCGGATCCTCCGACGTGAACTGGAGGCCCTCGAACCTGTTGCACCCCGCATTTCTACTAAAGGTGTTGCCTGGCTCAAAGCGAGGACGACGCAAGGACGACACGGGGCACAGCATACAGGACACAGGACACAGAGCGCAGAGCACTGTCCACCCGGGCCCAGAACACGCGTGCCACCGAGACGCTTCGTTGCCTTTCGTTTCGTACGTTGCAGTATTTTATTTGATCTGAAAAAAAAAATCGCGAAGCAGAGTTCGGGAAATTCAAAATGTACGTCAAAAAAGTTGAAAGCAATAGTTTTCAAGTGCTGCATGTTCAACACATTTTTCGACCTTTCTTTGTGAAAAAAAAAAGATTTGGAAAGTGTTGTTTTCTTCCTCTGTTCTTTAAATGCAATTGTGCTTGGAAACATGATTTGGCCACTAAATTCGTTGACTGGGATTGAGCTTAACGGCAGGAGGAGGAGAAGGACTTGAACGGAACAGGAGAGGAGCTTAACGGCAGCACACCGGTCACAAGATATTGGCTATTGGAGGCGTGCAAATAACCAAAGTTGGAGCCTGAAACCTGTTTTCCACGACTGCTTCCAGCTCACTCATTACGACGCGACGCAAAGCGCGCAGGCCAGCGACGACTCGCCTAACTCCGCGATGCGTATGTGGTATCGAATAAGTTGGAGCATACGCTGATCTGGCGTGAGGAACTCTTCTATGCCAGCCGCAGGGGCAAGGTTCTAAAGGTTGAAAAATGAATGGACTTGCGTATCGGTACGGGAACCTAACTGTGGCCGTAAAACAAAGTATGAGCGCGTCACCCATAGTCGAATGCTGGTCGCCAAGGCGGGAGCCTGCGTGCTTTGTCATGTTATAGGAGCGTGTTTTTTGAGCGTAACAGGAGAATTACCACTTGCCGATTTCGTGAGTGGCTCTTTGAAGCTTGTCTTACCTTGAGGGAGTTACGCTGAAGAACTACATCACAGTTCTGGAGAGGAGGAAATGAGCAGATGTATTGTGGAGGGGAAGAGATTCACCAAGCAATGCCAGACCGTCGTCTCGCATGGCTTCGTAAGTCAAAGAACACGCGCCCCCACAGCTGTAGCCAATGAGGAGCCATGCCGTGCCGGATCGGGCAACAAAGCAAAACAACGATAAGACAGTTCTAGCGCACATATTTCGCATTTGGCCTAACCAAGGTAAATCGGCTGTCATTTTTTTAGTGACTGTTTTACACATTCACCAGTTTTTTCTAATTCATTCCCGTTTATCGTTGATTGCAACAATCGGTGAAGATAGGGCCGTAGACAGCTATCAAAATGGATAGCAGGTCACGTAGGTCACCGGTTCTGGCGTGGGAAGCTGGCTTAATTAACGGCACAGTGGCAAAGCGATCGGTCAAGAAAACGAGCGCAGGTCACAACGTATAGACCCTAGACTCCACGACCGTTCAAGTGGACGCTTAGGTAATGAAATCACTCTCCATCTAGCCACAAGTTCTCAGCGCATCCGGTTTTTCATTCGCGTTGGTTGCGCGGTTTTCTTCTAATCTTCACGTGGTGGCCAAGCCGTCTCGCGACATCATCGGAATGACATGGAGGGTCACTTTTTTACACCTGATCCCTTTCGGTATTTGCGTGTGCCCGTGTAATGATGACCAGAACACCAAAAGTTTCTATGAAGGCATCGACTTGGTGATGAGTAAAGTAAAAACAGTACAGTGTAGTGATGGGCAACTTCGCTACCAAGGTAGGCAAGAAGCAGGCAGGAAACGATGAAGTGGGTGACTATGGCATGGGATCTAGGAACAGCAAGGGGGGAGAGTTCACAGAACGAAATGATGTGCGGATCATGAATACCTCTTTCCGCAAAACGCAGGAAAGGAAGCGGACGTCGAAAAGCCCGAATGGGAAGACTAAAATGAAATAGCCTTCATATTGTGCTCTAATCCTGAAGAATGTAGAGGTGCTCGCAACGGTAAGTTGTAGCGACCATAGAATGGTGAAATCATGAATTTGGCTATACTTGAAAAGACAATGGAAGAAACTAGTAGGAAAGAAGCCCATCATCGAGTTCGCTGTAAGAGGGAACGCAGTAGAATTCAGGATATTGCTGGAGAACAGACATTCGGCTTTAACTGAGGACGACGACCTTAGTGGTCAAACAGTGAATGATAATCTCATAGCTATGATTACCGAGCGCGCAATTCAAGTAGGGGGTAGGATAGTTAGACAGGATACCGGTGCCGTATCTCAGGAGACGAAATATGTGATTAAGAAACGCTAAAGCATAAAGCCTCTGATCTTATAGATAAAGTAGAACTGGGAGATGTGTCAGAGTTCGTTGATAAGCGTAAGGTAACCGAAATGAGGAGTTATTATATGCAGAGAATTGAGCATGCTCTTAAGAGCAGAGGTAGCCTGCGAGTGGTCAAGAAGAAAATAGAGAGAGCAACAAAAAAAAATCTGCCACCGTCTGGACGACGTTGAAGTAACGAGCGTTAGCTGTTTTGTTTACTAGACGAAAAAAGCTAAGAACGCGCCGCTCGTCTTGAGAAACGGAATTTAATACCGTTTGAAACGGGGTGTACTGCCACCATGCTCGTCTACGCGTGCACGTACGCCGCCTAGCGGAGTGATCGACGCCTAGCGCCATCTATCAGAGAAATTACGATGCAAGTCTACCCATTGTCGAGTTGCACCCGCTCAAGATACGTTCCAAACGGAATTTGCTTCGTTTGGGGGCTCAAGGTGGGCCTAGAATTCGGCTTGTGGTACTATATGGTAACGCTTCAAATCGTAATTGCATGTGTACATTGTTTACCTATTATTTAATTGCGGTTTTGATTCGATACCACAAACTATAGGGTTTTATTTGCCTACCAAATTAGGTACACAACTGTCCCCGGATGGGTGCCCCTTGTCGAAATATATATATATATAGCGGAACGAATGTAGACATGCATAGCGGTCCCGTAATAGGACAGTTTTCCTACCCGTTAAAGGGTATTTGTTGGTGAGGGAGGGAAACGAATGGGAGGGCACAATCAATTTTCATATCCGCCATCTTAAATTTGGGGAACCGAAACTGTGCCGCAATTTCGTCCCCTGATGTCATATTCACATAGTTCAACCTCTATCCACCACACATAGATGGCCACAGAGCGCCACACATGGCGCTGTGATCTCAGGGTGCCAGCAGACCCCACGAAATCTCGAAACGTGATGAGTAAGAGCTAACGCTCTTAAAGTCAGACATACGCGCTAGGAGACAAGGGGGGAAATGTCATTAGCACTATGGATATGATAGTTAAGGTTAAGGTCTATCCTATAGCCTAACTAATCACGACGATAATGACAGACGCAGCGGTGCTGAGATATTGGGTGCAAGTGGAATTAAAGAAAGCCCCAGAGGGGATATGAAGCGGAAAAACTATTGATGGTTTATCCTGTTTTTAACTGCGTTATATACGCGATAAAGAGAGAGATAAAACATTTATTATTTCATTGAAGTGTTCTACGAGTCAAGTAGGCGGCCTCCTCAGTTCAGGACTCAGATGGCTTTGGCGGATGCTTGGAGCATGTCTGATGATGCGACACTGGTCCTCCAGACCATTGCTGGTCAGGGCTGCCTCCCACTGCTCGTATGATGTCTGTAATGCTTTTAGATGAGGTGGTTTTTGGGGAAAATTCCAGGAAATGTGAAACAGCCTAGGCTTTTCGCCGCACCATGGAAAGAAGGAGCGGTATTTGGAAGGGTGAATGAAGCTGTACAAGTACAGGTTAGGGAAGGTATTCGTTTGTATTCGCCTCCAAAATGTGGCTTCTTCTGTGGTGAGTTTAATATGGGGAGGGGGATATATTCTACGATCTAATCTAAGCATCTCCAGCCGTTCCCCATAGTTTGATGATAGAGGGGTGAGGTACGGGCAAGGATCCGCTCGGTTTGTTAGCTCACGAGCTAGGTCGTTTGCCGCCTCGTTGCCTTCAAGACCTGAATGGCCCGGGGTCCAAGTAATGTTATGGGGGCGTTGAAGTGTAGGTGAGAGGCCCGACGGTATGAGTAGAGCCGCTGTCATTTTTAGGACTCTCCCTGTAACGTAATATTGACAGGGGATATATATGGGGAGGGGGATATATTCTACGATCTAATTTAAGCATCCCCAGCCGTTCCCCATAGTTTGATGGTAGTGGGTGAGGTACGGGCAAGGATCCGCTCGGTTTGTTAGCTCACGAGCTAGATCGTTTGCCGCCTCGTTGCCTTCAAGACCTGAATGGCCCGGGGTCCAAGTAATGTTATGGGGGCGTTGAAGTGTAGGTGAGAGGCCCGACGGTATGAGTAGAGCCGCTATCATTTTTGGGATTCTCCCTGTAACGTAATATTGACAGGCTCGCTTCGAGTCAGTTATTATGTGAGCTGATTTGTCCGCCAGATCACAATGCCTTATGGAAAGGGCGATGGCGGAGGCTTCCGCCGCGGCAGGATCCTCAGCCGGAGTGAAGCACTCGTCAGTAGTTGAAAATTGTGGTCAAGGGCGACTGCAACAAAGATGCTCGGTTCAGTGTACGCCGCCACGTCTACATAGACTGCTTTGCGATCTGACTTTAGACGCCGGCGTAGATGAGTGACCCTAGCCTCCCGTCTGCCTTTGTGGATTTCTGGATGCATATGTTATGGGAGCGGAGCCACCGAGATCTGTCTTCTTATGTTTTCAGGCAGGGAAGTGTGTCGCCAGAGTTCTTGTAGATCTCGTGGTGTACCAATGCGCTGAAGAATGGCTCTTCCGGTGGTGGTCTGTTGGAGTCGCGCTCTCTGCGATGCTAAGACCGCATCTCTGATCTCCTCAAAGGCGTTGTGGACTCCAAGCTTGATTAGACGTTCGGTCGAGGTGCTTGGAGGAAGGCGGAGAGCTGTTTTGTACGCGCTGCGAATGACAGTGTCGGCCTGCTTAAGTTCTCCCTTTGTGAGATGATGATAGGGAAGGCCGTATGCTATTCTGCAGATAACCAAGGACTGTACAAGACGAAGAGTGTCTCCCTCGCGCATGCCTTTCTTGTGGCGTGTTATACGACGAATCATACGTATAATTTGGTGGGTGGTTGTTTTGAGAGTTTTTATGTTCTGCGCGTAGGTTACTTTGAATCCAAAGCCTGAGAATTCTAATGACCGAGACCTCTCGAATCTGTTGGCCTTCTACATAGAGATCTATTGGTCCAGAGTTTTTGTAATTTTGACCGTGCACCCTGATTACTTCTTACTTCTCCGGTGCACAGCATAAGCGATAGAACTTTTCCGCCCCTGTGAAGCCGTGTCCGGCTATGGAGAATTCCGTCGAAAAGCTTTAGTTAATGCGTTATATCCACATCTTGTAACGTCTTCATTGTCCGAGGACCACCCATCTCCACGATATTTTTCCATGTCCAACTCTGGTTTGCGATACTCAGGTTTGAACAGTACAAACACTGTTTTGTGATCGGTAAAGTAATTTGACAAGCAGGAAACACCATGGCCTGTAGACCTGTTCTGAGACTCTATATGTATACACGTTTTCCGATCACTCGTATTCATGTTTGGTGGGATTTTTAAATAGAATCCACACTCATTTTCCCACCGTTCTTTTGAGAGGTCTCTCCTGGAAGCATCACAGCCAGTTGCTGCCCTGTTTCTGCCGCGCACTCCTATGTGTTCGCCTCACACTCTTCTGAATAGCATACTTTCATGTTGCAGAGCATATTTGTAATCATATTTCAATTGCTTCACGTAATCATGGTGCCCGCTACATCTACACGTCTGTTTAACCCTTTGACACGCTATGTACACAATTGTGTACAAAGCAAACCCGCAGCTTTTTTGAGAGTGACTGCACCTAGCAGTGATTTCTTTCTTTCAGATGAATTTTTCGTGTGGTAAATAGGGTGGTTTTTTATGCTATAATAGGGAATGCAGTAAATAAAATTTCGGGAAACAGTGAGCACGGTAGCATGTCAGCCGCCACTTTTGTGAAGACATATTTTGCCGCCAATAGTAACAGAATGTTTTTTTTTCACAATTTCAAGCATAATGTGCACATTTGAAATCGAAATTATTGCCACGATCCTTCGGGTGCTTTCTTGATAGGTCACAGCATTTTGAAGTCACTATTATAATCAATTATGACACTTTCTGTGAAAGTTTTCACGTCTCTTCAGTTAGATAACTACTACTATTTAGCGCTGGAAGACTAACAAATCTTCTTTTAATGCCTGAATACACTTTTAGACAGGAAAATGTTTCTTTTCAATGAAACAAAAAATGGCGTTTCAAAGGGTTAACTATAGGCAATGAGAGGAGCGCAACGCATGTGCGAAGGAAAAGTGGGAGCAATACGTTATACATACCAGCTGCCGCTACAGACGAGTCACGTGACCCTCTTCTCCTTGTCCTAGCCCGCACCGCCGACACCGGCACCAGCTGCGCCGCCACGTCACGTGAACCTCTGCGCCTCGGCCAATCAGTGCGCTCGCCCGCCTATCCTCCCCGCTTCCCTCCTCGCCTCGAATCCTCTCCCACTCCGCTCCTATTGCTTACCAGACTTCATCCCAACAGGGACCCTTTTTTCCTAGCTACCCATTTATTGATCTGACACTTAACAGCTGGTGAATAACAGCTAACTGCAGGTCTGTTGAAGGACGGTGGGGAGGTTGTGCTACAAAAACTGGCCGCCTTGCAAACGCA
Source organism: Amblyomma americanum (assembly GCF_052857255.1). NCBI lineage: Eukaryota > Metazoa > Arthropoda > Arachnida > Ixodida > Ixodidae > Amblyomma > Amblyomma americanum. The sequence continues at coordinate 158,381,547 of NC_135498.1, read as the reverse complement.
ATGCCTCATGACGTCAAAACGACGAGAATCTTGGAAGAACGCTAATATGAGCTTGAACTATAAGAAGGCGTCGTCAAGGATTTGAAAAATTACAGCCTAATCAGACTATTGTGCGTTGTGCCCAATGTATTTATGAAGGTAATAGCGGACAGAGTTAAGGCAACCTCATATTGCAAACATCCAAAGGAGCAGTTTGGCTTTCATAAAGGTTACTGGACAATATAACATTATCACACGACCAATCAGGTGGTAGAGAAATGCGTGGTATAGCCTTCAGAGATTATGAGAAGTATTTGACTCAGTCAGAACCTCAGTAGTCATCCAGGTATCATGTCGGAGCATGAAAAAGAAAATCCCTTACTCATTAATAATTTGGAGTCGTTAGCGAGTGGCGCTGATGATGAGCGATTACCTACGAACGTTGAATGCAGCGATTAGCTACGGTGTCATGGCGCGGCCAACATGAATGCATAGAAGAGAGTGCAAAGATCATTTCTGCGTATTTATAATGAACGCAGCACATGGTACTGTTACTGGCCCTCCAGGAGCTTTGTGCACTTAACGGGTCGCATAAGTGCTGGAGAAAAATTTTCGTAAGTGAGCGGTAAGCATCCGCCACGTAGAATTCAGCGCATAGCCACACCAATAGACCTCTCCCGGCCTAGGAGGGGCGAAGGGAGTGGCTTGGAGTGGTTGGCAAAACATTCCATTGCAGTCGCAGTCGATTTGGTCTCGTGTATTGACGATTGCTGTGTTTTTCTTAAAGCCATCGCATTTCTGCGCGTTGGAATGCGCTAGTGGATCGAAGAAGACCACCAGTATATATTCCTTCCGCTTTCTGAATAGAAAAAACCGGTGAAAAATGAGTTTCGGAGGCGTGCAAAGAGCACATGTAACCGACGTCAATCGCTGCAAGCTTGAATGGCGTGCACTTGGTTGTAAGCAGATGCACTCGGTTGCTCGTGTGCCCATGTACTTTTGTGTGTACAAGCAAGCACTTAGTTTGCTTTATTATGCTCCTGGGCTATTCGTCCTGAAATCAAAACCGATCGAGTGCTCTAAGGCACGGATGGCATGTGACCGCAGGAAGTATTAAAAGAACTTCTATATAGGCAATAATAGTTAAAGGGATACTGAGGAGAACTCTATCAGATTTTTTTCGTTAGCAAAATCTGATTGTTCGGCATTTCATGGCTTTGTTGCCGCTTGTACTGGAGCGAAAGATGCATTTATTTCAAAGAAATTTGGATTCGAAGTTGAAAAAGTTTTTCCCGCCGCTCCGATTCAAACTCGAGCACTCTTATGACGTCACGGAGAACTCTTATGACGTCGTAGGACGGAGTGACGTGAAACGTGACGTAAACGCAGACTCCGTGATTTCTGGTGGCTAGCAGTGCTGTCTAGCAGGTGCCGAAATGAAAGCCACCGCCGCCGCACGGTAAATGCATATATCGGGGATCGCTGCCGTCGCTTCGTTTACGTTTTCACCGGCGTCTTGGCAGCGTTACGATGGATACCGTTCCCGAACACGACGACGTGGTTCGCGCAAAAACTCCGGGCTGCATTTCAGCGACCTCCGCCCCACAGAGCGTGCGATGCTTTTGAGGGAGCACGGTTAGGTTAGGCGCCAGCGGGTCGTTTCCTCCTTCCTCGGTGAGCAGCCGTTGCAAAATAAATATCATAACCCCAGTGCGGGGTATCGCGAGGGGCCAGGACAAGGTCGGCGCGTTGCACCCATCGGAGGCTGGCCAGGGCTTTGGGGCCAACGGATTGTGATTCCTTGAACGGCGTGGAAGGGCCAAGTTATTTATTTATTTTTTTGCCACAAAAACTGGTGGGTGCTCAAGGGCGATCGCGTTTAAAGTTGGCGGCTTGAGACTAAAGCCGGCGCACGACGCTTCAACGGCTTCTGCTAGATCCAACGGGTCCACTGGATCGGGCTCTCTCGCCCACTTGCACATGCCTTCAGATGTGTGCTGTGAATGTATTAAATTAGCCGAGAGCTCGAAAAGAACAGCTCCGCCCAACTGCCGAAGCTATTGAATTACGTCACAACGCTCACCTCGCCAACGGAGCCGAATCAGTCTGGTCGGGCCGGCGGCGGCTGGCGCACTCGGCGCGAAATAGAGACATGCTCCAAGTCTCCGCCAGTGCGGTCTGAGTGCGCCGGAGCCGCCGAACGCGTCGGCGGTCAAGCGCAGTTGGAGTATAGTGGGTCTCGCTTTGGCCGACGTGACGTCGCCGTGCAGCACGGGCGCGCGCCTCACCCCGGAGCATAAGCGCGCCTTAATAGAGCCTGCGCTTGACCGCTAACCAACGTATTCGGTGGCGGCATCTATGGGAGCCACTGAAACCCGCCGCCCACTCACTGAGTAAAAAAACCTGCGCTGAGGCTCGGAATCGAACCAGGGCCTTTTCTGAGTAAGGCGCAGACGCTTCCACTCCGCCACGACTTGTCAAGGTAAGTTTGTCACTAAAGGCGCACCTAGTGAATGCACTCTTCCAATCCAGAAATCTCGGCGCTTTCGCAACGTATGTCCACGCCTAACAGAGCTAGGTCATCGGCAATTTTTCTTAACTGCCTTGTACCTTGGCTCCCGTCCCTAATAAACGATTTACGTTAACTAGTTTGAAGTTGACTGGCACAGCCAGGAACCTTTCGCCGGGCGAGCGTGCGAAGACACAAGAGCTCTTTATACTGCGAACTGCCTTGTACGATCACCGACCATCGTGCCATCATAGTTTTTCATCGACCGTGGCGATCATCTGACCAGGCTTAACAGGCTCCTTCAAAGGTTAACCAGCACTTGAAGCCGCACTTGGAGTTCCTCTGCTGTCCGGCGCTTGCAAATCGAGGCGCGTCAAAAACAAAACCACGGGGCACGCAAAGCTCTTAGACGCGAAGCGTCATGTCAGCCTCAGAGATTCGCGATTCATGTAGGAAGGAAAATTCCTTCAAGTTGGCGTCTCTTGTCCTTTGACGTCGCCACGCTTGTACTTGCGAGATTGGCCTTTGGTGGCGATACCCGTATTTTAGTTTTTGCTATTTTCTACCTTATAAGAGCTCTGTTTTCTGTAAGAGCGGAGTTTTTGTGATCAGGAGCTGGTATTCCATCGATACAAGCCAACTTCAATTCCTCCTCAGTGTCCCTTTTATGCTTTGCGGAAGATCGCCTTCAAAAAGCTATAGCTTCTGTTAATAGACGGCTCGCAGGGTTATTCCAGCGCCTTGGCCGCCGAAGTACAGCCGCATTTCAACCCGGAATTGTAAAATACCACCTTGATTAAGCGGTGCCATTTCCGAGTCGAAAAGCGGTTTTGGTGGCGTCATTTAAGTGCGCTTTTCCAATATTAGTGCACTCAGCATGAATTTCGTTCAATGTTGTACAAAACGCGCTTAATTGCCCCGCTATTTTGCGTAAAGATGTTTTTAGCGATGCGCATCGCATTGGTTGTCCCGCACGTAACTTACCCTGGAAGGTTTACGTTCTAGCAATGATAAAAACATTTTTCTCAATCATAACGTAATTTAGGCGAGCCAAACTAGACATGTCCGCACTTGAGAGAAAAATAGGCCGGCCGAGCACGGCGCCCGTGCGTACACTGCTGCATTCGCTCATGAACCCCCACGTGTGCTCTTTAAGGCTCTGCAGTCGCTTCTTTGAAGGGCGTTCTGAAATAATCTATTTTTCAGCATGCCGTTCTATTGCCAGGTGCTATTGTTTTCGAGTGGCTTATAGAATTTCAGTGTCTGTGTACGCACGTGCCAGGCTTGTTCTGACTAGATGCACGAAAATATGTCCGAAGTGCATGTTTGCCGAACTGATGAAGGGTGGTGATTTGGGCCTCTTGGTACATCACAGATGAGGAAAATATGCAGCGCAAAAAAACGCATGGACGACAGAAGCTTGTGTTTGTCTTTCTTCCGTCGTCCATGCGTTTTTTGCGCTGCATATTTCCTCTTCCATGTTTGCCGAACAATGAAAATTCTTTTTTTCAATTGGCAGTGCATAATGGGTCTGGGTACTGGTGTGCCGCGTACTTTGGCTTTATTTAAACATAGTTAATGCAAAATTTGAGGCAGAAAATTCACGTCGTCGGGCAGCTCGTGAAGCTCCGCACAGCGTGCAGGCCGGACCGGAAAGGTTGCGTTTGCCAACCAAGCCCGATTTCGTTCGGCGCTCCCCCTCGCCCACTTGCTCCCCTCGTGTCGCATTGTTTGCAAACAGGGAGAGGTCCAATCTCGTTTCGATCCTATTTTTGGTTTTACCTCATGTTCATTTCCTTCCATCGCCCTTCCCCTCTTTCTTTTTGACGCAGTCGCTTCGTCTCTAGGCCTGTACGGTCCTCAGATGGCCTAAATTGGTTGGTTGGTTGGCCTCAAATAAAATTAAAGTGGCCAAGACACAGGCTGCGAATTGGTGGAAAATGCAGCCGCAACCCTCCACTACAGCTCTTCTTTCTCTCTTTCCTCGTTCACCGCCTTTATCATCTCTTCCATCGCGGCACGCATGGTGGAGGTGTCCACCGAGAAGTCAGGCAGGGACTCAGCTATTTCGTTTTCTAGAAAGCAGTTTTCAATTTGCATATCTGCGACGGAATTTTTATGCTGTTCTTTCTCTATAGACCACCATATTCTTATTCCTTTTTTTTTCGCGAGCCACGCCTTACCAACAAATCCAACAGTAATCAATATCTTCCCAGCATACCACAATTGCCAGAGTTCTCACCAACTCGTTGCACACATTTTGCGGCTAAAGCCGTTATTCTTACCGCGTGGCTGCCCTACAGAGCGCCGGCCATTACGCTTTTCTGCCAGCCTCCATTCGTCTTCGTCGGCGAGTCCTTCCCTCATGGTACATGACTCGCCGGAGGGGCGTTCTCTTCCGGGCGCGGCGGCATTCGATCTTCCGTGTCACCCTTACCCAGTGCAGTTTCCCCATGGTTAGCGTTTGTTGCTGTCGTTCCAGGTCCGGAGTAAGAGGGATGAAAGAACCGTCGAGCCGTCTCGTTATATCGAGGACGACGCGTACCCGCTCTTGGCCGCTAAGCACCGGCTGATGGGACACCGCTGGTCTCGCAAGACGAGGGGAAGGACGGGGGAGACAAGGAAGCGAGGGATTATTTTGTCAAGCGAGCGCAAGGTGGCCGTTTATATTTTAGTCATTGCACGTTGTTATTCGTCCACCTGCAAACAAAGGATCTCCGCGGCCACTATGAACTGGCAGAATAGAGTGTCGTCCACTTACGATGGACGGGGGCGTAGGGAAGGCGACAGGCTTCTCTTCGTCGTGGCTGTCGCTTTTGTTATCTTGTGCGAGAGCTCTCCGATCTCGTCAGTAATTTTGTGAGTCTGTGAAGGTTATGCGTTGCGCGTCGGTATTCTATTTGGGAAGCCATTAGGCTGTTTCGTGTTTAGGTCACGCGGGTTTTCCCCACTTCATCTCGTTTTCCGGCCACTGAGCTGTCGCCAGAAAAAGCACGAGATTGTTTACACTGGCACAGCCACTGTTTTTTTTTTCTTGGATGGCTAGGGCTAAGTATTTCCGTTTGGCTTACAGTCTTTTTAACTGGATTGCTTGTGACGTTTTGACATCCCAGAGCACTGCTCTGACGCAGAGAAACGACGTCCCCTTGGGCAACTAACGGTGTATACCATGCGTTTCTGCTCATTAATACAAGTGTTCCTTTAGAGCAGCTCTTAGGCGCCCGTTACTGAGTAACACGCCGCCGGACGTAACACGCGTAGCGGCTTAACACGCTCCCAGACAGGCGGCATGTGTAGGCGTATGGCAGGTGGTGCATTGGCAGGCAGTAGCTGAGTAGAACGCCACCTGCCACGGAGATAGCGGAGGAATGGCCCACCGGAAGGGGGCTGCCACGAGTGTGTCCGGAAGGAGGATGGATGGATGGAAAGTAGGAGCGTCCTCTTTGAAACGGGGTGATGGCAGTTGCCTCCATGCTCAGCTTTTTTTCCCTTTATTTTTGTTTAACTGTGTTGTGATTTATTAAAATTCGCCATTTTCTTTAAATACGTCTTCCTACACATTTAACCTTACGTCACCTCTCTGCTTTTTACCCACGAATTTTCCAATCGCTTTTTGCTAATTTCCACTCCGGAATTATACACATGACTATTTTTATGTCTAAACCCTAGGGCTGCAGGAAGAGGGAGTGTGCCTGCATCGACATCGGGGTGCATACAATCACATTTTAGTATGAGGTGCTCTACTGTTTTTACAGATTTACCACACACAGCACATGTCATCTTCTTCGTTAAATTTGTTTTTATAGCTGCGCGTTCTTAGACATTCTGACCTACCTTCAAAGAGTAGGGCACTGCCTCTTGAAATATCATAAAACGCTTTCTTCCTGATCTGCCTTTTCCAATATCGATATAGTTCTACACTATGCTTCTTTTCCATTGAATCTACCCAAGTTTTACCTTCAGCGTTTTAACCTCTCGTTTAATGGTCTTTCTTTCTCCGTCCTCGTCTCTGGTACACTTACCGGTTAGCTTCCTAGTTCTTTTCCGCCAGTGTGAGTCAGCGCTCTTTCTGCATAGGTATTTAAATTCCTTAGCTGCTCACATGTTATTGTCCAGTTCTCTCAGGTGGTCTTAGTACAGTATTTTAATCTGAGCTTTCCGTGCCTCGAACGAAGCCCAGCCCAAATCCCTCTGTATTGCCTCGTTTGTGGTTTTCCCGTGGGCGCCTATAGTGCTAATCTTCCTACAGCTCTCTGATTTACTTCTATTCTCGACTGAACTTCTGCCCTTAAGTACAGAACGGCATTTCCGAAAGTAAGCCCCGGCACCATTATTCCTTTCCAAATACCTCTCAGTACTCCAAACCTGCTGTACCCCCAAAATGCCCTATGTTTCTTTACCCCGAAATCTCTTCGCCCTTTTTCTATGAGAGACTGATCATGTTTCTCCGTTTACATCTGCCCTTCATTTACCCATACCACGAGGTATTTGTATTCGGCTACTCGGGGTATTTCATGGCCTTGTATTGTAAGCACCTGATCAGTTGTATCGTTAAAAATCAACAATCAGCGTAACACGCCACCTGCGAGCAGTGGCAGGTGGCATGTGATGAGGTGCGCTTAAATTTGGCATTGCCGACGATCGTAACCGTCCGTCAAACTTTTCGATGATGCGAAATTTGGAGCATTGTATAACTCAGAATAGCATTTCCCGCACTAGGTTAGGCGTTGTCATTACGGCAGTGGACAGTACATGCAATAGGCAGTTGGACATTTGATATATATGTCAAGGCGTTTATTTGAAGCACAGGTCGGTTGGTCTTGGTTGACCGGCGACACGACGGGCACACTCACAGGCGTCGTTCGAAAAAACCCAGCTGCACTTCGTCTGCTTCTTCGTTGTCCCGCTTGAACTCGTCCGCTTCTTCGCTGCGCTGCGCCTGTCGGTCCCATTACAATTACTCTCCCTCTGAAAAAGGAGCCATCCTGGCGACTTACGGAGAGGAGAGGATGGGCGGGTCATAGTAAGGCTTGAGGCGCTCAACGTGCACAGTTTCGCGCCCCCGGCGACGGTGGTACGAAGAGGGAACGAGCGGCTCAACGATATAAGTCACCGGAGAAGTTTGGTGGACAACCCGGTAAGGTCCGTGAAAGCGAGATAGTAGTTTCGTGGCGAGGCCGGGAGTGGAGGAAGGCACCCAGAGCCAAACGAGGGCGCCAGATGGGTATGACGCTGGAGGGTCCGGGGAATCCCGACGGTGCTTCTGATCCCATTGTTGCTGTGTGGTGAAAGAGCGGGCAAGTTGCCGGCATTCTTCGGCATACAGGTGAGCTTCGGAGAGTAAGGTGGTCTCGGAAGGGTCAGGGTGATAAGGAAGGATGGTGTCCATGGTGGATGTAGGCTCCCGGCCATATAAGAGGAAGAAAGGAGAAAACCCCGTTGTTGTCTGAGTAGCTGTGTTATACGCGTACGTGACGAACGGGAGCACTTGATCCCAGTTGGAGTGGGCGGTGTCAACGTACATGGCGAGCATGTCACTCAGAGTGCGGTTGAACCGCTCAGTCATGCCGTTGGTCTGGGGGTGATAGGCGCTGGTGTAGCGATGAACGATTTGGCATTGCTTGAGCAGGGCCTCGACGGCGTCCGAGAGAAAAACATGGCCGCGGTCACTTAGAAGTCCTTTCGGGGCGCCGTGACGAAGAACAAGACTGTGTAGAATGAAGTGAGCGACGTCGCTTGCGGTAGCAGATTTGAGAGCCGACGTTTCGACGTAACGGGTGAGATGGTCAACGGCAACGATGATCCACCGATTATTAGCCGAAGTAGTTGGAAGCGGGCCATAAAGATCAATGCCGACGCGGTCAAAGGGACGGCCAGGGCAAGGTAACGGCTGCAAAGGAGCGGCGGCGGAGTGGGGAGGTTTCTTGCGACGTTGGCAGGCGGTGCATGACCGAATGTGCTGACGTATGTAGCGGTACATACCTCGCCAGTAGAATCGCTGACGAAGGCGAGCATATGTTTTCAGTACACCGGCGTGGCCGCATTGTGGAGCGGCGTGAAAAGAGGCACAGATTGTAGCACGGAGGTGTCGAGGGATGACCAACAGCCACTTCCGGCCATCGGGGAGGTAATTACGGCGGTATAAGAGGCCATCACGAACGGCGAAGTGGTGGGCTTGACGGCGAAGGGTCCGGGTCGAATGATGCGGCGAGGGAGTGTTCAGGAAGTTTAGCAGCGAGGTGATCCAAGGATCCTTCAGTTGTTCGGAGAGCATATCAGGGATGTTGAACGAAGAGAATTCGTAGGCACAGACGAGGGCAGAGGTTGACTCGCATGGGAGTGGTGAACGAGAAAGGGCGTCGGCGTCCGAGTGCTTGCGGCCGGAGCGATAAATGACGTGTATATCAAACTCCTGGAGACGTAAAGCCCAGCGGGCGAGTCGGCCAGAAGGATCTTTGAGGGAGGATAGCCAGCATAGGACTTGGTGGTCTGTGACGACATAGTAGGGCCGGCCGTAAATGTAAGGGCGGAACTAGGCAATTGCCCAAATGATGGCGAGACATTCTTTTTCTGTGACAGAATAGTTTGATTCCGCCTTGGTGAGGGCGCAGCTGGCGTAAGCGACGACGTATTCCGGATACCCAGGCTTTCGCTGGGCAAGAACTGCGCCCAAGCCCACACCGCTCGCGTCAGTGTGAACTTCTGTCGGACAGGCGGGATCAAAATGGCGAAGGATGGGGGGAGAGACCAGCAGGCGGCGTAAAGTGCTGAACGCGGTATCGCAGGCGGGGGACCAAGACGAAAGGTTCGGGCTACCGGCAAGAAGCTGCGTTAAAGGGGCGATGATACTGGCGAAATTTCGGATGAAGCGGCGAAAATATGAGCATAAGCCTATAAAACTGCGAAGTTCTTTTAAGGTGGTTGGTTTGGGGAAGTCAGCGACGGCGCGAAGTTTGGCAGGGTCAGGAAGAACGCCGTCTTTGGAGATGACATGGCCTAATATTGTGAGCTGCGTTGCACCGAAGTAACATTTTTTCAAGTTTAGTTGGAGGCCGGCGTCAGTAAGGCTAGTGAGTACGCGCTGAAGGCGGTGCAGATGGGAAGGAAAATCTTTGGAAAAAACGACAATGTCATCTAGGTAACACAGACAAGTTTCCCATTTGAGGCTACTGAGAATAGTGTCCATCATCCTTTCGAGTGTGGCTGGAGCATTGCAGAGGCCGAATGGCATCACATTGAACTCATACAAGCCGTCTGGGGTGACGAAAACGGGTTTCAGCCTGTCGTTCGCTGCCATCGGGACCTGCCAGTAGCCGGAGCGTAAGTCGAGGGATGAAAAATACTCCGCTCCCTGCAAGCAATCCAGTGTGTCGTCGATTCGGGGTAGAGGATAAACATCCTTGCGTGTGATCATGTTGAGACGGCGGTAGTCCACACAGAACCTGATGGAGCCATCTTTTTTTGTCACCATGACAACAGGAGAGGCCCAAGGGCTGTGAGAAGGCTGTATTATGCCGCGCCGAAGCATGTCGTCAACATTGTCACGGATGACGCGGCGCTCACTCGGCGAGACTCGGTACGGTCGCTGACGCAAGGGAGCGTGGGTACCAGTGTCAATTGTGTGAGAGACGGCCAATGCGCGCCCCAAGGAGGGCTGGGAAAGGTCGAAAGAGTTGCTGAAGCGGCAGAGATGTTCCAAGATTTGGTCACGGTAAGCGGACGGAAGGTCGGGAGCGATGTTACGACGAAAGACGTCGATGGAAATCGGATCGGGCGCTGTCGCACAACAGGCTAAGGCAGTAACTGGGGAGCAGGCACGGGTATCGGAGAACTCGGAAGCAAGAGCAGGGTCCAGTTCTTCAATAGAGCCGAGGCATTCGCCGCGAAGTACAAACGACGGACAAGAAAATGGGTTGGTGACATAGATGGCGCAGTGGCCATCGGAAATCGAGACAACGGCGAATGGAATGAGGAGGCGCTGATGGCGAGTGGCTGCTGCGGTAGGTGTGAAAAGAACAGGGCCGCTGAGGAAAGAGTCGGGGCGGAGCGGAACGAGGGCTGAAGAGGAGGGAGGTATGTCGGTGTCGGCAGCTACAAGAAGCTTAGCGGAGCGCACAGGTAGGTCACACAACGAAACATCACACAGGGGCGAAAGCTCAAGTTCCGCACGGGCACAATCAATCACTGCACGGTGGGTCGAGAGGAAATCGCAGCCGAGGATGACATCGTGAGAGCAGGCGGTCAGCACAACAAACTGGATGGTATAGGCGACGTCGTTGATAGAAACGCGGACCGTGCAGGCTGCGATGGGGTGGATGCGCTGAGAGGTGGCCGTACGTAGTGAAAAGTCAGACAGCGGCGTTGTCACCTTACGAAGTTTGCGGCGAAGAGCATCACTAATTACTGACACTGCAGCACCCGTGTCGACGAGCGCGGGAACGGGGACGCCTTCAACAGACACCTCAATCACGTTAGCAGAAGAACACGGAGGACTTAAAAAGTTGGCAAAACACGCAGTTCTTGCCTCCTGAACTGCGGCAGTCAGTTTTCCTCTGGGAGAGGGTCCGGGCGGCGGAGCCATTGGCTGCGGTATGCAGCCAGTGGTGAGGTCCTGTCACCTCCTACCCACTGGCCGGGTCGCTTGCTCCGGACGCTTTAAAGCCGCGAGCATATCTTAGTCACCAATCACAAAGGGCAAGACGGACGCGAAATTGCAATTTTAAAATAGACAGCTTATAGAATACCGCCCCTGCTGCATTTTAAGAGAACGGAGAGCTGGAATGTTAACGCGATTTGTAATTTTACTTTGACTGTGAATTTAATGTGGACTTTCGTAAAGTCTTCCGTGGGGTCGGAATTTGCCGTCCCAGTAAGCGAATGGCGTACGACTCACAGTAATGCCGTATATATGGTGTTCATTAACACAGTTCGCAAAGTTACGTATGCGTTTGTGGATCATTTTGACACTAAAACGAAAAACAACTCACCGTCCTTGGAATGGTGGCTGAGTACGCACTAACTTTCGCTGAGTGACACAGAATTTTTGTTGCGGTTATGAGCTCTACAACATGCTGGAAACGGTTACAGAGGCATGCACACCGTTCGTTTGCTCCCCATGTTGACTAGAATGTCGAGGGGTATACCAGTAGGCTCGAACTTAGAAATGAAGTGTTTCCTCGAGAAGTCTGCGAAAAGGATTAATACGCAGCCTGAATTTTTTTTTGCTGTCCATACGGCTTTGCTACAATCCAGACTCGATCGCGTGGACAAGCAGGTCAGTTTCTGTAGTTTTGTGTTCGTGCCTGGCACAAGTGCAAACTACATAAATCACAATCAGAAGCTGCACAGAAGTAGAACGGGCAGAAACTGGTTCTTTGGAGTGTTGTAACAATGCCAACCTCAAGAAGTCAGGAAAAATGCTTCTAGTTTGGGCGGCCGCCTCCACGTGCTGCATGGCACTGAGCGTGGAAATTTACCGCGGAAATTTTGAATGTTTGGCTCCACCTTCTTCATTTTGTATGGCTCTCAAAACTCTTCACTACGAGCGCAGGAAGCATTCTATTGGTCGGGTTTATCAGCGCGTAGCAGGAGTAAGCCATCAGTATCAACATCTTCACGCCCATTAGTTTTGCTCGGTTACAAATGAAAATATACCATATCAGTTACGCGGCGTTCGCTGTTGGCTGTCGATAAATGGCGTCCGTTGGTGATGCCCAGTAGAGTTACTGGAAGTTCCCAGAGAATATAGTGTCGAGTAGAACTGACCAAGTTTCGGGCTATCGTTTAGAAAGAAGGAGAAGGATAAAGCTTATTTTTGTTCTGAACGGGATTCTCGGTAGGGCAGCATGGGGTCGCTCCGGAATTGTAGTCCAGAGCCCCCAAAGATACAAATACTAAACAGGTTAGCTCTATAAAGACGGACTGCTTAGTTCGTACATATTCTCTAAGTGTTCTCGGCGGAGCGAGAATACGCAAATAAAGATCGGGCAAAACAAGTGCTATATCAACAGAAAATATTGAGACGTTTAAGGATCTGCTATTCAGAGAAAGGGCCAAGGTAATGAAAGTTCTTCGTAGAGGTGGAATATTTCACCCTAGTGCACCTAGGTGCGTATGCAAGAAGCAGCTTAGATACTGCCGCTTCTCTTTGTCTCGGTCAGTCCAATTTCTCGAATAATGCTGCCGCTTTGGTCTTTGCTTTCAGAAGTTCATTTTAGCCAGGGCGTAGCTTTTTGCAGCCAACATATATGTTGTTCTTCGTGGTCATTCTGCAAACACAACGAAGTCTCGATTCTTGTCGGCCTGCAATAGACATACACCGATGTACTTAAAATATGATATAACTGACATTATAGAAGCACTTCACTTGTGCGGTCATTGCGTCTTCATCTTATGTTTGAAGGGAGAGTTTGCTGTAGGAGACGATTATGAAAATATTGGAATATTTTGGACGGTAATGTCCCATGGTGGCAACAACGCTGGCAGGTATTGTGATTTAAGCAGGACTGTGTATTTTAAATTGGCAAAGCAAGTTAGGTCCGAGTGCGTGGGAGCACCACTCTGTATTCTCTGGCTGCTGCTGGCACGGTATGCGCCTAGAGGATATAAAGTGTATTTCTCGGCTATATGCTGAAGCGTTAAACAGACGATTATGTTTTGTTCATATAAAATTAGGGCAGTGTACTTTTCGCGCTCTCAGTAAATTGAAGCCAGTTTTTTTTATTTCACCTTGCATTATCATTTTTAAAAATGTTTCGAAAAAGATATGGCACAGCCGACGCTGCCGCTATGCTTGCAGCGGCGCTGCCTTCGCCAGTGCAGCTACCGGCAATAACAATTGCTAGCGCCAGTGATAGATATCCCCGGTGTTATTTTATTCGTAGTATTTTTTAAACTACTCTACTGCTCTCAGCTATTGATATATAGTAAAATCTACTGATCTCCTTTATGCAATGTTCATTACTTATATATTGCGCACTGCCAATGCACGCGGCATGCATCGCGTCTGTACAGTTGCACAGATTCACTCTACTAACTAGATTTCGTCTCGCCGTTGTCAAGATTCGCAGGAACCGTGCACCACCTGAGAATGCGGTGGACATGTGGGGAAAATCTGTTCTTAAATTCTTGTGCTTTGCTTCTCTGCAGCGCAGCTGCTTATTAGTTTATTTTGGTAAACAGCTTGCGATTTCCGCAAAAGGAGATTGCCCCATTATCAACACACTTAGGGTTTAAATACATGCACTCATGTACTTGGCCTCTCCAAGGGAAACTACAGAACCGGCATTAAGAGACTTTTGAAAACGCATATTTTACTTTGGCCGTACTTTGCCCAATAAAGAACACCAAGCCGAAGCTCTGATCGGTTCTCGTGGGTTGAGGATTTGGTGTTTGGGGACCTGCCCTGCAGCCCCTGAGTTTGCTTTCCCGCGAGGCACCGTGCAGCGGCGGTCTCACCTCGAGGCTGAGCGGATTCCCTTGTCAGTTACATTAACTGGCAAGAGAGGGCGCCAGCGTCGCTGCGCGGGAGACTGCTGAAGCCTGCCCGCGGGAGATGGGCTCTCTTCGGCCGGGATAATGAGCCTCAGCGGACGCGTCGCTGGGGGCTCCGCTCTTCGCCGACGGGGCGAAGAAGCGACGGGGAGACAGGCTCCCGTACTCGTCCCGTCCGGCCTGCGGAGTTTATATCCCTTGCCCTAGCGCGGGCGAACATTCGCTCGGAACCTTGCTGGTGAGTCGGACGCCCTTGATTCATTAGCGTACCTTGTTGCTAGCTGGCGTTATTGTTTCTGTAGCAATAAATGCCTGTTTGTGTCAGCCAATGTGTCAATCCTTTGTTCCCCCAGAGCAAGGCCCGCCGTGGTCGGCGAGCGCTCGGTAGCGTACGCGATAACGGGGTGGGGTCCGGGCGGCTTTGAACCGTGTCAGCCGCGATTGAATGGGGAGAAAGTACTTATCTCCCCATGTCAACCCCACATCTGGCAGCCCAACGTGGGGCCTGCTCTTGGAACATTGGACGACTGTCGGTTCGGTTCGAGGAAAGCTCTTTGTCCGGACTTGACAAGTGCTAGGCCTAGAGTGAATTTTGATCGCTAGGACCTGCGGCATGCTTTCTTGAGTGCGAGGTGTATTGCGCTGCAGCATGTTTGAACTTTTCGACATGCTCAGCACATTTTTTTTTCCCTGGAGTTTCTTCGTGAGAATGACTTGGTCCGCATCGAGGGAGTTCGAGGCCTAGCGCCCGCGGAGTCGCCGAGCCCGAAGCGAGTGAGTACGGAAGCCGCGTGGGTGGTCCGAGTTTCTGTATATATTTTCTCTACTATCTCTTTTTCGACTCTGGGAGTCGCGGCTCCGGGAGCCTGGGGCCACGGGTGCCGCTACGAGCTCGCTGGTATTGCAGCTCGGCACCGGGCGCTCCGACACCGTCCGATACGGTGGGCGCCGACCGCTCAGAAGCTGCTTTGTGCAGTGAGCGGGGTAGGACCACCCCACAAAGCTGATGTCTCCTCGCGGCTGCGCGCACAAAACCCGTTTCGGGTCTTGGTTGTGGTCACGGTCGTTGTCGGAGTGGTCGTTAGGCCTGAGGCTTTTCGGAGCTGCCTGCACCATATTAAAAGAGACATGACCACCGGACCGTGACGTTGAGAGGGGGCGCACTTTGCTGCCCGTCCGTTTTTTTTGTAACCTCGCACGAACTGAGCAGTCTCGTTCAACTCAAGAAAGGGCTTTGTTCACTCGAACTTTGCGTTTGCACAGCCGCCGACACGTTTTGCTAGCAAGTTAGGCATTGTGCCACGAGGCCCTTGCGGATGCCGTTTCCCCTCACGTGACCTACGTTAAAGGCACGCCGAGAGCGTTTCGACAATTTTGCAGATCCGGTGGAGCCACCCAGGCTTGCTGACCGGTGCACATCGTCTCGCTGCCACCTGCTGCGACGGAGCGGCCTGTATCCTGTTCGCCGCATCCATCCGGGGCAGCTGTGGCGAGACCAGTCAGCAGTCACCTCCGGCTGCTGCTGCCCTGGCGACTACTGCAGGATCCTGGCCTGCAGTTTTCCCACCGGCCTTCGATTCGCGGGCCTGCGGACACGGTAGTCCGCGGGCCATGCGAGTCGTCCCAGCGGAGACCTTCACGCCGCCTTCGGAATACCGCGGAAGTCTGCGTGGACGCTGTCGGCGTGACCTCCGCTGCAAGACGTGCCTCAAAGACATGAAGACCAGGAGACTCCTCCATAGCATGTACTTTCAGGCGCGTGGGTCTATTTAAGGTTGAGGGGATGTGGGGACCTGCCCTGCAGCCCCTGAGTTTGCTTTCCCGCGAGGCACCGTGCAGCGGCGGTCTCACCTCGAGGCTGAGCGGATTCCCTTGTCAGTTACATTAACTGGCAAGAGAGGGCGCCAGCGTCGCTGCGCGGGAGACTGCTGAAGCCTGCCCGCGGGAGATGGGCTCTCTTCGGCCGGGATAATGAGCCTCAGCGGACGCGTCGCTCGGGGCTCCGCTCTTCGCCGACGGGGCGAAGAAGCGACGGGGAGACAGGCTCCCGTACTCGTCCCGTCCGGCCTGCGGAGTTTATATCCCTTGCCCTAGCGCGGGCGAACATTCGCTCGGAACCTTGCTGGTGAGTCGGACGCCCTTGATTCATTAGCGTACCTTGTTGCTAGCTGGCGTTATTGTTTCTGTAGCAATAAATGCCTGTTTGTGTCAGCCAATGTGTCGTTCCTTTGTTCCCCCAGAGCAAGGCCCGCCGTGGTCGGCGAGCGCTCGGTAGCGTACGCGATCACGGGGTGGGGTCCGGGCGGCTTTGAACCGTGTCAGCCGCGATTGAGTGGGGAGAACGTACTTATCTCCCCAATTCAACCCCACAGGTGAAAGGGACAAAGCATTACCTCCTAACGGCTCTGTGCTCATGACCCTGGCTTCTTAGACAACGCTTTCGCTAATTGTAGGACATGGTTTAAAGAGTGAAGTGGTGAGATGTGGACACACAGACTTTCTACACATCTGGGCATTGGCATATACAGACGTCATGTGTTGCGCTTAATGAACAATACACAAAAATCATGCACAAAAGCAGTACCTTTTAGCATGGATAATATGAGTCTATGATTTAATATTCGTTCCATTCGAATGACCAAGAGCGAACGAATCGCATGGCGCGTCGCTTCAGCGAATGATGGTGACTTGGAAATACAAAAAAAAAATAGAATGGGATCGTCTTTAAAATCACTACACAACACTAACTACGCCCTATTGGGCGCCGGACGTCCGTAACAAAACAGAAATGCTAAAGGTTTGGTAAATTTAGTAACAGGAGCGGAAGACTTTATTTTCTTTTTTTTGCATGGTGCGAAAATCGCCCGAGGCAGTGCCACGATCGAAATTGTGCCACCTGCCCCGACGGTCGTAATGACGTAGCTGCATTATTCAGTGGATGTGCGGCTGCCTCTGTCGCGGCGAATAACGCGAGGGTAGAATTGCTGTACGAGCACTTATTTTCCGGCCACTACAAGCGGTGCGTACCCTGATGACCATGCGGTCGGTTTATGTGGTGGGGCAGCGAATGCTTCTGCTCCGGAGCAGCTCTGCCCCGGTTTTGCACTTGATTTCTTTTCCCTACGACCGGGCTTCTCTCGCTTTGGCATAGGTGACTTTGGCATTGTTTGCTCGCGGCCTTTTAAAAAGCGGGGCTCAGGACAATAATCCCCTTTCGGTTGTTATCCTGCGCATGTGCGCTGGCGCCACACAATTCCCCTAACTGATAGGGCCACCCTATTAAAAAAAATCTGTTGTCTGGAGTGCCGTTTTGTCACGATTGCGCCCGATTTTTCACGTCGGCGTGATGGGTTTGTGAAGAAGGCCTCTGTAGGTGTCATTCGGCGGAGCACGACCTATGCATAGTGCTTCAACAGTGCGCGCTACTCAAGAGTACAGTCACGGAATATCCAAAATGTTCGTTTTTCTCAGCCATCAGCCAGGCGTTGCATGCCTTCAGTTTTTCATGTCGTTCGTAGTTAAGTTCGGATTCTGTTGATTGTTGTATTACGGGAGTCGCACCAACAGACTCTCGACCTTGCTGTCACTCCTATTTTTGAGTGCCGAACGGTGAATTCTTTTTGGAGAACTCATACTTTTCTTTTTGTTGTGTTAGTGAAAGCCCTTTGCATTTATACATCTGTTTTCGTGAACGTCGTCCATTGGTAGCGCGCGTCCTGTTCGTGTCTATGTGTTTGGTTTTTTGAGGGGCCCACCCCTCCGTTTTGCGACCGTAGTGGCGGGTACCCCTTTTGTTCTAAAGTCGAGCGGTGTGCTTTTTCTGCCCCTCAGCCTGGTGTCTAGTCTTGATTGAGGACAAGCGTGGACAAGCAGCCCCTGCATGCGTGTGCACCTCTGTGTGTGTTTCAGTTTTTTCTGGGTGCATATGTTTGTTTTCGGTGCTTTGGAGTGCGCTGCTTTCAAATTCGCCGTGAGAAACATGGAAATCAGTAGTTTGGCCGGGAGAGTGACAAGGAGAACCAGTACGTGTGCCATGCTCAAATGTTCGAGTGCGTGAGTTGGTCAACACGTATTCTAGGCCTGTAGGCCTGTAATTAGGTTTTCCTTGTATATATAAACTTCACCGTTTTTCAGCATGTGCGATTAATCGTTTTCAATCCACGAGTTTCTAATAGTCAGAGCTGCTAGGACCTACGTGTGTAATGTAACAGTGGTTCTGAAGTACGCATTCCACTATTCCAGCGTCTGCGTAACTAGCTACATGTAACAAAACCATTGGAGGGGGCATTAAGCTTCTCTATAAGGGTATACGACGCGAAAGCGTTAATAGGCTAATGCCCATATACGTGGAATTGGGCGTTCTCGAATTTACATTCGAATGTCCATGTGAGTCCTCATACCACTCCTGATGCAGTGAAGCAGCGGTTAAGCGATGCGTCACTGGCTTGCGATGGCAGGTGCTGCCAGCGGTGGCGCTTATGAGATCCAGGTTGTTCTTCCCAAGCAATCTCTCGAAACAAATCATTAACTGTCAGCTGCTACGTCAGTCAGTTTGCTCTCAATCCGGTGGCAGGTCGGGATGATGCCAGAAGCTCACGTGACCTTGGTTGTCACCACCTTGGTTGTTTCTACGGGGATGTTTTTCTCACAACGCCGACGACGACGCTGGATTTTCGGTAGAACGGGAGCCTTAGCGCTATACGCTATCGCGGTGTCAATCCCATGCACCCGCTAGCACCCGCATGTTCACACTTCCAAGGACGCAATGAACAGTAGCTATCGCTTTATCCCCATGCCAGTTACAAACGTGAACATTCGTGACCCATCCCTGAAAAAAACCGTAGAATTCGCCGTAGGAACGATTGGAATACTTCTCCGGGCAATGCAAATCCAATTGTGCTCCGACGCATCCGAAGTGTGTTCGGGGTTCAGGAAGCTTACGCCGGTGCCAAAATCGCTACTCAGTAATTGTCCACTCTTTATCTATGCTGAGCGGGCTCCCTTTAGTGTCCTGCGCTGGTTTCAGGACCGCAGAAATGGGAGCCAGTTTCCATGCATACCTGCAAGGAGGTCACAGTTGTCTTTTCCTCAACTTTACATCGCCGACTCAAGGACGTCGAGTGGATAACTGTGAGATAAATTCCACGCATGTGGATACTAGGACTTTCCTGAACACTCAATGCTCTTTTTCAAGGACCATTGTTTTTGTGTTTCGTGTTTATTGCATTGGAAGATGTTGGTGGTAGTCCACTTACGCGATACCCAGTGTCGGGCACTTGCAGATGAGACCGCAGCGGTGGCCGAGTGGTTGAGCATCTATCTCGCATGCGGGAGGTCCGGGGCTCGATCCCCAGTGCCGCCGGGTATTCATCGGTGATACAATGGGTACAAGCTTTCCCGTGGTGTGGTGGTCGGCTTATTTAGGATGAAATACTTGGGAAATGGGTCTTCGACCCCACCTTGAGAAGTCCAAAATACCTTGTGCATGGTGCTCTTTGGCCATAGATCCCCTTGCGCTATAAAAATCCATAATCACCATAATCATAATCACCAGCACTTGAAGATGTTTTAAGATGTTGTATTGCTCAGTCCGTTATCTCGAATGAAAAATGTGGCAGGCGTGCTTTTAATGCAGAGGTGCGATGATGGTAAAGATCTTAGGGGTGATTTAGCGTGGTTCTGCCAAAATATTTTTAGGTGCACTTCGATTTCGGTCCCGGGTCGAGGCTCGGCTTAAGAAGGCAATGTGATAGCAGTAGGTTTTGGATCCATTGCGCTTGAATGGAAGACGATAAAGACAACGACATCTAAAGCACAGCGCGAGAGACTGGCAGTTAAACACGCGGGATGTTTGCAGGAGGCGTTGATGTAGTGGTCTAATGAAGTGGCCAGCGAAGCTCTTCTGTTCGTCAGCTGCCCGTTGGAAACCCACTCGCGGCCGTAGAGTATTTTGTCATAAAGCGCTTTGGACAAAGCCTGCTGGCAAACTGCCCACAACCAGGTACACTGATTGCCGACTGCCCGCCGTGGCAGGTGGCACACTTGCCAGAGACTTCATACAGGCAAACATTGGCAATTACAACTTAGTCTGCGTACTTGGTGTCATTTGTCTTCGACACCACATCGTTAGCAACGACGTGCATTTTTTTTTACTGTGCCAGCTGCTCTAGCAAGAAGACGTGAAAGTGCCCATCAACTGGCGCGCAGGTCTGTAATTTCTCCTTCTTCTGCTGAGGTCATTGGCGTGATTTTCAATATCCCTTTCCAGTCTGGAAATGCAGACTGTTAGCCTCCTGTTGTGCTTTCCCTACTTCCACCTGCCCAATAGAGAACAGGGACGCATGCGCCTTCCACATGTGCATGGCAGATATGTGACGGATTAAACGGGCAACTAAGAAATAGGAAATCGTGGCTTCTGCTGCGGCATCTACTGAACCCAACTCAGACTATGTCCGCGGCTCGGGCGCGCCTGAACCAGGTAGTAACACAGTACATTGGCACGAAGAACTACACTGAACGAATTGAAGGATAAATACCCCAATACGACACGGGGTGGGAACGCAGCCGCGGTGTATGCTGGGGTGGAGAATGATGCACTAGACGCGGAAATCACAGCCACGGAAATGATGGCTGCGATGGGGAGGCTTCAGACGTCCTCGGCTGCGGGACCGGACGGAGTAACTAACAAAACGCTCAAAAACCTGGATGACTACTCGGTCCAGGCTCCAACAGACTACATGAATCAGTGCTGGAAAGGAGGAAGCCTCCCCCAGCCTGGAAACATGCTAACGTCGTTCCTGAGTACTCATGGAGCACGTGTACCTCACCTGTTTGCAGAACTACGGAGAGATCCATCAGCTTCATGCCGCACATGATGATTGTATTTAGGCCGCACCTGAGCAGCCTCACCTTCAAAAGTTGCTTTCTTTTGTTTCCCCTTAGGGGGCTGGGGCACCTTCTGCGAACAGCCGCTGAGTACCTGCAGTCGAGCGACGCAAACTGAATGGTGGACGACGACGGGAAGAGGGAATGACGGCTTGACGACAAGTACTCCCCTCTGCACAGGTAGTTGTAAATTTCCTGTGGTCGCTGGCCAGGGAGCGGCCATGGGGCATCGATGGCGAGAGCGCAGGCCGAGGCGTCGGTGCAGGCAGTGACGAAGTACCCGGCGAGCATAGCCACAGTGAAAGCACAGCGGAAAATTGTCAGAGGTCCTCCACTTTTCACGTTTCCTCTAGCCGTTTCGTCGCTCGTAAAGTGGGCGTGCGGGCGCTAGGGGCGTCGTTTCTGTAGAGCTGGTTACCGTCGAAGAGGGCTTGGGGTGTCTCGTCGGGACGCAGGATTGCGTAGTGCGGTGGCGTATGTCATGCCTTGTGTTCCTGCGGTCGTCGGAGTCGGTGTGCAAAGTGCCTTGCGAACTTCTTCGCGTACCACGTCCATCATTTTCGCTCCTTGCGGCTGTGAGGAGGACGGCAGCAGTCGGCGTAGCACTCCGCGGACGATCTCACAGATGATGTCCCGTGGGCTGTCATTGGTCGATTTGAGATGTCCGCATGGCCCATAGAGAAGCCTGATTTTGTCCGGTTGTACTGCCGAGCCCTGATGTCGAAGGTCTTCTCGGTCTTAGACGCTTCGCTCGTTAACTCGGCAATGGTCTTAGTCGTGTTTCGGACCAATCCAGAGTAAAATTCTCTGACACCCCGTATCAAGAAGCCTCCCTTCTCATCTGTCTTGCGAGGGTCAGCGGGTATGAAAAGACGGCACATCTCTTCGACGTGCACTAGGGTGGTCACATTTAGCAGTTGGATGCGCGTCTCGGGCAGTAATTCGGCCTTTTCTTTGCGGACAATGCTTGTAAATGTCTCCACGAGTTCTTTTCTAAATTTCTTGTACGTTCCCAGGGAAGCCTCGTGATTCTGGTACCAGGTTTTAGCTGGGTAATTCAGGACGAAAAACCACCTTATACTTGGTCGTCCCATCGTTTGAATGCCGCCACACGCTCAAACTGGTCTGACCATTCCTCGGAGTCTTCATGGGGTAGACGACTGAATACAGGCGCATAACGGGGCTTGGTAAAGAACAAGCGGTGATGATGCAGCGTCGCCCTCCATCTTCGGTAGCAGTGCAGGTCCAAGTTGCCACGGTGCAGCACGTCCACCAGGTGTCACGTAGTAGTGACGGCAGTCCTGCGTGCAGGAGGAGAGCGAAAAGAGTTTCCAAACGAAACTCTTTATTAGACAGACTTGCGCCGACAAAGAACTGAATGACTCGGAGGCGGCGTATACGAACAAGCGTGCTCGGCGGTCATCGAACAGAATGCCCGGTGCTCTCGGCCGCGCTGAATTTAGAGCTGATAGCGAACGTTCGAGATACCGTGTGCAAAGTTACTACAAAATTCGGGAACGTAGAATCGGCTCCACCTGGATGCGATCAATCGCGATAAATCTGGTCACGCCTTGCAAACAAAGCGATAAAGCGGCGTGCCTCCAGATTTGAAGAATGAACAAACATTACAAAGATTCGCGGCAATATACACATGCGCCTCTCCAATAATGTACGTGAGTATATTGGGAAACGAAAACACCTAAACAGCTGACGCTTCATCTCGCGCTACCTATACTGGTAACCGGGCTGTGGTTTTCTTTACCGGTGGGTGCTCCGAATTTTGTGCGGTCTGCGCGATGACGCCGGCGCAAAACTGAGGAAATTGCTAACGAGTGTTAACGCTATAAAAATGAAACAGAGTGAATTTCGATGACGCAAGGAGAGTTTGTGCATTTTGCAGTCAGTCTAGCAATTTCAAACATGACTGACGCAGAATTTAAAACGTATGCTCCCATTTGCCTAACCTGTGTGCTGACAGAAACAATATGTCAAAAAGTGATTTTTTGCCAATGTCTTGCCGAGTGTCAATCGCAGCTGAGGCCTTCGTCAAGCATTCAACCTTTTCCACCACAGAAAAGAGGATGTATTGCCTGTAGGCTAAGGTATGAAACATGGCATTCACTACCAAACCATACGGCAACGCGGATGAACTGCAGATGAGAATGGTGAGACAGAAGCGGTGTACTCTGTGTTCTTAGGTTGCCGGCATATTATCTCCTTCTGCTCAGCGAACGTTTGTTCATGCTAGCTTTGTTGCGTCGAATATGCTTAGTTTTATCGTACATGAAATTTTGTTAATTTATTATGCCTTATGGAACTTCGTCAGTTGAATTCAGTTTATTCCATGTTTTCTTTTCTAAAAGCTTCTGTAAAAATACGCTCCCAGTCCCGCTAAACGGTAGTGGCAGCAGGAACCGAGGCATTTGTCTTCATTTCAGTGGAGAAAAAAAAAGGTGGCTGCCATCCTATCGCCCATGTGGGTAAATTCCCAACTCAGTCGTCATTTGTCAATCTGATAAATGATAATGCAGTAATAGAAATTTGGTTTTTCTTTTTACCTGTGTTTCACAGGCCTTTAAAAACGTCATGCCTCCGTAGGAAATTAATTTATCTTCTTTTTCCCGCGAACCTTTAAAAAAATGCCTCCGCACTGAACTGATCTCTTTCATATCTGAGTGCGGGGACGCCTTCCGGTTTCCAGCAGTACACACGTGCGCCTCAGCCCGCATAGTTCATTAATCGCGGAAGTGCCATAAGTTGACAGATATAAAATATAGTAATGCGCAAATATCGATATAATGACGAAAAAAGTGCACGATAGGGCGAGAGAAAGTCGCTAACTCCGGCGGAGAGGCAAAAAAAGTCATTCACCACAAGGCCATCCCCCCATCCTTTCTTCCTGTCCCCTCACCTCTTTCATTTCATTCATTTCTCCATTCTGCCTGCTATACATTATATCCGCTGCCCCAGCTCAGGTGCTTCAGTACCGATGGCAGATGCCGGGGCTAGCAAAAATCTCTTGCTTCCTTTTTATTATTATTTTAATAAAACCACTTACTACAAGGTCATCCTTCACCTTCGGCCAGTCACAACTAGGACGGAAGAATAATGTGAGGACGCTTTTGCGTTCTTTCGTAACGCCACTTAGAGGGCATGCAGCTACGGGGTATTTCTTGGCCATTCGAGCATCTGACCGCGTTATATAATCCTCAGCTATGTGTTTCTTACATATTAACTGAAATTAAGTGAAAACTCCTTACTCAGAAGAGGACCTCACACAGATGAGAGGAGTGCTTCAAATGGCATATCGTTACCGGCAAAAAGCTCTAACATATCTTGATTAGTTAAATTCCTGATTGCAAGTGACGAGCCAATTCATTAAACTCCAAGAAGCACCGATAATACGTGAGGAAATTCTTTATTATTTAGCAGTCGCATAGAATTGCTATCAACGAGGCAGCGCTGTGGTGTCTCTGTTTAGCTTTGGATGACAGCGGAAGATCTAGGAATTTTAATAACTCGGCAACATTACGTGAACGCAGGTGTCGTTTTTTAAATAATGTAGTAGAGCCATTGTCGATGCCGTTATCTCGAGGAATATTACTCGCGCCATGGACGGTTAAATGTGGAATGATTTGGTCACAGTTAGCGTACGGCTGCAATCTTCGAGTTATGGCTCAATAAAGCATTACGTTCTCTTTATTTCACCTCAAAGAATTTCGGCGTTAGTTTAAGACAACAAAAGACGTTTGCTAGTATAGAGCCGGAGGTTCTATTAACGAAACCGTAGGGTTGTAGACGTTTTGCAAGAACTCACCGAGACACCGCCCATTGATGCGACTCAAAGTACATTCTTCGCCTGCGTATACTTCTGCTAGAAGGAGGAGTGTTGCGATGTGCCGGTGAAAGCGATTAACATAACTGCCACCTTAGTAGGACTGCTTCCAGCTGGTTACAAATGTTTAGTAGCGCTTTTGAACGGAGACGGGTCGTCAGCGCAGCTCTTATTTTAGCTTACCCCTCGCTGCTTTATTGCGGCCGGTACTATGAAATTTGGAGTAAACACACTATTGAAAGCAGTCTGTCTTCGTTGTCGCACTTTGTCGCACATAACATTGTTAGCATGATCATTTATTGAGAGAAAGTATGTTGACAATTGTGTGATTAATTTATTATCTTGTCGCACTAGCCTGTTAAGTAATGTGTTTATGTGCGAGAGAGTCGAAGCTAGTGGCGCTGTCTTTGAACGTTTACACCTTTAACATACAGAAAGCGACCATCAGTAGCGGGAGCTTTGTTAGTGGGCAGGCTGAAGTTCCCGCCATTCGCGTGCGGCCTCTTGCAGATGAAATCACCGAGTCCTGGGCTGACCAATACGCTAAGTAATAGCACCGACATCGATTGGAAAGCTCTTGTGTTCAAGATGCTTGCCTCGTGTTCCCCTTTTCTTAGATACACAGCTGGAGCAATGCGGTCGCGCACGACGCATTTCGAGGACTGCACATGCGCAGAGTACTCTTAGGTGGCCTTGCGAACTTGGAGAAGCTTCAGAACATTACCGGGTGTCATGCTGGCACTGCTTCGCCGTGTTCGTGATGACTGGAGGACGGTCCTAGGGGCGTGGTACTCAGTCCAGGACTTCAAAACCTTCTGCTATTCTGCGAGTGGACCAGCATGATCAGCCGTTGCTGATCGCTCAGGCCAGGGCAGGAGGAAGCTTCTCATGAAGAGTTAGTGGTGTGCGATGTAGGTGGCCGCTGGGGGTATTTTGGGCACTCCCAGCTTGAATGGTATAGAGTCGGTTGGGCGCTGTTGCATGGCGGGCGCTCTGTCTGGGGACGATGTTTCCTCAAAGCATGACTGTATTCACGCTGAAACACGGTCCGTCTCGTGACGTTATTGAGGCATACCGATGAGGCGTGGGAGGAATTAAAAGAAATAAACATTTAGGTGGAGCGACGGCTCAATTCTGGCGAGGAATTTTGGATGGGAAATCATATGGTCGCCATTTTTCGCCAGAAGACCCTGCAGAAATACGATGGGCGAATAATGCCCCATGCATTGTACCCTTGCAAGTGTTGCCTTTTAATCTTCCCCCGAGAGAAGTAAGGCCGCAGTGGATGGGGGCTTGGAGGATGGAAAGCCGATTACTGTATGCTTGCGTGTAGAAGGGCGAGCAGCGAGAGCTCGATCGGAACACGACGGACACAAGGTTCGGCAAAAAGCAGCCACGCTTCTCCTGGTGGCATTTCTTCGCACGTCCTAAGCTCCAGCGATGCACATCCATCTTGCGGAACGGGCTGCCCCTCAGCGAACGAAAGTAAAAGGATGGGAGAGGCAAAGTAAACAGGCGGCGAACAAGCGTGTACTCCCTTCTTCCCTGGACAGGATCAGCTGCGAATGAGGCGCCGCCTCGTGGTGTATGCCTACGTTGGAAGCGAGAAGCGTGCAGGATAAATAAATACGGGCCTAGTCAGGAAGGCGCTGAGGGCCGTCGGAAGGTGTGGGTGAGCTGCAGTTGACGTGCTTGCCGGCGCTGGCCTCATCGGAAGAACTACATAGGAAGAACTACATCATTGCGGCTCAAAACCGATGACCTGAGCGACGCGGTTGGCGTAATTAAATGAAACGACAACTTGGCTGCCTGATGGCTTACAGCTGGCATAATCGGATGGCCTTATCTGCTTGTGCAAAATGGAGCTGTTATCAGATTTTATAAACTTGATGGGATTCTGCATTTTACATGCAATTTGCTGATATCGTGAGACAATCGCTATGCTTTGTGCTGCACTCTTTATCGTATTGCGCTGACGGAGGCGAAGGTTTTCGGACGGTGAAAGCGGCGGTCGTCGGCTCTGGAGGTTTGCCAGGCACTGCTCCATGTCTTAACAACGTCTCGACCGTTCGAAAAGCCGCTATCTGACTTCGTTATTTGACACCCCTCGTTTTAAACTCTGCTTTCTTTTGTTTTCCCCTTTATGAACCGTCTTTCCTTGACCCCAGTTCAGAGTGGCAAATCGCTATCTTGTAGAAAATATCACCGCCTTCTGCATCCTCTCTCTATCTGCCCGTATCTCAATCAGCATGATTGAGATACGGAATTGTAATTGCTGCATACCAGCAATTACAGATACGAAGACCTGAGGGTGGCAACGCAGCACCAGGGAAGAATCTAGCTTTGACAGTTAACGCTGTAGTCCGAAACCCCTCCATCTTGATTGTTAAATGGTGCGGAATGTTTCTTTGATGTCCCACAGCTGCATATGATCTATAAGAGGCGCCGTTCTTGAAGGCTCTGGAATAATTTAATTCTGCCATGGGTTCTTTAACGTGCGCCGCGCACACTTCATTTGCGGCTGGGATTCAACCCGTCGGCCTCGAACTAAGCAGCGGGACATTACAAGCGCCTAACTATACACAGGCGGGTTCTCGACGAATGGACACTCATGTGAAACGTCGCATGCAGCGTTCGCTGCTTGCAGGACTTTAGGTTCCGGCTGTAAACGTGAGATGCGAGTGGGGAAATATTATTTTTATTTCTTTTTGTCTGCCCGCACTAATTTATGTAAATGTGAGAGCGGCGATGCGCGAAATTGCCTACAGGCCAGCATAACGCAGGTGAAAGTCCGCGAAGCATGCTTGATTCTTTCACTTGTCTCACGTAGTGCTGTGCACAGCACTTCCCGCGGCTGGGTTTCAGCTCTGCCAGACAGGCTTTATTCCCCGGGCAGAAAATTCCACCTTAGTTCACGCAGCGACGCAGGACTTGCGCTTACCTCAGCCATAATTATTTGCCTGCGTTTGTACTTGCGTTTCCCCGTCTGTATTTGGGCCGTGCCGGCGAGTGCCTTGAAGTATGGCTTTTGCGGCCTCCCCGACTGCGCCTGGACGTAAAATCATCAGGTCTGTATTTTTGGCCCTCGTAATTTTGTACAGGATCATTTGTTGTTTTTTACAATTATATTGGTTTGGTTCATGGGGTTTAACGTGCCAAAGCGACTCAGGCTATGAGAGACGCCGTAGTGAAGGTCTCCGGGAATTACGACCACCTGGGGTTCTTTAACGTGCACTGACATCGCACAGTACAGCGGCCTCTAGAATTTCGCCTCCATCGAAATTCGACCGCCGCGGCCGGGATCGAACCCGCGTCTTTCGGGCCAGCAGCCGAGCGCCATAACCGCTCAGCCACCGCGGCGGCTTTTTACAATTAAATTGTTTTGGCGACGACCGTTACTGCGTTTTATATGGTGTGCAAACATTAGCGCCATCGGCTGATTTGACTTAAGGGCATTGCCTCATGAATCAATTCGAATCACTCCGCTAAATGCTGTTACTTGTTCTTCGCCACATGCTCGCTTCGCTAAGGGGCAGTGTAATGAGGTGGGCGTCTTCGTGGCCTTGAGCAGGACTGGTGTTTCATCGACGTGTTTCCTGTCTTTAGGAAGGTATAAAACTTACTGGGCCGTTAAAACGTGAAATAGGTTTTCAGTATGCGTATATTCTCTTCTTGCGGCGGAATTCAAAATTATGCGGTAAAGAAAATCACATATACTCAATATGACGTGCAGCGTGGCATGTTTACTTTACCAGAAAAGACCTATTACTGCTTCCTTGCTACAATGCAAATATTGCATTTCATGCAGGCAGCGGCAGCATATAGTGGCAGAAGCACTTGTCTGTCAGCACTGCTTCTTCCAATAACAATTTTAGTGAGAGAACTTACAGTACCCATTCCCAGCATTTAACTATTGTGTGTTTGTCTTTCTTCTTGCTTGTTTGAACCCTGCTCTGTGGCCGGCTGCCCACATGCTCACGGTGTTGGGGGGAACTTTCAGTTGTGTATATATAGCCGCGAATCTCTGCTGTGTTTCTTTGTTCATTCTTCAAAGCTGCCGCCACGCCACTTAACGCTGTCTTTGCGATAAAAAACGCGAACAGATATATCTCGTTTGATCGCATCCCTGCGGAGCTGATTCTACGTTGTTCCAGAATGTTCTAGTAACTGTGCACGCGTTTTCTAAGAATTTCGCGATCGGCTTAAAATTCAGCACGGCCGACAGCGGTGTGCATTCTGTTCGACGACCCCCGAGCACGTTTGTTGCTGCTCCGCCACCGAATGATTCAGTCCATTGTGGTCTCAAGTCAGCCTAAAAAAAGAGTTTTGTTCAGAAACCATTTTCGCAGCCTTTCTGCTCTCCGGACTGCAGTCATCACTTCGTGACATCTGGTGGAGGTGCTGGGTCCCCTTCCATGTTCCGCATGCCCCCTTCAAGTCGTGACACCAGCCCTCTGCGCTTCGCACTGGAGGGCGAGCCAGCTGTTAACCGAGCGAGGAGACGTCTTCAGGGAGAGAAGCCTGAGTTCGGGACCCTGCCGGACCGAACCCGACAACAAAAAGACTCTGCTACGAGCACCATAACCTCGCCAAAGGTGTCGACACTGATCATACTGCAACAGCCATGTGTGCCGCCAAATTTCAGTGGATTCCTAGGCGAAGACACCGAAGAATGATTGAACCGATCTAAGCCCGGGGCACCATTGAGCAAATAGGATGATGCCGCAAAAATCGGACACCAATTTTTTCTCACTGTAGGGCTCAGCACGTACGTGGTCCGAAAACCACGAGCCGTCCCTAGCGACATGGAAACTATTCAAGAAGGAGCTTTTGAAGGTGTTCACCAGTGTTGTCAGGAAAGAAAGAGCCGAACGACTCCTCGAGTCCAGAATCCAGCTTCCGATGAGCCCGTCCGCGGTTACGTTGAAGTGATGAAGCCTCTCTAGCTGCGCCGACCCCGAGATGACCGAGGAAAAGGAATTTCAGTGTTTAATGTGTGGCGTGAAAGAACAACTCTTTGGCAGCCTCGTCCGCCAACCGCCAAAAACAGCCGACGAATTCATGCAAGAAGCCTACACCATCGCGAAGACCCTCGACGTCCGGGCTCGGCAGTACCATCGCCCTTCCTCTGTATGCGCAATCCGTCCAGACACGGCGGCCACCACCAGCGACAACTTGCGGGAAGTGATCCGCGAAATCGTCCGCGAGAAGCTACTCCGATCCCTGTCACCCTTTTCACAGCCGCAAGCAGCGTCCCTCATGGATGTGGTACGGGTATAAGTGCAACAGGCACTTGGCTTTCTCGGCCTATGTTCCTATTCCTATTTCCGCTGGTTCATCCAGAACTTTGCGAAAATAGCCCGACCTCTTACCACGCTCCTCAAGAAGGACATCCCGTTCTCTTGGGACCCCCCCCCCCCCCCAAGCTGACGCCTTCAGAGCCCTTATCAGTGCCCTCACTGCTCCACCTGTGTTGGCGCACTTTGATCCTTCAGCCCCTACGGAACTTCGGACCGATGCGAGCGGCCATGGCATTGGTGCCCTACTTGCTCAGCGGCAACGCAACCAGCTTCGCGTTATTGCGTACGCCAGCCGTCTCCTTTCTGTGTCAGAGCGCAACTATTCTATCACCGAGCAGGAATGCCTCGCTCTGGTTTGGGCTATTGCAAAATTCCGCCCTTACTTGTTTGGGCACCCTTTCTCTGTTATCATGGATCACCACGCCTTATGCTGGCTTTCTTCGCTCAAAGACCCTACTGGCCGGCTGGGGCGCTGGGCTCTTCGCCTTCAAGAGTACACATGTTGTGTCGGCCACAAGTCCGGCTGCTTGCACCAGGACGCGGATTGCTTGTCCCGCTACCCTGTCGATCCGCCTTCCTCCAACGAATGCGAGGCTGACGCCTCCGTCTTATCCATCTCGGCCTTCCGCAACATTGCGCAAGAACAGCGCTTGGATTCGTCGCTACGTTCCCTCATCGACCGCCTCACTGCCAACCGCTGTGATGCGTCCCTCGCCCCGTTTGTGCTCCATGAGAACGTCCTCTACCGGCGCAATATGCGGCCTGACGGCGCTGACCTCTTGCTCGTGGTCCCTCAACACCTGCGCAGCAGCGTCCTTGAACAGCTTCATGACGTTCCCACGGCCGGTCATCTTGGTGTCTCCCGCACCTACGACAGCGTGCGCCGCCGCTTCTTTTGGCCCGGTCTATACCGTTCTGTCCGCCGTTATGTGGCCGCTTGCGAACTGTGCCAACGGCGGAAGACGCCCTCGGTTCTCCCTCCCGGGCACCTTCAGCCGATTCCCATCCCCGTAGACCCGTTTTCCCGTGTCGGCCTCGACCTGCTCGGCCCTTTTCCGGTGTCTGCTATGGGAAACAAATGGATCGCGGTCGCGGCGGACTACTCCACGCGCTACGCTATTACTCGAGCGATCCCAACCAGCTGCGCAACTGATGTCGCTGACTTTCTCCTGCACGATGTCATACTGCACCACGGTGCTCCCCGTCACCTGCTCACCGATCGCGGTCGCTGCTTTCTTTCCAAAGTGGTCGCCGAACTCCTCCGCTCCTGCTCCATCCGTCATCAATTCGCCACGGCCTACCATCCGCAGACGAACGGCCTCACTGAACGTCTGAACCGTACCCTCACCTACATGATTTCCATGTACGTCTCCGACCATCACCGCGACTGGGATGTTAGCCTCCCATTTGTTACATTCGCCTACAATTCTACGCGTCATGATACAGCCGGTTTCTCCCCTTTTTACCTTCTCTTTGGCCGCGATCCTTTGCTGCCCTTCGACAGTGTACTGCCCGCCACCGCCTCCACGAGTCCTTACGCTCAGGGCGCCGTCGCTCGCGCCGACGCTGCCCGTCTTGTCGCCCGCCAGCGGCTGTCAGCCTCCCAAGTCAATCAGAAACGACGTCATGACTGTCGCCGTCGTGAAGTCACCTACTCTCCTGGCTCCCTTGTGTTACTCTGGATTCCTTCCCGCCGTGTGGGCCTTTGTGAAAAACTGCTTCCCCGATATACAGGCCCTTATCGGGTCGTACGTCCGGTGACCGCGGTGACGTACGAGATCACCCCGCTACATCCGCCATCTCCGGCCGCTGCACCCCGCACCGACATCGTCCATGTGTCCCGCCTCAAACCTTACAACTCGCCGTCTAGCTGGCCTGTGTAGTGCGCACCGGGACGGTGCTTATGCCGCGAGGGGGAGGTCATGCTACGGACGCTGGGAGGACGACGAAGTGGTTGGTAACGAAGATGACGCTAAGGTGCGCGCTTGTGTGCTGAGAGTCTTCTCCAAGCCGTCGGTTCCTTGCGTAGCAGGTTACCTCTGCTCTTTCTACTGCTGCTTCTAGCTGCCACATATCAATATGCCTCACGAAACCAATTACCCACACACTCATCGCTATACAAGTCACTATTGCTTCCATACAAACCAATAACCAGCAAATTATCAATTAGAAAGCATTACTAGGCTATGTCGGAGGGGTTGTGTTCGCGGCTGTCTGCAGCGATGTCCGCAGCGATTGTGAGGAACTAGGAAGAAATAGAGGTAAAAGAGTGATTGTAATCAAAAGAGGGTGAAATGAAAGTAGTGAGCAAATATTTGGTGACAATCGGACCATAAGTTAATTAATTGCAGCCAAAAATGCCAAAAAACGTCGATATAGAGCGCACGTCGATATGGTGAGTGTACGGGAAAGCAGCAGTGGGCGGCAAAATAGTGGAAAAATGGGCAAATGACTAGAAATAAAGTTCTAAATCAATTGAAATGTGTTGATGAGTGATAATTAATGGATTAATAAATTAATTCATTTTGAAAACTCGAAATGGTTGCCGGGATGAAACGAGGGTATAATCAGAGGTCATCGATAAGCAATCAGTCAAGTGAATGAGAAAACAAATATGATGCCAAATTTGAAAGGCGACCAGTGTCGAGAAAGCGTCAACGCTTTCGCATTCTTCCAATGCGGGGAGCCGCAATGATTTCTAAGTTTTACTCAAGTAAGTCATTATATGACATGGCGATTAACTGTCACGTATCATGTGTCATACGTAATCATTCTCCTTATTGTAACCGCACATACTATGGCTGCCACTAGAGACAAAACACACCAAATACCGAGCGAGTGTGTCAGCCACACAACTGTGCAAGGAAAATGGTTTTACGGGCTGCCATGCTATCTCATAACAGCGTAACGTACTCACGACTTACACGATGATCGCAGCAGGGGATGTTTGTTAAAGGAACACTTCAGCATCAAAAACACGCCTAAATAGATCGATCAGTGGCCGTACATTCTTCCACGCTAAGCTTTCAACGTTCGCTACGTTGTGATTGACGCTGTCTCCATGGGTGCACATTGCTCGGACCGTACAAGCGCACGCAGGGCAGATGCTGAGACTTTTTTTAATGAACCGAAGTGTGCTGCACGCTATCGGTGTGATTTGTGAAGGGGCTAGCTGTCCCAGAACGAATTTTATTTTTTAATGATGTTTTAGGGAGTAACTGCGCGGGCACTGCTCTCGCTGGAGCGAACCAAGTGCCGGACTCTGCAGTGCGTAATCTTGCTGGTAACGGTCATTAATCCCCGTGTCCCCTTTGGGTCCTGTCAAGCGCACTATAGCACAGTGTAGCCAAAGAACTGACGATCGCTCGAAGAGATCGCGCGCTCGGCTGCCGCACTCGCGTAGTGTTTTTTAATCGAGACTCTGGAACTCTTGTTTTCTTTCGTGTACCCCGAGTCGCGATTTTTGTCAGGCTGGCCGTCTGAAACAATGAACAGAGACGACGCACCCTACCTCTGCTGGGACAGGCAACGGAGGTTCGCAGAATGCTACTGCGCTCTTTTCAGAGCCTCTCCAGCCCATCCTTATCTCCACTGTAAGGGGTATCGCCAGATATCGAGCTGCCGCTTGGGCGCCGCCGGATAGTGTCATGTGATGAAGGGCTTCTAAACTTAAACCTCTCCGGCTGCGACCCGTTCAAGCTCGGGAGCTAGGAGCCTGTTCTTGCCGATTGATGTTTGATAGCCTGGCACTGTTTGCTGGGTTTTCTTGGGTACATTTTCTATGCACCTGTGCTGGGTGCCCCATGTAACAATTGTTAATTGCCTTTCGTTAATTGCACGCGTTCACTTGTTCGAGCGTTCTGGAGCTTTTGAGCCCGTGACTGCCCGCTCTGTAATCTAGGATATAACCCTCTCTGTACATGATACTTCAACAGATTATTCGTTTCACGCGCCATTTAGTGCTCCGGTACTAAAACGCAAAAATGGTGTTTACTTTCGTATGCTGTCTTGTCTCGCCTTGACGGTAAAATCTGTTGCGATCTCGGCACGCTGGTAGCCAGTTTCCGTTAAAGACGCAAGAAAGGCCTGCGCTCGCCCTATTTC
Source organism: Amblyomma americanum (assembly GCF_052857255.1). NCBI lineage: Eukaryota > Metazoa > Arthropoda > Arachnida > Ixodida > Ixodidae > Amblyomma > Amblyomma americanum. The sequence goes on along the minus strand of NC_135498.1, from coordinate 158,347,442 downwards.
TGGCTCGATCTCTGCTCGTCGGATTCTTGTAAACGAAATGGAAAATTGGTTTTTGAAGAAAGGAAATGGCGCAGTTATTGTCTCACATCTCGGTGGACACGCCCACCTGGTCTCTCTTCAAGCCTTGCTAATTGTGGATAAGTTTACACAAATTCTTATTTCCTTTTTGTGTTCATGTGCATTAATTCCTGTTAAGTTTTCTCTCATCCTCGACCAGTCTTTGGGCGATAACCGCCTGATAACCGAAAGCCCGACTCATCTCCTCGCTACCCTTAGGTCTGCTACCGCAGCGGACTCAACGCGTCAGTAGTAAAGTCTTCAGTTAATTCCTATTGATATATTGTGCCCGACATAGCGTGTTAAAGATGATCTTTTGCAAGGAAAAAAAACAAAAGAGACGAACACACAAGGTTAAACCACTCAGCGCATGGGCTGGTGTGATATCAACTAACCTATATTTAGACCTTAACACAGGAAACAGTGGGAAAAAAAGGGCGTCGAAGAAAGGTACTCCGCTTGTACTCGAGGCTACGCCAAGGATGCATATTCCGCCGCTGACTGAAGGCTGGACACTTAAGTATGTTCAAATTGTGTGGTGTTTATGTATGTTTAAATTGGCTTAACTAACCTGCAGTCACATATGAAAATGTAATTTTTGTATCTGTACATTTTGCCGTTCTCTTAGCTCATTTGCAGGTCGAATTTAAGCTTTGGGGTCTAACAATTATTTTTAAGCGATAAAATCACTCCGTTATTCTCCAATTGATTAATACCACAATACTATTGGCTTCCGCCGTGTATACCATAACAAGCACCTCTTTTCCCTTCCCTGTTTGCTTTACCGATTAACGAGGGCCTCGAATCTGGCTGTCTGGACGCCTTAGGTAGCATAAGAGGGTTCTCGCACAGCTTCCACTCTCACCGTTAGATGGCGTTCCACGTCACACTCGCGGTAATTCAGGACGTACTACGTCCACTGCTACGGACGAGGGCGGCGCTAGTGTACACTGTCAAAGTTCGGCTACACTACACATAAATACCCCCAAAAAAGCCGTAGCTCAGTTGGTGGAGCAAAAGACGTGAAATTAAAGTTCGAGTGTTCAAATCCCACCAGCGGCATGTCGTTTCTTTTTCTTCTACTTTCTTATCAGTTATATTCAAGCAATAAAATAATTACACTATTTTCGAATTAATTAACACTACAAATAAAAAATACCCTATGCTCTTTGGTTTTGCTGACTGTTGGGTTTCATCATGTACTTTTCGGGTATTGTTAATTTTTTGCAATAGCTAGCACTCTTCGGATGGGTAAACCTCGAGCAAGATCTTGCGATGTTTGTGCGTTTGAGATGTTTGTAGGTTGTGCAAAGTGAAATAAATAAATAAATAAAATATATCAAATAATATCGGCGACCGAGATTAGAACCCGCGCGGGGGCGAACAGTTCAGCCTCGCTGGCGGCTACGCGAGATCACTAGGCTCACGCCTCGTGTTAAACTGCAGCACACTCTCGCGCTGTGCATTCATCATCGTCTTCTTCATCAGCTAATGGTACTGTCAAACCAATATTTGCGCTTACAGCTATGTGGCGGTAGTGACAGAGAAATGTGCGCTGCATGCGCGTTGACAACGCTGTGGCAGAGAGCCGACACAGCAGCATAGGCTGCCGGCGCACATTGGGTAAATTGGCATTCACAATGAAAAAGTGGACGACGCGCATGAGTGGCTCTCTGGGTCAGTGGACGCCTCAATCGCACTTTCAGGTAAGTGGCGGTGGTGTATGTATACCTGCAAAAAGCCTTGCTATTGCACAATATTTCGTGCTCAGCAATGGTAAATCGCGAATTTTTTGTTACATGACATAGATGCATGAGACTGCCCTACTTTCGCAAGCATCTTTTGTCAAAGATGTTGTTCGTTTTTCTATCCGCTTTTTTTTAAAGCGAGATTTATTGCCTCAGGGCATCAATGATGGGCGAAGGTCTGATGAGGGATGTAGTAGCGATTAACTTAATGTAAAAAGGCTAGCTGATTTGATGAAGTCCAGTAGAGAACGATGGTACGGTCCCTGCGTCCAGGCAATATATGAAGCAGGGTTGCGTGGTGAAAGACCCGCTGCCATCAGGTGCCGGATCCTTGTAAGCTTGAGAGCTGGGCAATCCCAGAGCAAGTGATGAATGTCGGCTTCAATGTCCTCGCGTTTACATATCGGACACCCAGGCCGAGGAAACAAATATCGGTACTGAGGCCGCTTCCGAGTGACGGCAGGTGTGAGGGCAACCCCGACCCGGATCCTCCTAAGCGCAACCTCCTCTGCACGGGTAAGACTGCGGGGGAGGGTTACCACAGACGGAGGATGACAGCACGTGTGCGGCGCCGGAGGAGTTCCTCTCTTGATGAAAGGAGGGCGAAGTTGTCCAAATGAAGTAGCCGAGGCAATGATGAGCCTGGAGTCGCGAGGCGGGTCGCTAAATCTGCCTGGCTTTGATAGGTCAGCAAATCCCGTGGGACTTACTAAATACGTACTGGCTGCGGGATGCTTGCCGCGAGCCGGTGGATGTCCTTACGTATCGTTGGACAGCGGCTAACACGTCGTAGCAACCGGACAACTTGAAGGGCGTCAGTGCGGATGACAACGCGGGCCGCAGGGAGCATAGCTGTGACGGCCACAGGGTAGAGTGCTTCTTGAACTGCAACGAGCTGAGCACAAAAGGACGAAGGAGGTTCCGTAACCTACAGGTTTGATTCAGGGCAGGTCTGCACGGGCAGTAGATCACTGTTGTTATTTCGCAGGCGTGTATGCTTGCGTCTTCGTAGACCACATTGTGTCCTTCAGGCAAGCTAGCATCTAGTTCCTCAAATTTTGTGGCGAAGCAACGATGCCGAATTAGCAGATGTTGGCCGGCGATTATCTGTTGGCTGGTTGTCGCTTAGCTGTACAAACTTCCATGGGGGAAGAACTGGCATTGGCGGCTGAGGAATGGAGTGTGACGTTGCATAAGTCCTCAGTGCATGCGTGTATTTCGATAGACTGTCCTTAAGGCTGCGCGCATCACGGCTCTGTTGCACCAGCTCATCAATGATATTGAGCTGCGCATTCTCCTCTAAAGCTATGACCGGCGTGATGCGTGGAAGGCACGCAATGGTCCTCATAGCCTTTCGGTTCACGGCTTCAAGGCGATCCCATTTGGCTGTCCACTTTTCAATTTTGTTTTTAAGCTTTGCGTTGTTAAGTAGTATATTAAAGCAAAAGCCTTTCTTGGCTCGTGAGTGGCATGGACGGATGTTGTAGACAGAAGCTGTCAGCAGAAGTCACCCCCCGAGCTTTCAGTCAAAAGTTGTATGGTAATTAAAATATTAAGAAAAGAAAATTGGGGTCTAAGTGGGAATGGAACCTGTGCCGCCGGCTAAACGGGGGCGCTGCCGCTCCGTCATTACACTTCGGCGTTTGATTACGGTTTATTGGAGTTTACGTCCAAAAGCTATGTCGAAACTTCCGGAGCCCATCACAAGGCGTTCCGCATAGCCTGATTTCCTTTTGGGACGTGAAATACCCATAAACCGCAATTAAACGTCGAAGTCTGTGATTTCACTTGCGGCCACCGAGAGTGACGAAGTTTAAATGATGAGCTCCGTCGGAATGGCTACAGCGGTCATGCCTTGGGAGGAACAGGCCTTTTGCTGCTGCTTTTTCTTCAGGAACCGAGTACCAGGTTGCATTGCCGAGTCTGCCTATAGGGCTCTCATTGTGAACACCGCATTTTCGCACGGTGATGTCAGGGCCCGCCCACACCAGGTGGAAGATTTTCGAGATGCCCTCGCTCGGCTGTCGCTCTTGCCGGGAGTGGTGGCCTTACGGGCGTATTGTAAGAAACGTGTTTAGAGAGTGAAAGACGGTGAAACGCTGAAGAAGATTGTCAGTACCGGGGAGCTTAGTGAAAAGTGCCCGGTGTCTTGTAATCGACCCCGCTAACCAGGATTTACGAATGAAGCTGCACTGGCTGCTTCGCAGTGTTCAGGGAGATGTGCGGGTTGCCTTCGCACTCTTTGGAAAAGTGAAGGACCTTTCAAAGGAACGGTGCGCGTACACGGGGTGTCCGAAAGGACTCAGCGACGAGGCTCATGACTTTGACGTTGCACGCCGGCGTAAAGCTGGACGACCTGCCCCATCTGGTGAGCGTCGCTGGCGAGCTGCCGCTCTTGGTCATCCCGGGCAGGGCTCCGCTCTGCCTGCGATACCGTGGAACAGGACATACACACCGTAAATACCGGATGCCACGGTGCGGTTCCTGCCGTCGGTCCGGGCATGAGGAAGAGCAGGTGCTAGTACTTACGCCAATGTCACCGGGCAGGTGGGCAGTGAGGACAGCTCGGAGCTGCTAATGGACGAAGCCGACGCTGAAGCATCGAAAGCGGCAAATGAGCCAGCGACACAAGAAACAACGTTGACGCCTCCCCGGACGGATCAACTAGAGGAGCCACCCAATGTCACCGCAGCGCCCGGACAGGTGTTCGTAGCTAACGTAGCTCTTGCACCAATCGCCGGCAAGCCGAAAGGTGCGACTGGAAGACCTATGGGCTCTTCGGAGAGCGTCAACCAAACATCGCCCGAACCCATGGATGTTCCGTCAGTCGCAACCAACATCACACGCTGAAGCCGGTTGTAGTGCGCCTTAACTGGACGCCAGCGGTAGCGATGAGCCTCCGCCTAAAGCGCCAGGTATGAGGCGCTCGACCCCAAAGCCGTGGTCAAACGTACCGGTTGTCTCACGGCAGGCGGGTATCCGCCTCCATAGTTTCTTTTTTTTTTGCTGCGAAGATTGCTTGAAGATGTATGGGGATCAGTGATTTGTGCCACCAAGTCTGTAGAAACCGCAGAATAAGGCGCTCTTTTTTTTATATAGCAGCAATCCTACCACTTTAGACGGAAGAGGTCTGGGAGCAAGAAAGCGACAAGTTATTTCAGTCGGCTTCTCTTGAGAACGACCTACATGTAGCTGCAATCCACGAAACAAAAATTAAAACTAAGAATCGACAGACCAAATGGTGTCTACCTTTCGTGCGTATTTTAAAAACATCGGCATAACAGTGCAATCGCGCTTTTCCTGTCGAAGTGGTCACCTCCTGGTCGCTGATTTCTTGTAGTATGAACTGCCTTTTTGAGTCATTTGTGTGTACGCACCGGATGTAGAAATGGAAGGTAAATTGTTTTTTGAGCTAATTGAATTGTTTTTGAAATGCGACAAGATTTTTGTGCTCTTTGGTGATATGAACTGTATTTTACTGGCAGTCGATCGCGTCACATTTTCACCCGTACGTGATTAAAGTGCAGAATTCCTGAATGCTCTGGTCGGGTACTATAATTTAGAGGATATAGGAAATGGTTATCTGAGCGGCACGCGTCCACAATACACCCACTTTCAAGGAGATAGCAATGCTCGACTGGACCGGATATAAGTGTCGGAAGACTTTGGTCCCCTGTGCAATTTAGCGACCATTGCCCAGTGGTTGCAAACTTCGTTAGGAATCCCTTTAAAAAGCTCTTCAATTGGGCTTTATGGAAGCTGAATGCTGAACAGTTGGAGCAAGAAGGCTTTCTCAGTGGAGTAGGAAAAGAGCTAGAAAAGCTGCTCACTGAGCGGCCGAAAATTTACGCTGTTAAGTCGGAAGAATTTAAGCAGTTAGTCAAAATTAGGGCAAATGAAACAAGCAGCATTATGAAGCATGAAGAAAATGGAAAGGAAATCCAGCTCAGTGAGCAATTTTCGCTGCATATTAGTACAAAAAGCACTAAACTAGGAACTTTCCGAAAAAAATATAAAATACAAATGTGCAGTTTGAAAAAATAGATACCGATAAGTGCAGAGCAGCAGGGGTTCGCGCACTCCCCGAGAAACTGGACAGGGGAATCGCCAACAAAGGTCAGGTTATCCGATGAAAAAAGACACATATGCCAAAAAGAAATGCGCCAGATACAGGACGCAAACATGGTGTGGGCCAACAGCAACATTATCAAGCGCGTAATCAGGGGCCATTTCAACGACTTCTTGGGTCACACATGAAAGGCGGAGTGCGGTTTCCATAAAAAATTGGTATTGTTTATGCCAAGGCTCGACAATGAAGTGAAAGTTCGTCTTGAACAGCCAATTTCCGTTAAAGAATTAGAGGACGCAATAGATCAGCTGCCATCAAGTAAAACACCTGTCCCTGATGGTTTAGGAGCAGCCTTTTATAATCATTTCAAGATAGCCATAGGCCAAATTTTGCAGAAAGTTATTGACGAAGCTTATGAGAAAAAAACATACGCCATTGTCCTTCACAAAATCGCACATTGTAGTGATACCAAAGTCTGGTGATCCAGAAAAAAACGTCTGTTGGTGGGGCGTTTTAGCCCGATATGCCTCACTAACATAGACTATAAGATATTGATGAAGGTTCTGGCAAAACGAATGCGGTGTGTCATAACAAGGCTAGTGAGGAGTTATCAAACTTGTGGCATCAAGGGTCGAAGTATCGCAACTAACATACACACAACGCGAAGTGTGCTAGATTGCTGCGATGCGCTCGGCGACGGAGTGGCAATAATACAGCTAGATCTGCAAAGGCAATTGAGCGCATTTTACATGAAGTTCTGTTAATCTTGTTAGATAATGTTAATGTGGGCTATGTAATAACGGAGGGCGTACGACTTGCATACGCGATTTGCCCAACGCGCATAATTGTTAGTGGGGAGCTCACTGAAAGCCTCCACGTGCGCTCTTCAGTAAGGCAGGCATGTCCTTTGTTACCCCTCTTGTTCGAAGTGTATCTCGAGCCTCTCTGTCTGGCTATACTAAAATCTGAACGCACAACTGGATTCAGGTTACTGTCAGCGCATGTGAATATCTTGGCGTACGCCGACGACATCGACGTTTTCTGATAAAGTAGACAGTATCTGTGAAGCCAGGGCTGTTGTTGAAAAATTTTGTAAATGCCCTGCGACGAAAAGAAATTAGCAGGGCGACTGGAAGGAAAAAGCCAGCCCACTACTCTTGACATCTGTGGGCCACTATTCCGACGACGTATCTTGGCGTGCCACTGGCAATGTAAGGGAAAAGGACAATGTGTGGCAAAGGTGACAACTGTCGATGTTCACGCCGCCACTGTGTTTTACCTGTTTCGCATCTCCAAGATATGGTATGCCATGAATGTGTTGCGTCCTTCACGGATCAATATTCATAACATTCTCCGGGATTTTTCAAGTTTTTATTTGGGCTTTGACATGGGAAAGAAGCAGCCGCACAACTTCTTCTTGCCCGTGAAGAGAGGAGGTCTCGGTATTGCTTATTTATTTCTACGACAGATTTTATCGCGCTTTATGTTTATACGTGACCAGATTGATATTTTTCTTCGCTCAGTTATTGAAGTTCCTTTATGTCGATTGCTTCCAGAACTAGTAGTACGCTCGGTTGAAGAAAACCGTGGTCCCGTTAGAGGTTATCTCGGTTGAGTTGTGCTGCTTGCGTACATAATGTTACAGGTGCGATTTTCAATGCAGTAGCTCTTCAGTTTCACTAGGAATAACCTACATGATAAAGATATAGTAGAACCAACACTCCCTGTACCCATTTACTGTATGTCAAATTGCGGAGGCCCAGGAACAGATGTGCTCAAAAGGGTTCAAACGATGCCAGTATACCATCTTTAAAAATTCGTCTTTAAACTTCACACTGGTACACTGTCGGTTAAGACATGGATGCATGACAAAGGTCTCATTGTTCATTGGTCGACGAATTGTTTTTTTATCTAAACACAGATGAAACAAGAGATCATGTGCTTGTTGATTGCTGGGATGATTTTTTTCTGGAATGTGCTTGAAAGAATTTTAAGAAATAGTTAACATTGCATCCGAATGGCATGGCATAACATTTTTGCCGGTAGAAAAACAGGGCATCCCTTACGAATACAATATGCTCCTTGGCCTCCATAGTTTAGGGAAAACAAGGACACAATTCAACAGTGCAGATGTAGGGAGATCTGTACGTGAGCACTTCACTTTGAGGGTCATCCGTCTGAGGGAATAGTATCGGACTCTGCCTGAGCAGTAAACATGGGTAAATGTGCTTGGTGACTTGATAGAAATGAGAAAATTTCTAACTCGTCGTGTCAGTGCAAATGTTGGTGACACGTTTTATTTATTGTTTGCGCCCGTTGCCAAATTGCAATAAAGAAAAAAAAGTGTGATGATGGCAGCTTCCCCGTCTCGCACGCCGGCGGCCTGAATTCGATCCCGACCTAGACTTCAATATTCTTTTCTTATTATTTATTAGCCATACAACTTATCATTGACAGTTCGTGCGGACACTTGCGGACACTTCGACGTTTGAAGCGGAATAAATGCGCGTCTAGTGAATGCCCAGTTCTTACAAATGTATCTTAGAGGAATGTACTGAGGCCTACATGAGTAATTATAAGCATGTTAATTACAGATGTCGCAATCAAGCGAGTGCCAAATTTCGTCTGTTTATGATAAATTTCCTCCGTGCTTGGCGCGCAGGTGCAGCGCCATCATGTGGCAACCATTGGAAACCCCCCTCGCAATGTACGGCGCTTTCCCAGCAGATGGTGCAGGTGTCGGACCACACACAGTTTTCGCATTTCTGCACATAAGGAGACTAAGTCCACCTGCTAATTTTGGGGGGCTGGTACATCGTTTCGTGTGCGAAAAGCACATATACGCTCAACAACATCAACCAAGAATCTTCTGATATTTGGGTCTGGTAATCTTCTCACCTCTGGATCTTGTGCCGTTTCCTACCAACAGCGACACCACGTTAGGTTGAAAAGCAGTCAAATGAATACCTACGAATGTAAGTCAAATCTGCAGCGGTGCGAAATGAACAGCTTCGCCGGCGGCTGCGCGAGATCTCTAGGCTGCCGCCGCTGCCTAACACACCTCTCACCAAGCACCACCGAACTACCTGACACCAGGCCACGATGGACTGGAGGGAAACGAGAGGGCACATGCTCTAGCTCGAGGCATCCGCAACCGAACGGGGCCATGCGCCGTGACCACTTTTGCCCCGCTACCTTCCAGGTGTAACAAACGCCTAGAGTTTCAGCGTCTTCAAAGGAGACATTTCTTCCCAAGTCATAAAAAATTACACACCCCAGATGCCGTCTCTTGGCGGCAGATGCAGACGAGAACATTTACTAACCTCCGTAGACTTCTCATAAACCTAACATTATACACCGGTATATGTCCCTGGTGCCAGGCCTGCCCTACACTTTTACACATTCGTGGGTATGTGGGGCCAAACCAAATACTCTGCAGGCGGAAAACATGTCATTTGAGCAGTGGGAGGCGCTGCGGACCAGCGATAACCTGGAAGACCAACCGGCCCTCGTACAACGGGTACGCAAGCAGCAGAAGCCAGTGGAGCCCTAGAACGAGGACCCCACCCATAAGCTTTCAGAACTCCCCTTCTTTTTAGTATTTTCCTCGTCTTCCTCGTGTCAAACTGCAGTACACTCTCGAGCTGTGCATTGCACCCCGTCTTCTTCCACTAATACTGATATGAATCTAATAACGGTACACGGGATTATACGCCGCGGTCGTACTTCAGCTAAATTGACATTGACGATGATAAAGTTGAAGACATGCATAAGTGGCTACATGGGTGAGTGTAAACTCAATCGGGCTTTCAGGTGCGTGGCGTTAGTGTACATGTGCGGGAAATTGTGCTTTCGCATAATATTTCATGCTTACCATTGCTAAACCGCCTGAAATTTTATCCTCTTTGGATTTTTCAGTGCTTATTCGCATTAATTTGTTGGCACAATCTACACTAATCTTCGTGAGCCTCATATATTATGGTTACGTCCATACTCCTTTTGAATTCCCTCGCGCTCTTGTGGTATTGAAATAATAAAAAAAGAATAATGCGCTGCGCTCCTTAGCAACCAATGGCGGGTCTGCTTGGGCATTTGTTTTGTAAGCATTTCAGTCATACTGGCACACCTCTAATCCGGGGGTGAACGCTGCCACATTGTCATGCCCTTCGGTTCAGCTAGAATCTTTCATGATGGCCTAATCTGTCAGGATCCTGATGGCGGCTTTGGACAACTAGTGGTCCCCTTTTTCATTGGCGGGTTCCTCTTAATCTGCCAGGGAGAATTCATAGTGAAAGGGTTTTTGTACGCCGCACATACAGTTTTCTTTCGCTCGGCATTGTTTCTGGGCTTAAGAAAGATTGATGTTCACGTGCGAGAAATTACCAGCGTTGCTGGGACTAGAAATGTTTTCAGTGGTGCCGATTGCTTAACCTGAAAACGTTCTGTGCCGTGCGCGAAGCAAGCGCCAGCAACATGGTCGTATTCATGTTAGCGGCTGCCCTATTTGAGCTTACCACTCTCGGTGCCGCACAGTTGGCCATGCTGTTTTCCTTCGTGGCAAAAGTTTTCTTGGTGTCGTTCCTGCGGTCCCTTTCTTTCGTGCTTCTTTGGTTTGCGGGCTCGTCATTTGAACGTGAACCACGAAAGGCGTCTATGTGGTCAACTGCCCCTGCACGCCGAGCAAAAGCCTCAGCTCACCGACTTAAAACAGCGATCCTGGTCAGGAACGCAAAGAGAAGTTTTTTTTTTCTCCATCTCTTGAAATTGACAGCACTTCCAAGGCGAGAGACAAGTGCATAGCAACGCCTATGAAACTGCAGTGCTGGATGACGGAAGGCAGCTGCAATCGCCATCGCCCGTGAAGTTGTCGCATAGTATTGCCACTTTACCACACCTTAAAAACAATTGACTGCAGAGGATTAATTCATGTGTAAAAGAAATCGAGGACATATTAAAGCGTCCTGCTATACTTCCCGCTGTTTGTTGCTTCGGTGAATCAGACGAAGAAAGGGCTATCTTTATGAAGGTTATTATGGACCAGAAATATCTAATAGTTGCATTGTTGATCTTCTTGTTCAAGTTATCGTTTATTCACACATGAGGAAGGGAAACATTTTTTAAGCGAAAAATGCGCGACTGGATGAAGGTAGCGACAATATGAAGATTACGAGAAAACTGTTAGCTGCTTTCGTCAGGCAGTCGAAATCGGATTATACTAGCGCTTAGAGCATCTTGTAGCAGTCTCGGTTATTCGAATACGCATCAACATTTCTGTCGGTCCGCTTGCTGAGCGCTATTAAGTGCGAAACTGGGCTGATCTGCGCCTGTGATGAGGCCTCGTAGGCTTGTTCTCGTTCTTTACAGCAGGCAATGGAGTGATCACCTAACTTTCTGCGCATTCTGTACATCTGTATCGTCAACATTGCCACACAAAGAGTTCTAGCTTTCAATTGCGTCAGGAAAAAAAAGACTACCGAATAACATCAGTACGTCTCTCATGAGGCTTGATAGCTCTGCCGTGATTTATCTTCAGGGAAATACATATCGTCGTGAGGGAAATGTATCTTTCCTGTCTGTTTACCTTTTTGCTTTTTTTTTGTTTTTTGCTTTTCAATAATCTGAAAAAAAAGGGAACACTTTAGGCTGCGTTTCTGCTTTCGTGTTTCTAATAATTCAAGCTCATTCTCAAGCTCAAGCTCATGGCTTTGTAACTTTTTGAGTAACATACAGCAATTTATCTATGTTTATAATTAATCTTTTCCTCGTATCCCGGTCATTTCAGGTGTTCCCTAAGGCACACTGCTAGGACTCTTGCTTTTCCTCATATACATTAACGGTCTTCCTTCGAATATTTTCTCTAGTATCCGTTTCTTTGCACACGATTGTGAAATTTACCGCCCAATCACTAACAGTACTGACGTTGGCATTCTTCAACAAGATCTTAACCGAATCAAAACTTGATGGCAACGTTGGTTAATGTGTCTTAATATTTCCAAAACATCCTTGATTTCGTTCCATAGTCGGCAGATGCATACTCCTTTTAAATACGATCTTTTTGGTTCGGAACTCTCGTCCGCCTTTCCTGTAAGTACTTGGATATTATTTTAACGCAAAACATAACATGGTCATCTCATATCATGAACATCGCTAACGAGGCTAATGGTACCCTTGGTATCGCTAACGAGGATAATCATGCCCTTGGTTTTATGAGGCGCAATCTACAATTTGCCACTTCATCAGTCAAGTCATTAGCGTACCTAACTTTTGTCCGTACTAAACTAGAATACGCTTCAGCAAAATGGGATCCTCACCAGTCTAACCTCACTTTAACTTTAGAAAATGTACAAAATCGTGCTATCCACTTTATTTATTCCGCTTATTCATACTAAACAAGTGTCTCTGCTTTAAAATCTACAGCCAACTTACCTAGCCTTGAAACGCGAAGAAAAATTTCTCGATTGTGCCTCTTTCATATGTCTTATAATTCATATTTAGGAGAATAAGTCATATCACCTGCTTATCGCCTCTCAAGTTGTATTAGTCACTCTAAGGCCGTCTACTCCCCCGCCGCAAGAACTTCTGCTCATCCTCGATCTTTTTTCGTCACGTCATCCCGGGAATGATGTACCATACCACAGGACGCCGTGCATCATATCAACGCCATTCATTTTAAGAGCACTATCAAGACCATTGTTGTTTAACTGCCATGCCCATCCCTCATTTAATGCCCCGTACCAGGGGCTTCTGAGGTATGAAAGAAAAAAACATGTGACCGTGGCGTTGCCGTTGCAGAGTATGTCGAAATAAAACGAGCCACCATTCTTTGAATTCTTTCTAATTCGTCACTTGAAATCTTTGGCATGAGCCCAGACGACACAAGTGTCCTCTTAGGATGGACGTATAAATGTTTTGTACGCAATTAAGTCAGGATCACTCGTTGCATATGCTTGCTTTTTCCAGGAGAGCACAGCTTTTAGCAAGCCGTCTCAGTACGCATTGTCGATATCTTTATGCCAGGGTGAATTACGGGCAATTGTGACTCTTAAATACTTGAAGTTGCCCCCATTGCTCAGTTTGTTACTTCCAGCGATGTAGAAGAAATGGCAGCACACTTCTTTTGTTGGCAACATGCGTGAAGCCTGATTTAGTGTAATTGACTTCTCTGGCTCATTTTCCGCATCGATGTTGAAGAGAATTAAGGGCACGGTTAATTGTGTTAATTCCCAAAGTACACTTCCAGAGGGCAGACATGAGTCCCATAAGGCAGTTCCAGAAGGCATCATTAATGTAATATTCGAATGTAAAGTTGTTCTTTTGTCACAACGTTACCCGTGCCTCGAAACGGGGCGCTCTTGGTCTTAGATACATTGATTCTTAGATGGTTGTTGCTTTTTCTATCTTTTTCGGAGTTTTCGGAGTCCAATAGGCCTTGTAAATTTTCTCTTTCAAATAAAACTGTTATCATTGCATAAATGATGAATTGTGTGGAAGGAGTAAAATTCATGATGTGATTGACATACATACTAAGCAAACAGGTACCAAAACGGTACCTTGTCGAACGCCTCCGGAAATCTGTGGCCGTCAATTCCTGCCAACTTTCTACTGTGTTGCACGTAATATTATCAATAAGGCCGTATTAACGTGACCGCATCACCGTTTCATTTTCTGAAGTAGTATTTGATAATTTATGCGATAAAAGGATTAGCAATATCGAAAAATATTCCCAGTGCCTTTCCGAACGCCGTACAAGATTTCAATGAACAGGTTATGTTTCAGTGTGAATTCCTTAAGCAACTGAAATGCACTTCCTCAAGGAATTAGAAAAATGATTTGTATCGATATCGCTGTGTGATAACTATGGTAATGGGCGCAATTTGCATTTTCCGAGAAAAACAGCTGGACTGACACGAAAGCTAAAGATACGCGTAGTGATCAGTGTAAAAATGTCGACATAAACAATGAGTTTTACCATGCACCCATCAATGCGTCTAGCGCTACTATTCTTTAAGCGTATCATTACACTGTTTACTTCATTTTTTCTGAGATGAGAGGGAAACTCCAGCGCTGATTTCATGGCAGGTTTAATGCATCATGTTCTCCATTTGCTCTTTCTGTACTATTTACAAAATATTTATAAGATGCATTAGCGAACGAGTTTCTGCTCAACTCAGAATCACTAACCTTTAGTTTACGAACCTTGTGCGCGGAACGTTCGAACGTATCACGGAGCTTAATCTTCCGCATATAATATCTGTGGATGTTGGAGCGGAAATAAAATGGCGAGTGAAATAATCGCGCCGTGCCTCTGCTAAGTGCTTATTCAGACGATTTTACAAGACTCCTTTTGGGTCCTTATTTTTGATAAACAGTTGGGATAAGAAATTTTTCTATAGTATCCTAGCGTTTAGTTCAGGTGTAACCTCTGGATTAAGAATATTTTCCCTCTTAATAAGCATCGTGGGGAAACTCCCTTCATATATTGGCTTCAGAATTCGTTGAAACATTTCATAAACGATATTTGCATAAATATTTCATGATCAGAATTTGGCGAAGCATATCATAATGCATAGTTCTATAATTATTTCATAATAAAATATTTCAGGAGGTTTCCGAAATGTTATCACAAAATATGGAGACATTGTGCTGTATAGCCTACTGTACAGTTATTCGAGAGCTGTTTTGTGCTACCTACATGCAATTTGGAGCAGCAAAATGTGGGTAAGTGGCCACTGGCATAACAAGGTAGTGCCCATGATTTATTCTTTTTTGGAGGAGATATTGCTCTGGAATAAATCACTGAGAGAAGACTTAGTGATTACCTTTGTGAGAAGCCTTATTGCATTTCGAAAACCACTGGCATTTAAAACAATATCTGACTACTTTTTATGGAATCATTTTTCATCGCATCGACATGAAGGTCCCCACCGCATATTAAATTCAAGTTATTGTTAATTATAAAAGAAAGAAGTGGGTCTGTATAATAAAGAAAGCGTATGTCTGATACATTTCGTGGGCGACAGCATACGGCAATCGCAGTGTTATTTGGGTGAAAAATATAGTACCCTATAAAGAAGTCGCCCAACAGTTCTTATCAGTAAAAATTTCTAGTGAGAATCCAGACGGCCCCATGTCGACCACCGGTGCGATTCAAATAAGATGTGTCGTATTATGGAAGACGGTAAATAATAGATTCAAAGGCACTGGCATGACTGTCGGCGAGTTTCCTGCTGCAGCCTTCCGAATTTGGGGAGAACTGCTTTTAGGTATTGCTTGTGAACAGCGGAACCGTGTGCTGAGAAGGCAGATTAGCAGCGCATACTGAGCGTGCTGCACATCCGCGCTTCTGAGGGTTGTGACTGTACCCTTGCTCAGGCGACATTGATTTTTTGCTTTACTGCAAATGCCAAGTTTAAATGGCCGTGTCTTCGTGAAAAAGCCAGTGCGACATATCGCTCACAGTAAAACATTCTGTGAGGGGCTTACTGACGTAGGCTACTACTGCAGCATCTGGGTCAGGTGCCACAGCTGTTTTATGCGTGTCATGCGCCGGCAGCTTCGCGCCTAAAGTGCGTAAGTGCCGCTGCCTCCTCGCTTAGAAGAGCCCCACCCGCAACGAATACACATACATCAAGACACAGAGAACGGCCTTTTCTACGCTGACACCAGCTCTGCGCCCTAGGACAGTATTCCACTGCGCTGAGAGATATGACTAAACCATTTCTAAGCAAACGCATGAAACTAATTAGACGGGGTTTACATCCGAGACACATGCGATTGTGACAGATCAAAAATACATTTGCTGTGCAGTTGGCTGT
Organism: Amblyomma americanum; assembly: GCF_052857255.1. Lineage (NCBI taxonomy): Eukaryota > Metazoa > Arthropoda > Arachnida > Ixodida > Ixodidae > Amblyomma > Amblyomma americanum. The sequence continues at coordinate 158,331,753 of NC_135498.1, read as the reverse complement.
ACGTCCAACTAGAGCCATCGGACTTAATTACGCCATTCCAAAATCGCGTGGCTCCAAGTCTGTCTCAGCCCAGGCACATGCCGCAGAACTACGCCATCTCTTCAGGTCGACGGAGCCACAAGAGCCCCTTGTATGAAACGGCGTCCGAATCTAACGCGATGCAGCGCAACACGTGAAAGCTCTTCGGAACCCGGAACTTCCAACCTAAATCCCACTACTTCAGTGCTCGTGGTTAACCACAACGGTCGTGTCGGCCGTCGTGCGACGGCTTTTAGAGGAGCCGTAAATGGCACTCCCTAAATGGGCCACTCGCTCGCCTCTTCTCTTCCTGGTTCCCATCTCACCCGCTGTCGTAAAACAAACTTGGGAGGATGTCGCGCGCCTCGGCCCTCGTTGCCACTTCCAGGACGCTCGTAGCGCCGCCTCGATGTGCGCGAGTTTCATCTGCGCGGACTAATGTCTTCGCGTTCCCAGGCTCTGCGAATTCTTCGGCTTCATGTGCGCTCCTAATTGCGCTCATTAGAGCAGATGTTTTGGAGGCCTCCGCATCGCAGGCAACTTCTCTACTTGATGGTCGCCTCGCGCGGTGATTTCGGCGACTCTTCGGAGGAAAGCGAAAAGAAACGAGGAAGATTTCCAGGCGAGTTGTAATCAGATGTACGCGGAGTACGGAAATCAGTGGCGCTATATGGTCTGGCGCGTGCGCCCGCCACCTTATTATGCATATATCGCATGCCTCCACATAGAATCATGACGGACACGTGGAAACATTTGGGCTACCTGCTCCTTGAAGCCCCACAGGGGGACATAAAGGCTGGCTACTTTGTGCAGCGCAGCGGACGCAGCGGAACGAGCACACGCTCATTTTCTGCTTGTTTCGCAGGCGCACGTGAACACATACGCCTCATATCAAGTGCAAGCCAGCGGGAAACAAAACAGCTGATACTGACGAACTGGTGCGACTGTGCTGGACGCCGGAGACGCCCCCTACGTCTGACCACGTGACCATCGTCTTCACCCGAGGCTGTGAAAAGGACGACGCAGCGGCTTCGAGAGACACTTGGCAGCGGACGCAGCGGACCGAGCACACGCTCATTTTCTGCTTGTTTCGCAGGCGCACGTGAACACATACGCCTCATATCAAGTGCAAGCCAGCGGGAAACAAAACAGCTGATACTGACAAACTGGTACGACTGTGCTGGACGCCGGAGACGCCCCCTACGTCTGACCACGTGACCATCGTCTTCACCCGAGGCTGTGAAAAGGACGACGCAGCGGCTTCAAGAGACACTTGGCAGCGGACGCAGCGGACCGAGCACACGCTCATTTTCTGCTTGTTTCGCAGGTTGGAATTCTCGCAACTTTGTTGCATTACTATTTCTAAGTCTTTCTCGTTGCTTCTGCTGCCAGTTGCTATTGCCAGTTGCTATTGCCTACGACCAGTGTAAACGTGTTTGTTGTTCATCATGGGAACTGAGATGGCTGATTTCAAGCGTGAAATGCGCAAAGAAATAAGGGAACTGAAGGCTAGTCTAGAGCACATGAACAAAGATGTCGAGGACTTTCGTAGAGACTGTGCTGATCTGAAAAAAGAGAATGCCGCTCTGAAAGTGACAAATGAGGAGCTGATCAAAGAACTTGAACAACTAAAAAAGATGGCAAATGAAAACTCGGTGCGGATCACCGCACAGGATCAGTACTCGAGGAAAAAAAACCTTGAGATTAAAGGCATTCCTGAGAACAAAAACGAAAATTTGATTGATGTTCTTGGCAGGCTTGGTGACGCACTTGGCGAATCTATACCGCAAGAAGATGTTGAAATCTGCCACCGGGTGCCTGTGCGAAGCACTGCCGCTGACCAGAAAGACGGCGACGACGATACTGTCGAAGAAAGGCCGCAGCAAAACACGAATAGAAACAAGAACATTGTAGTAGCATTCAACAACCGCGCTAAGCGCGATGCCATTCTTCAGAAAGCACGGAGAATTCGGTTCGGTGCAGATGAACTAGGTTTCTCAGAGAAACAGTCTGTCTTTGTTAATGAGCATCTGTGCCCAAAAATGAAAAAGTTGCTTGGGATGACAATTGGCAGGAAACGGGAGGTGGGCTGGCGTTACGCATGGGTAAAGAACGGCAGGGTTTACGCACGGCAAACGGAAACGTCGCGAGTTATCCGAATTGATTGTGAGTCCGACCTGGATAAGATGCGCAGCGCAACCGCCTCTCCCAATGCAACCGCCTCTCCCTGAGTGCCTACGGCCTGCTCTTTTTGTACTTGTCTGATTATTTTTGATGGCTGCTCCTAACGATGTTACCTGTCCTTCTGGCAACAGTTATATCAGTGTTCTGCATTGCAACGCCCAAAGTGCGCGAAAGAAAAACGACGAACTGGTTATTTTTCTTGCCGAATTCCGTTTCAAGTTTCAAGTTATTATGGTTACCGAAACGTGGTATTCTTCTACAGCTGATGTTTTGAATCTCCCGGGATACGACAGTTTTTTTCTGAATAGGTCCCACCGACGTGGTGGCGGTGTACTACAGCTGGTATCAAAACAGTTCGCATGTGTTGTACAGCCAGACTTTTCTGAAATTAATGCTGATTACGAGGTTATAACAACTCAAAGTGAAAATAAGTTGTTTGCTGTCATTTACCGACCACCTAATGGGAACATAAACCGCTTTTTTAAGTTTTTAGAAACGCTCTTGAATTTCACAATTACAAATAAGCTGCAAATCATTATAGGTGGTGACTGTAACATTAATCTGTTGGGTAACACTGCTGCCTCGCGTGAATTTCAAATTTTGCTTACTTCTTTATCTTGTGGCAATGTCATAACAGAGCCAACACGAATCACCGATCATTCAGAGAGCCTTTTAGATTTATTTGTGACTAATCATATGAGTGACTGTGTTAAGTCGGGCCGAATAATTACGGGACTAAGTGATCACTTTCCTATATACATGATCTACAAATGTAATACATTTCTTAAGAGAAAGATCAGCCACTCCGATTCGTACACTGTCAGAGATATAAGTTCCAGGACCCTAGAGGTGTTTAGGAATGAAATAAGCAGTATAAAATGGAGTCCGGTTTTTGCGTGCCAAAATGCTCAGCAAGCATATTAAATATTTCTCTCATTATTTAAGTCATGCTATCACACATGTTTTAGGCTGAAAACTGTAAACAAATCTAAAAAGTTACGCAAGCCTTGGATGACAGATGAGTGCTTTAAAATGATTAAGAGAAAGGAACAACTATACGCAAAGTTCGTGAAGACAAGGAGCTTAGATGACCTCTCAGCTTTCAAAAAATACAGAAATTCTGTCACAACCACTTTGCGTAAAACGAAAAATGCGTATTTTGAAAACTTATTTAACAATTCAACTAGTCAGACTGATGTTCTATGGCGCGAACTTAACAAAATATTGAATACTGGCACACGCAACAATCAAGTACTTCAACTAACAGTAAATGCTAAAACACTAGAAGGGAAGGACCTAGCGGACGAGTTTAACAAATACTTTACAAATCTTTCCTCGGGAACACTTATACAAGACAGCGCTGAAATTAAAAAATATTTAGGTGAACCCAATCCTAAATCTGCCTTTTTTGAACTGACTACTGATGAAGAAATTTACTCTACCTTTATGTCCTTAAAGAATAGTAAAGCCCGGGACATTGATGATCTTGAAATTAAACCCGTTAAATACGTCTTAGACCTGCTTACTCCAGCTCTTTGTCACATTTACAATACGTGTTTACATACTGGTACCTTTCCAGATATTATGCAGTGTGCAAGAGTAGGAGTGATATACAAATCAGGCGATCAAAATACCTTTTCAAATTATCGACCGATCTCAGTGTTACCCGTTTTTTCCAAAGGTCTAGAAAAAATAATATGCAAGCGAGTCACCAGTTTCTGTGATAAGCACAAGCTTTTATCTCCACAGCAATTCGGGTTCCGTCGAGGTATCTCCACTGAATTAGCTTTGTTGACGCAGAAGGAATTAATACTTAGAGGGTTTGAAAATAACAAAATGACCCTAGGTATTCTGATCGATTTCTCGAAAGCATTTGACAGAATTGACCACGAAATTTTATCTACAAAGTTAGAGCATTATGGATTTCGAGGAGTTTCTGGTAACCTTCTCAAGTCATATTTAAACCACCGTAAACAATGCGTCGTGATTAACAAAGCTCACTCTTCCCTATTAAATGTCACTTCAGGTGTGCCGCAAGGCAGTATACTCGGACCGGTTTTATTTAATATTTACATAAATGATATAGTAAACACCAGCACACTTGCATCTTACATCATTTATGCAGACGACACAAGCATTTTTTTTCAGTCAGCCAGTATTGAAGAACTCACTGATTTCGCAAATGTTACACTTGAAAAATTCTCTCAATGGACTCAAATAAATAGTTTACAAATTAACGTTGCTAAAACAAGAGCCATATTATTTACGCCTGTACAAAAGGTTATCAGTCGGGATATCGACATAAAACTCGGTTCCGAACAAATAAAAGTCGTTAAAGAAATAAAATCATTGGGTGTGACGTTCAATCAACATCTAAACTGGAATGCCCACGTGGAACGCGTGGCGGGAAACCTGGCAAGAGCTTGTGGCGTACTGTGTAAGTTTAGAACGATGCTTCCGACTAAAATTAAGTTAATCCTTTATAATTCAATTTTCGCTCCCCATATTAACTACTGCAGTCTTGTATGGACGGACACAACTCAATCCAACCTTACCAAATTGATGCTATTACAAAAGAAAGCAATTCGTCATGTAGCAAATGCCTCATATGACGCCCATACAAGAGAACTTTTTGCTTCGTTTAATGTACTCCCCATACACCACATACATAAACTTAACCTCATTATGAAGTACAAACACAGTGTTCAAACTAACAACGAAACTTTCCTCAACTTATGTAATTTACATCGACCTTTAGAAGTGCCCTACATATTCAGAAACAGAGAACACTAGTCTATACCTTCTTCCCGCACTAATCAGGGTCGGCACATGCTGCAGTACCACATGCCTACATATTTGAATTTCCTACAAAATAAAAATATAGATATACATAACCTTAGCAAATACAAGTGGCAGAAATACCTTATTCTTGAAGACATATGAGTTTAATTATGTTTCTCCGACACAAACTGCTTTTGTATTGCGGATGTATTGTATCTTTTTATCATCGTCTATTTTCCTGCTTCTATTATGTGAACTTGTGTACATCCGATTATATTTGACCCTTTGGAGCTGTTGACATGATTTTTTTTTGTTTTCCTGCTAGATATGTTTCTTTCATTTTCTGTGCGTTGAATTGTAATCTTCATATGTATAAATAGTCTGCGACGAGTTAACACAGATACATGTTCATTTCTCACATCAAAACTATTTCAGATATAGCACCTGTCTTACTGCACATTCCATTGCATACTTTTTTTTTCGCTGGTTCTAAGTCCTGCATGTGTATATATATATATATATATATATATATATATATATATATATATATATATATATATATATATATATATATATATATATATTGTAATGGGACCGACAGGCGCAGCGCAACGATGAAGCGGACGAGTTCAAGCGGGTCAACGAAGAAGCAGACGAAGTGCAGCTGGGTTTTTCGAACGACGCCTGTGAGTGTGCCCGTCGTGTCGCCGGTCAACCAAGATCAACCGACCTGTGCTTCAAATAAACGCCTTGACACTTGGTGGAGGTGCCTCGGTTCCTGTCCCGGTGCTCATCCTGGAACTTCGAAGTGGAACGCTCCTCGTCTCCGCCACCATGCCGGAAGGTCCGAGTGAACCATCGCAGCCCATCCCTGCCACCGTACTCTGTCACGGGGTGCAGCGCCAGCGTGACCCGTCTCCATTTAGTGGCACCGATGACCAAGACGTCGACGATTGGCTGGCCTCCTATGAGCGCATCAGCACTTACAATCGGTGGGACGATTCCGTGAAACTTAGCAACGTCCTATTCTATCTAACGGACGTTGCCAATCTATGGTTTCGCAACCATGAGGCCGACCTTCCCACCTGGTCGTCCTTTAAAACGAGCTTCGCCGACGTTTTCGGCCGCCCCGCCGTCCGGAAGCTTCGCGCCGAGCAACGTCTTCGTGCTCGATCTCAGCTCCTTTCCGAGACGTTCACAAGCTACATCGAGGACATCGTTGACCTGTGCAAGCGTGTCAACCCCTCCATGTCCGAAGCGGATAAAGTCAACCACATACTTAAAGGCATAGCCGATGACGCTTTCCAGATGCTGCTGGCGAAGAACCCCACCTCCGTCGCTACCGTCATCCAGCTGTGCCAAAGCTTCGACGAACTCCGTAAGCAACGCGCATCTACGCGGCAGTCCGGCGCGCCTGCGGGGGGTCTTGCTGGCTTGGCCCTTGGTGGCTCGTCTGCTGAGCAGTCCCTGTTCATGCAGCAGGTTAAAGACTTCATCCGCGAAGAGATCGCTCGCCAGCTTTCTCTGCTGCATCACATTCCCGACCCCATCTGCCCTCCGCACGACCTGGCGCCATCTCTCACTCCCACTATCCGTCGTGTTATTCAGGAGCAGGTCGCTGCAGTTCTGCCATCCAGTCCCCCACCGCCTCCTGTGGCAGCGCCGCTCACCTATGCTGAAGCAGTCACCGGTACACGGCGCTCGCCCACCTCTGCCGCCTACCCTAGCAGCCCGGCCTTTTATGCTCCACCGCCGTCTATACCCCCGCCGCAGGCCCCGGTTCGTCGACCCCGCCGAAACCCTACGAACCCCTGGCGTACCGAGGACAATCGACCGATATGCTATTCCTACGGTCTTCCGGGCCATGTCGCACGCTTTTGCCGTCAGCGACAAACGTGATTGAGGTGTCTGTTGAAGGCGTCCCCGTTCTCGCGCTCGTCGACACGGGTGCTGCAGTGTCCGTAATTAGTGATGCTCTTCGCCGCAAACTTCGTAAGGTGACAACGCCGCTGTCTGACTTTTCACTACGTACGGCCACCTCTCAGCGCATCCACCCCATCGCAGCCTGCACGGTCCGCGTTTCTATAAACGACGTCGCCTATACCATCGAGTTTGTTGTGCTGACCGCCTGCTCTCACGATGTCATCCTCGGCTGCGATTTCCTCTCGACCCACCGTGCTGTGATTGATTGTGCCCGTGCGGAACATGAGCTTTCTCCCCTGTGTGATGTTTCGTTGCGTGACCTACCTGTGCGCTCCGCTAAGCTTCTTGTTGCTGCCGACACCGACATACCTCCCTCCTCTTCAGCCCTCGTTCCGCTCCGCCCCGACTCTTTCCTCAGCGGCCCTGTTCTTTTCACACCTACCGCAGCAGCCACTCGCCATCAGCGCCTCCTCATTCCATTCGCCGTTGTCGCGATTTCCGATGGCCACTGCGCCATCTATGTCACCAACCCATTTTCTTGCCCGTCGTTTGTTCTTCGCGGCGAATGCCTCGGCTCTATTGAAGAACTGGACCCTGCTCTTGCTTCCGAGTTCTCCGATACCCGTGCCTGCTCCCCAGTTACTGCCTTAGCCTGTTGTGCGACAGCGCCCGATTTGATTTCCATCGACGTCTTTCGTCGTAACATCGCTCCCGACCTTCCGTCCGCTTACCGTGACCAAATCTTGGAACTTCTCTGCCGCTTCCGCAACTCTTTCGACCTTTCCCAGCCCTCCTTGGAGCGCGCATTGGCCGTCTCTCACACAATTGACACTGGTACCCACGCTCCCTTGCGTCAGCGACCGTACCGAGTCTCGCCGAGCGAGCGCCGCGTCATCCGTGACAATGTTGACGACATGCTTCGGCGCGGCATAATACAGCCTTCTCACAGCCCTTGGGCCTCTCCTGTTGTCTTGGTGACGAAAAAAGATGGCTCCATCAGGTTCTGTGTGGACTACCGCCGTCTCAACAAGATCACATGCAAGGATGTTTATCCTCTACCCCGAATCGACGACGCACTGGATTGCTTGCAGGGAGCGGAGTATTTTTCATCCCTCGCCTTACGCTCCGGCTACTGGCAGGTCCCGATGGCAGCGAACGACAGGCCGAAAACCGCTTTCGTCCCCCCAGACGGCTTGTATGAGTTCAATGTGATGCCATTCGGCCTCTGCAATGCTCCAGCCACATTCGAAAGGATGATGGACACTATTCTCAGTGGCCTCAAATGGGAAACTTGTCTGTGATGACATTGTCGTTTTTTCCAAAGATTTTCCTTCCCATCTGCACCGCCTTCAGCGCGTACTCACTAGCCTTACTGACGCCGGCCTCCAACTAAACTTGAAAAAATGTTACTTCGGTGCAACGCAGCTCACAATATTAGGCCATGTCATCTCCAAAGACGGCGTTCTAACTGACCCGGCTAAACTTCGCGCCGTCGCTGACTTCCCCAAACCAACCACCTTAAAAGAACTTCGCAGTTTTATAGGCTTATGCTCATATTTTCGCCGCTTCGTCCGAAATTTCGCCAGTATCATCGCCCCTTTAACGCAGCTTCTTGCCGGCAGCCCGAACCTTTCGTCTTGGTCCCCCGCCTGCGATACCGCGTTCAGCACTTTACGCCGCCTGCTGGTCTCTCCCCCCATCCTTCGCCATTTTGATTCCGCCTGTCCGACAGAAGTTCACACTGACGCGAGCGGTGTGGGCTTGGGCGCAGTTCTTGCCCAGCGAAAGCCTGGGTATCCGGAATACGTCGTCGCTTACGCCAGCCGCGCCCTCACCAAGGCGGAATCAAACTATTCTGTCACAGAAAAAGAATGTCTCGCCATCATTTGGGCAATTGGCAAGTTCCGCCCTTACCTTTACGGCCGGCCATTCTATGTCGTCACAGACCACCACGCCCTATGCTGGCTATCCTCCCTCAAAGATCCTTCTGGCCGACTCGCCCGCTGGGCTTTACGTCTCCAGGAGTTTGATATACACGTCATTTATCGCTCCGCCCGCAAGCACTCGGACGCCGACGCCCTTTCTCGTTCACCACTCCCATGCGAGTCAACCTCTGCCCTCGTCTGTGCCTACGAATTCTCTTCGTTCAACATCCCTGATATGCTCTCCGAACAACTGAAGGATCCTTGGATCACCTCGCTGCTAAACTTCCTGAACACTCCCTCGCCGCATCATTCGACCCGGACCCTTCGCCGCCAAGCCCACCACTTCGCCGTTCGTGATGGCCTCTTATACCGCCAAAATTACCTCCCCGACGGCCGGAAGTGGCTGTTGGTCATCCCTCGACACCTCCGTGCTACAATCTGTGCCTCTTTTCACGCCGCTCCACAATGCGGCCACGCCGGTGTACTGAAAACATATGCTCGTCTTCGTCAGCGATTCTACTGGCGAGGTATGTACCGCTACATACGTCAGCACATTCGGTCATGCACCGCCTGCCAACGTCGCAAGAAACCTCCCCACCCCGCCGCCGCTCCTTTGCAGCCGTTACCTTGCCCTGGCCGTCCCTTTGACCGCGTCGGCATTGATCTTTATGGCCCGCTTCCAACTACTTCGGCTAATAATCGGTGGATCATTGTTGCCGTTGACCATCTCACCCGTTACGTCGAAACGTCGGCTCTCAAATCTGCTACCGCAAACGATGTCGCTCACTTCATTCTACATAGTCTTGTTCTTCGTCACGGCGCCCCGAAAGAACTTCTAAGTGACCGCGGCCGTGTTTTTCTCTCGGACGCCGTCGAGGCCCTGCTCAAGCAATGCCAAATCGTTCATCGCTACACCAGCGCCTATCACCCCCAGACCAACGGCATGACTGAGCGGTTCAACCGCACTCTGAGTGACATGCTCGCCATGTACGTTGACACCGCCCACTCCAACTGGGATCAAGTGCTCCCGTTCGTCACGTACGCGTATAACACAGCTACTCAGACAACAACGGGGTTTTCTCCTTTCTTCCTCTTATATGGCCGGGAGCCTACATCCACTATGGACACCATCCTTCCTTATCACCCTGACCCTTCCGAGACCACCTTACTCTCCGAAGCTCACCTGTATGCCGAAGAATGCCGGCAACTTGCCCGCTCTTTCACCACACAGCAACAATGGGATCAGAAGCACCGTCGGGATTCCCCGGACCCTCCAGCGTCATACCCATCTGGCGCCCTCGTTTGGCTCTGGGTGCCTTCCTCCACTCCCGGCCTCGCCACGAAACTACTGTCTCGCTTTCACGGACCTTACCGGGTTGTCCACCAAACTTCTCCGGTGACTTATATCGTTGAGCCGCTCGTTCCCTCTTCGGACCACCGTCGCCGGGGCCGCGAAACTGTGCACGTTGAGCGCCTCAAGCCTTACTATGACCCGCCCATCCTCTCCTCTCCGTAAGTCGCCAGGATGGCTCCTTTTTCGGAGGGAGAGTAATTGTAATGGGACCGACAGGCGCAGCGCAACGATGAAGCGGACGAGTTCAAGCGGGTCAACGAAGAAGCAGACGAAGTGCAGCTGGGTTTTTCGAACGACGCCTGTGAGTGTGCCCGTCGTGTCGCCGGTCAACCAAGATCAACCGACCTGTGCTTCAAATAAACGCCTTGACACTATATATATATATATATATATATATATGTGTGTATGTGTGTATGTGTGTGTGTATATATATATGTAATAACGTGACAGTCTGTTGGCCTTGTCAATTAGGGGTGGGAGCCTCGTCAAGCTACTGAGTTTGTGGCTTTTTGCTCCTACCCTAGCATTTTATTCTGTTCTTCAGGACAAAAAATGCTGAATAAAGTTGATTGATTGATTGATTGATTGATTGCTTGAAGAAAGTAAAAATTTCAACAGCCACTTAAGCTCCGCCTTAAAGGTATGACTCTAAAGCGTTAATGGGTTAATGCCCATATATATGTGCGGAACTGGTCACTCTCGACTTTACATTCATAGATACCTGGGAGTCCTCGTGGTGCAGCAGTTTAGCAATACACCACTGCTCTGAGATGGCAGATGCTGCCACCAGTGTGATTTGTCCCATTCAGGTTGCTCTTCCTGAGCAACCTTTTAAGGGCAATTATTAATTTAATGGCCACCTGCCATGGTGGTCAGTTTGCTCATAATCTGGTGGGAGGTTTTGATGACGTCCCAAGGTCACGTGAACTAGGTGGCCCACATAGGCTGTTTCCCCGGGGATTTACCGCGCACAATGCCGACGACAACGGCGGATTTCCTGCAGAACGGGAGCCTTAACGCTGCTGCGTTTAAAGCAGCGCAAGGACGCTAACGAACAAAAATACAAGTGGCAAGCAACAGTGGTGTTTGCCTTAAAGCGAATTGGCATCTTCGCGCTCATTTTAATTACATATCTGTGAGACCCGTTCATACACTACATGGCCAGTGCCATGGCACTCAGAACGGACGCTTAATTAATGCTGCAAGTGCATCGGTTTCCGATGAAAAAATCCTCCCCCCATAGAAAAATAATCAGATATATTAGCGAGAAGAAATCGGTTGTGTTTACATTGTCCTTTAGCGTGCACGGTATACAGGCAGCTTTGGATCACACCCCGCAATCGTAGCTGCAAAGTCAATGCGAAATCACCGCGAAATCACTTCGCTTCACTCCAGGGAGCGTATAGATCGCGAGCGGAGGCGACGTTCGTTCGACAGCCTGGGATGTCTGTGCGGCAGTAAACGAAACAACGCTTATTCGTGCTTGTGTGCGAATTTTCTTTACTCTGTCGTTTCCGTGGCCATGTTCAATTCGTGGTGGTCGATAAAACACTGTCCATTGGATTGTTGGGAAGCGATGGTTGCGACTGTTTTTCACCGTGTTTTTGCGCGCTTCTGCTTGTCGTTTTATTGCTACTGCGAGCGCTGAGAACCTATCGCCGGTTGCGCTCATGCTCTTCAGACTGATTCGGGAACAGCCAATACATAACAATAACTAACAATAACAACAATATATATGCACCGGCGAGGACGAAGGCGCGAGAGAGTCGTAAAGACATTTCATTACAAAGCATCGCGCAGCAAAAGATCTCCGGATGTCCCACAAACAGCAGTCTCTGTAAAAAAGGAAACAATAAAAGATGGCTAACTGAGAGACAAGCCGTTTAAGTCGGCTACATTATTCCATGATCGGAGGTTGGAATGGCGCGTCCGCCATTCGACGAAGTGCTTACATGTCCGCAGATGAGATCTGGGGCTACAAGGCGCTCAGGGAGCTCGTTCGTATCTAGTAGAGGCAAACCGAACACTTTGGCACATAGGAAACTGCAAGCCACAGTAATGCCCGGATTTCGAAAAAAAGGCGATTTTTTTTAATGAATGAATGAGCTGTTTATTTAGAAAAGGAGACTCAAGGCCGTTTGTTGGCGAATTGGGTTGTCAAGGAAGGGAAGAGTAGAGGCCTATTGTTACATGAGGGGACGACTTGGATAGTGGTGCCGCGTTGTACACTGCTTTGTAGAGGCCACTTATCTAAGCATATGAAACTGCACTTCCAGAGATTCTTCTTTACTAGGACTCCATGATGAGATTTGGACTGTATGGTATGGTCCACAATGCTTGCCTGCGCGTACAGAGCGGACGCTCTAGACACGGGGGCCTTTGAGGAGGGCTGGTCTTTTCTGTACGGAGCCTGCAGATGTCTAGATTCACCAACCAAGGACTACATTCTAATGCCCCCACCTTCGCGACTTATTGTGTTGACAGCAGCTAACTCCTATTTTTTTTTTAATTCTAATTTAGAAACGTCAAATGATACATACCTAATAAAAAAGAGACGTAACATGGTGTGCCCATCGTTTAAATCGGTTATTTCACGAGACAAACGAAATATGAAAGGGCCTGCTACGCATGCTGCGCCCATGCCGGCCGTCGCCTCCGATGCAAAGTTGTTTGTCCTCCGGCTTGAAATCGCGTGTGCAGAATAAAGGTTCAAGCGACCGCAAGAAACGACTACTAACGGTTGAACAGGTGCATCAGGCGGCGCCCTTCGTGTTCGGATGTTATCGTTGGAGTTGCACACCCTGTTAGGTCGCTACAGCGGACAGGCCGCAGAACTTTTACTCTAGCAACCTCACGAAAGACCGTACTTGGTTCCGTTAGGTTCCTATTCGCCGCAGCTCAACTTTTTCTCATGCACGAAACATTTGAACCCTTGGCTCAGTTCATTAGTTTGATATATTATGAATTCTAGGTTAATCTATATCGCAATTTGTGGCAGAAGGTATCTTGTCGTGGTGGACGCACCAACAGCCGGCCTTATTCCGCTCATTCCCGCGAGGCCTCTAATGACATTGTGTTCATTCGTGTTCTTTTTGATTACCAAAAGGAGATTTGGCGTTTTCTTGAAGCGCTACGAGAAAGTTCTGAAACACAGCTCCTTGCGAATACGACATTGCTCACTGTTTCATAAATCATGTTTAATATTTCAGTATCATGCTTCGCGAGCACGTTCACGATGTGTGCGTTTTTCGACGTGCGAATATTGCCGCGAATCTTTGTTATGTCGTCCAAGCGGCGGTAATCAACGCAGAATCGAAGTGCGCCGTCTTTCTTTCTCACTAGAACAACTGGGTCCGCCCATGGGCTGTTTGAAGGCAGTTTGCGTCGTGGTCGGGGTTGTCGTTTTGTGTGGTGTCGGTGCTGCGAGTGCAGGTTCTTCATGCCGCGTAGCGGGTGCAGCGTCTTCATGGGTCGTGGTCGGTGGAGGATCTTCTCTGTTTTGATCGTTAAAGTGGCGGTAATCAACGCAGAATTGACATGCGCCGTCTTTCTTTCTCACTAGAACAACCGGTGCCGCCCATGGGCTGGTTGAAGGCTGGATGACGTCGTCGCGAAGCAAGAAGGAACTCTTGAAGGTGTTCACCAGTGTCGTGAGGAAAGAAAGAGCTGAACGACTCCTCGAGTCCAGGATCCAGCTTCCGAATGAGCCCGCCCGTAGTTACGTCGAAGAGATGAAGCGCCTATTTCGCCGCGCCGACCCAGAGATGACCGAGGAAAAGAAAGTTCAGTTTTTAATGCGCGGCGTAAAAGAACAACTCTTTGGCAGCCTCTTCCGCCAGCCGCCAAAAACAGTCGAGGAATTCATGCAAGAAGCCTGCACGATTGAGAAGACCCTCGACGTCCGAGCTCGGCCGTACTATCGCCTTTCCTCTGCCTGTGCAATTCGTTCGGACACGACGGCCACCACCAGCGACAACTTGCGGGAAGTTATCCGTGAAATCGTCTACGAGGAGCTACGCCGATTACTGCCATCCTCCCCACAGCCGCAAGCAACGACTCTGATGGATGTGGTGCGGGAAGAAGTGCAACAGGCACTTGGCACCCCGACGGCTACAGAACCCCAGGCCAGGACCTACGCCGCTGGAGTAAGGACTCCTCAGCCCCAACGACAACACATACGTCCTCCCCTAGATAAGCCGCTTGTTCCACAACGCCGCCTACCAGCCCCCGCCCGCCCGGCCTATGACCGACGCTCAAGCCCCAGGAAATGCGACGCCTGGACGACCTCCGACAACCGACCGTCGTGCTTTCGTTGTGATGAGGCCAGGCATATTCTTCGTCACTGCCCGTACCGGCGTATCGGTCTCCGAGGATTTGCCGTTGACACCCCACGACCACGCTTCGGCCAACGTTCGCAGGATATCGACGAGTACCTGCGTCGAGAGGAGAACACGTCGAACCGCCTTTCACGCTCACCATCACCGACAACCTCGCGCTTTGCGTCGCCACGCCGCAGCAACGCAGTCGCGGTACGACGAAGGTCTCGCAGCCCCCGAAGGGGAAACTAAAGACAGCAGCCTCTGGAGGTGAGGTTGCTCACGAGCGAAACAGCGAATATTCTCCACCGACCACGCCCCATGAAGACGCTGCACCCGCTACGCCTTATGAAAGACTTACACTCGCTGCACCGACGCCGCACAAAATGACAACCCGACCACGATGCAAGCTGCCTTCAAGACGACGCCGCCACCCAGAAAAGCTTCCACCACACGCCCCACCCGCGACACTCATACGCGACGAAGCCGTGATCCGACGCAGAGAGCGACATGCAATGCAAGAGCCAAGACCTCCGACTTAGAAGTGACTATCGACGGCCGGAAAGTTACCGCTCTAGTCGACACAGGAGCCGATTACTCGGTGATGAATGGAGCATTCGCTGCGCATCTGAGAAAAGTTACAACGGCTAGGGACGGCCCGCAAATTCGCACCGCAGAGGCCACCTCATTACGCCATCAGGGCGATGCACAGCGCGAGTGACTGTCAAAGGACATACCTATCCTGCGACCTTTGTTGTGCTACCACAATGCTCCCGCGAAATGATCTTGGGCATGGATTTCCTTAATGAGCATCAGGCGATCATGGACCTTTGATCCAATCTGATCACGCTTTCGATGGACGAGGCCATCCCTTCAATAAAAACTCGGGAAATTCACGTTGCCCTGAGTGTCCTGGAGGAAGAAGTAAGCGTCCCACCCCGTTCAAGCGTTATCGTGACCTTAGGTGCCACGAAAACCATTAACGCTCAAGCCATCATCGAGAGGAACATGGAGTTCTTTCTAGACCGAGGAATCAGCATCGCAGGAGGCATCGCACATTTGCGCAATGGCCAGGCCGAAGTACTGCTCACTAACTTCAGCGAAGAATACCGGCACATTAACAGTGGAACGACGATTGCTTTCTTCGACGAAATATGCGATGTACGAGACTCGTTCGCCCTCTCCGACCCATCCGCAGAAGGTTCGCTTGACTAAAAGAACTCGCCCACTTTCGACATCAGCCCAGCCCTGCCCCGGAACAGACAAGACCATATCCGCAATCTGCTTCAAAGCTACAGCGAGTGTTTTTCGTCATCGCCGAAGGTCCGACAAACGCCAATTGCCAAGCATCGCAGTATAACCGACCAACACGCCCGACGTCTCCGTCAAAGCCCCTACCGTGTGTGACCGCGAGAACGACAAGCCACCCGGGACCAAGTCGAAGAAATGCTTCGCGACGACGTCATCCAGCCTTCAAACAGCCCATGGGCGGCACCGGTTGTTCTAGTGAGGAAGAAAGACTGCGCACTTCGATTCTGCGTTGGTTCCCGCCGCTTGAACAACATAAAGATTTGCGGTGTTGCTGCAAAGAACTGCCTGTACCAACAAGCCATACGGCCAGCCAGGGGCCGACAGAAGAATGTGGAGTGCCGTTGACGTCACTTGCAGGTGGCTCATAGCCTCCTCCACCTATCGCTCGTGGGTCAGCTCGTTCAGAAAGAGCGATGGGCCTCTTTGTCAACGCTCATACGCAGTCTAGCGCAATAGATATAAAAGCAGCGCGGCAGGCTTCAAGTGTGCCTGTCGTGTAC
Source organism: Amblyomma americanum (assembly GCF_052857255.1). Taxonomy (NCBI): domain Eukaryota; kingdom Metazoa; phylum Arthropoda; class Arachnida; order Ixodida; family Ixodidae; genus Amblyomma; species Amblyomma americanum. The sequence goes on along the minus strand of NC_135498.1, from coordinate 158,315,441 downwards.
ACAATCGCTGAACTTTATGGAGAACCTGTTTCCCCCCTTCCATTTCGACGCCGCCCATCTTCGCCATCTTGCGTCAGGACAGCACCGGCTGGGCGAGGATGGAAGTTTCCCTCATGGGTGAAGGGGAAACAGCGACGGCAGCGACACGTCGTAGGTTACGCGGAATACTGCGGAACCGGAGAGGGTCTCTTCGGGATCCAGCCAGCGTCCCGACCGGTTGCAGCGGCACGCTTTCGTCACCTTCTGCGGCAGGCGCACGGAGATCCGTCGTGCCTTGCCGCTGGACTTCTGGTGCCAGGCAGCGAAGCGAGCGCAGCAAACGCGCGCTCTCGTCACCTTCCCCAGGAAATGCTAGGGGATGACTTTGCCCGTAGAATGCGGCGCGCATGGGAAAACCCGGCCGCCATTGTCGGCGCATACAAATGTTCGCCGCCGATAGTTGCGAAGTCGCGCCCCTGCACCAGCCGGTAAGTTGGAAGTCGCTCTTACGTAGCCTTCTATTTCCGAGGAATGCCTCGTTGATGCTCTGTAGCTAAGTGGCCCCCTCTGTGTATTAATTGCAAGTGCAATAAATAGCATATGAGTGTTAACGGTTGTCGTCCGTTCCCTTCGTTCCGTCGAGCACGAACCCTTCCACGGTTAGCGAGCGGGAACGCTGCATCCGCGGAGTGGGAATGCAGGGTAGGGGGGGGGGGGGGGGGGAAGGCTGTTTCCCTATATTTTTAGAACTTTGCTGTCGAGGGACGTTATAAAGGCACGGGGTGTGCCTGCGAGCTTTCGCATTTCGTTATTTTTCTTAGACGTTGCGATATCCCCGTAGACGTGTATACTACCTCGTAGCAGCTGGTGTCTGTGGCTCGCGCCTAGACGGCAGAGAAACGCCAACACCGAGAAGCTCTCAGAAGCTGCTACAGCGCAGAGAGGCGGCCGGAGCGAAGCCACAGGAAATGAACTCCAATGGCACCCTTGCAACCAGTACGTGTGATGTGATCTCTGTGTTTGTGAACTATTATACAGCGTTGTTCAGTGTCGCTCCTGCTGCTCATATTATAACACCTTTATCAGATGACGATTATGCTATTATCAATGGTCTCGTAACGTTGGAAGCAATAGAAGAAGCAACTGATAAATTACCTCTCTCCAAAACAACTGGTCCTGATGGCATCTCTTGCAAGTTTTACAAAGCTTCTAAATCTATGCTGAGCCCAGTCTTCCACCAGATTTTCGCTTTAAGTTTAGATATAGAGGTCCTCACTCAGTTGCTTATTAGACATCACGCAGTCTTAATTCCAAAGAGCACTGACAAAGAAAAGTGGCGCGAAAGTTCGCGAACATTTTCGCGAAAGTTCTATCAACTCGTCTGCAACACGTAATTTCCCTTCTCATTGGCCCTCTTCGGACGTGCGGTTTGAGAGGCTCCATTCAAGGTAGCATACATTTTGCGCGTACAATTCTAGAATATTGCAGCGGCTCTCATGAGCAGATTGCATTAATGCAGACTGACCTTGTGAAGGCAGTTGATTGTGTCCGGCATTCCTTTGTTTTCTCTTCTCGAGCGTGCCAGTGCTGGATCACCTGCATTAACAGGGGTGCAAATTTGTGACGAAAACTGTTCCACTCGCTTTGTTGTTAACGGTCGCCTTTCAGCGCCTGTACCAATTGGGAAGCAAGGCTGTCCTATGTCGCCGGTACTCTTTGCTTCTACCTAGAGCCAGTTTGAGTGTTCTGCGAAACAACAATGTCCGTTGTTTCGTTGTTTTTTGCAATGAAGTGAAAGTGCTTGCGTACGCCGATGATTCGGCGTTTTTCTGCATGGATTAATCCAGTTTGACAAAACTATAACAATTATTGAGCAGTTTGGCACGTCTCTGGCGCTCAGATGAATGTCTCTAAATGTTCGGGTGTGTGGTTCGGTTCACGGAGATCAATGCGGACTCATTAAGCTGAAATTTGATGCTCCCCCCCCCCCCCAAACACCTTGGAGTTCCCCTTCATGCATTCAAGTCTAGTGGGCATTACAGGAGGGAGCTGCTCCCGTCCCTTCAGAGCTATGCTCAGATATTTGTTTCGCATCGCCTTTCAATTTTTGGTCGAGCGCAGGCCAGCAACATGTGTCTGGCAATAAAAATTTATTACGTTTTCCAGGTATTCAATTGCGCGAGACTACATCCAAAGCTTTCGGCAAACATCTGCGACGTTCATATGGGCCTGCAGTTTTGAGCCGATGCGGCGTGATAACCTTTTCAGGCGTCTTTCTGCTGGCGGAGTAAGTTTGATACATCTCTATGTGAGACAGTTGCACGTGTCTTCTTTTTCCGTAACAGCTCTCATCCAAATATCAGAGCATCCCTACAAACTAACTTTGTGAACCCTCTTCCCGACTTAGTGGTCTCTTCTAATTTTATCGAGTGGCCCATATTATTTGGTTTTATGAAGGAAGTTTATGACTAAGTGCGTTTTCTGGAAGTTAGCTTTTCTTATGAGTACTTATTTTGTTTCACGTAAAAAAATGATACAAAGGATTGATATCTATGCTCTTTCCATCTCCATTGTATCGCTCTCTCTCTAATCTAATTGTATTGGCAATGAGGTGCTTAAGCGAGTGTGTAAAATACCAATTTCGCCTTGTACTGAAACGTTTTTCTTTAAACTTCACGCCGAAGTACCTCTTAAAAAGTGCCTTCACAAAAAATTATTTCTGTTTCCTCTGCTAACTGTGGCAGATGCGATACACCTGCAACCATCGAACACTGGTTTATTGGATGCAATGACGCGATATTATTTTGGGACATTATACAAAGGACACTGAAGAAAGACTATGTTTTGAATTCTCACAGTGTCCGTTACCTAATGGCTACCCAACATGACCACGAACCCTTTGACATATCCAATGCACACTAGAAGAACATGCTAGAATGCTTAATGAAGATGTTTGCGAAGTGTCCAGTTGTTCAAAGTATAACCACATTCTTAAAATACAACAAGGACGAGGAGGAGGATGAGGAGGATGAGGAGGAGGAAAGGCAGGGAGGACAACCATAAGAATAACCGGTTTGCTACCGTACACGGGGGGAAAGGGTGAGGGGATAAAAAAATGCAAGAGGAAGGAGAGTAACAGATAATTGAAGTCACTATGAAAAGTCAGCGTTCGTTAAAGTCACAGCTTATCGTGCAGGCCAGAAGTTCGCAAGAAGCGGAGCAGTGCCTTGGAGGCCTTCACCGCCGACGTATCTACGCTTAAAATACAAGAATATAGCCTAAAAGGGAAACCTGAATTCTATTTAAAGCAATAATAAGACATAAGGGCAGCGTCGCAGCTGCTGTAATTATTGACGTGCTCAGGCATGGCGAGCTAGTCTTCGACGTAGATATCAACGGTGCCGCAAAATGCGTCCGTGTCGCGAAGCTGCGCAGTGGCAACGGTTGGTGTCAGTGTTATTGCCACATTGGATGGAGACGGGTAGAATGAGTTAGTGACATATCCAAAGTGCCCGCCACCGCGGTTGTTGAAGTTGTAGGCTTAACGCCTCAGGAGCGAAGGAAACGAGACCACTCCTACGCGCCGACACCAGAACAGAACTGCCAGCCTTGGCTGCACGAGTCACCACCAGGGGCCGTCTTTATTCTCTTCGCAGGGTGGCGCGCGCTAGCCGGGTTGTCGGCGCCGCCCAAGAGAGGGTGCTGAAGGGCCCCCCGTCTAGACTGGAAGTCGAAACGGACGGAGGGCCGGCGATGGCACTCGAGCACTAGGTCAGGCGGCGCTGGGAGTCGTTCCAGGGCGGTCTCCATGTAAGCCGGTTTAAGGCGGTTTAGACTGACGGTCTCTTCGCGGCCGTTTTGGAGGATGGCGGCGGTTTTCGGGGTGCGGCGGAGAACGCTGAAAGGTCCGTCGTAAGCCGGTGTGAGTGGAGCTCGGACAGCGTCGCGGCGCACAAAAACGTGGGTCGAAGTGGCCAGGTCGGGGTGTACGAAAATGGTACGGTGGAAGGACGGACGTGGGGGAGTAGGCCGGAGGTCTTTAACGCAGTCCAGCAGGCGTTGGAGGAATTCTTGGGGCTGGGCTGGAAGCTGCTGGGATGTAAAGAAGTCGCCTGGAAGACGCAAAGCACTTCCATACACGAGCTCTGCGGCTGAGCACTGTAAGTCTTCTCGGATGACGGCCCTTAGACGAAGCAGCACAAGGGGCAAGGAGCCGACCCAGGAGGCGCAATTGAGGCGGGCAGCGAGGGCGGCATTCAATTGGCGGTGAAGGCGTTCCACCATGCCGTTAGCACACGGGTGATATGCAATGGTACGGCAATGCCTGGCGCCGAGAATATTATTAAGGGAAGCAAACAGGGAGGACTCAAACTAAACTGGCGTCTACGGTCGGTTGTCACAGTGCCAGGACAACCAAATCGAGATACCCACGCAGAAATGAAGGCGCGCGAAACAGTCTCTGCGGTGATGTCAGGAATGGGGACTGCCTCCGGCCAGCGAGTGAAGCGGTCGACTATGGTCAAGATATAGCGGTAGCCTCGAGAGATGGGTAGAGGGCCCACATCTAACGTTGCCGCACATAGGATGCAGGCCGAAGATATTAGTTTACTTCACCTACGCCAATATTTCCTGAGTAGTCTTTTTCTCGGGTAACGTTAGAAGTGGGTAGTTAAACTGACTCTCAGTATAGCACCTCACAACAGAACTACCTGCAGCGTTCTCCTCGTCTATTGCGCCACGCTAGAAAACATCCTCGCCGTCTCGCGGCGGCGTTCCGTAACACAGCCTACCGGTAGTAATGTAATAGCTATCTCGCTCTTGAAGAAATAGCGGAAAGATTTGAGCACCTAAACAGACAGCTCCTTGCCCATACAGGACCCAGTATGCCATGACGGCGAACACATAAAGTCAACGCAGACGACTTCAGGAAATAAGGAAAAGCATTTCATATTATTCCACCAACACTTATCCTTTGGAGAAAAAGCAATAGTACGCTTACCGCGTGTCGTTAGAAAAGAATATGTTAACAAGCTGGAACGCTGAAAAATGTTCTCGTAAGTTAATTTTTTTCAACCCTGTGATGCACACAATAAAGCTTTCTTTGCTTATGTGTCACAAAACGCCACAAACCCACGATACTTGTTTGTGGCTCAGGCCCAACATTCTTGGAAAAAAAATTTAACATTGAAAAATTGTAAGGTACTGCAGTAGAAATCTTGAACTTAATGGCCCATTCTTCCGATACGCAACAAAACCTTTCTTTTATAGTGTTTCCATGGCTAACATCGAGCAGTTAAGGCTGCTTTAAGAAGCTAATCGAGAACGCTTTTGACGATAGCAAAAAAGGTAGCAGCAAAAAAATGGAAGCCTGCCGAAAGGACATCTGCGGATGTACTGATGATGATAGTGAAATCTTACAATATATGAAAAAATTGCGCTCATAAGCTTTCTACCGTTCAAAATAGCCTTTGTCCAGAATTGTTGGGCATATTCAGTAGAGTGCAGACAAAGACCAAATACGAAAAGTCCCTCGCTAAAAAAAAAAAAAACTGCCATTGCTGCAAGAAGTGGCTACGCCACTCAGCATTACCCGCTTTAATAGGATGAGAACCTGATCAACACATGGCCCCAAAATCACATGCTTTTCTCATTCCAGCATGTTTATCAAAGGAAATCACCTAGAGCTTTCAGGAGAAAGCAAAACCTAAAATTACAGCGATCCGTACCGGCGCTGAGTGAACGCTTTCTGATTTATGCATGGATTAGTTGTTCAATTGCTTTTTCGAAACCTCAAGAGGAATTTGCAGCGAGATGAGGGCATTTATTTTTGAACGTCTTAGGTGTTCAGAGCGTAGATGTTAGGTTCGTACAGAAGACACTGCCACAGATAGGACTATTCTAGCAGAAGGAAAATCGAAAAGCACTTATCTAGGAAAAAAAAAATTCCTGGGTGGTGTTGGTGGGTGAGGTGTTTGTTGCAGCTTATAAAATCACGTTAACGTTCTCGACACTTATGTATTGAGAGACGTGGCAAAATGCTTCAGATTAGAGATAACTAGTCTACTTGCGTAAAATTAACTCGAAAAGAATCCTGAAGATAATTGTGCATTTTTTGGAGAATCTGATTCAGAACTGAAGGTATGGCTTCCTTCTAACTGACTGAAGTGTTTGCGTGTTTCATAATTGTGCACGGTTATTTTACCCTTATTGCTGATAACGCTACTTGCAGTCTAGCGCTCAAACGCTCAGAGCTGTTCGTAGATCATGGAGATAGCCTTATTCGCTCTCTTCCTCTGTGTCACCCTTGCCTGTGGCAAGTAATTATTTGCAGAAAAGGCCCAGCAACAAATTTTCAGCGCGCTTACGCTACCGTATCATCTGGTACACACTCTGCACTCGGTGAATAGTCAACGGGGTTCAAAGTTGTCACAAAGAAATTTTTTGTATAGAATTTCAGGTGAAATAATTTTTCACCCCTCCACCTGGATTAGTCCCATCGCAGATTCCCACCGTAACTAGCCGTAAAGGTTTTCACCACCACTACGGTCACTATTAGTCGCACCGAACTCATCGCCCGTTGGAGTCTGGTGTACAACCAGCGCTTAAATGCATGTACCCGTGCATCGAAAGTATCAGACAAGCGCATAATGCACTAAACGCTTGGAATTTCACCCCATACTCGCCGATATCAAAACAAAAATGTGATATATTCCGCACCTATAAAGAGTCTGCAAAGTTTTCCATTTCAAATTTTATACATTCATAGTCCACCGACTACACTAAACAAAAAAAACATCGGGCGCAATGTATCATAAATTTTGATGATTTTTTTGCACTACAAGCATGGATACATATCTAAGCAAAGTTGGGGTCAGTAAAGCTGCGTCGATGGTTGAACATTTCGCCCAACGCAGCAGTATGCGCTGTGCTCCAGATTAATCCGAAATTAGTCGAGTGCACGGAGATTACACGTCCGCGGGCTCACTGCAGAACTATATAAAGGGACACAAAATCAAAGAGGAGAGTACCACACGCATCCTTATATTGTGGTCGTAGAACGACGAGTGTTCTGACAAAGTCAAAACCCTCAAAATAGTGAACCACATGACCACCAAGATCAGACGTATCACCAACCACAGCGAAGAGAGGAGAGAAGAGGACAAACTTCGGCTAGTAAATGCGCTCATAATAAGCTGGATCACGCACGGTCTCCGCTATCAACAATGAAAGGCTGTTAGCTGGCGGACTGCATAATTCTCTCTACTAATCAGGTGCCGCACTCCTCACATCACATAAGACTGGGCTCCAGACCACTTTGGCGGTCAGAGAGATCCTCAAACGAGTAGGCACCTCGGATTACCGGTGAGAACTGGCATCCAAACAATCACTTTCACATGGGATCCGACACCACAGTCATGTGTCCCCATTACCATAGTACATGCACCACGAACTGCACGCAGTACGCCGCCTGGCCAAGGTTACGTGCCTACGCAGAAAACTGGAAAGAGGCACCGAAGCATTGTATGTGGACGTGGCAGTCTTCCCGGAAGGTGACGCTTCCGTAGTAGCTGCCCTGGAGCACAGTGTAACCCTGTTATAAAAAACCTCTTTCGTAGCCGAGAGCCGAGGAAGAGCTGAGGCAACTGCACTGGCACTGGCTGTCAAACCCTTCGGTAGCATCGATGCCCCTTCCCACATCGACTTGGACTCGCAACAAGGCTCCCGTGAATACAAGATTGGCCGATGAACCACATATGGTTTATCATCTTTGGCGGGGATCATATTAGGCAGAAAGCTGGGCTACTTGGTGTTCAGATTGAGAGGACATAGTAGTAGCGCTAAATAAACACAGGGATGGTAGGATAGAAGTGGACAACACAGGCTTTAGACATAAAATGACTTTATTCACGAAAATACTACACAGTTATAGGTGACAATCAGGTGCCAAGAAAATCAACAATGAAATCGCATGCGTGACGGCACTTCCCGATGGAGAAACCTCAATAATTTGGTTGAAAGTTAAACATTCGGTTTTATAACGCACGATTGCCTTTCCACGTGTATAAAAAAGGATTCCAATACCTCCCGCTCCTTCTGTTCTGCATTTACATATATCACATTTGTCTTCTTAAAAAACGGGGTCCAAGTCTTTTGATTATGTTTACATCGTTAGCAGTGTGCTGCCAAGAGTCCAGGGCCTGATATAGAATCTGCCAGGTTCTTCTGCTCCATGAAGCGAACGTTGATACAATGGCCAGTTTTGCCATTGTAGCATTTTCCCAAGATAGCAGAATTCGATAGACCATAGTGGTCCAGCAGGCCAAAAACGGCTTCTAATGCTTGATGTGGCATGGCAGTTTTCCGCTGGAGACATCTTTAACAACTCGGCATAGTTTTGCCGAGTTTGTTGGGTGCAGTAAGTACAACCCTGATATTGCCTTTCATGGCCACCTTTTTAAGGCGCTGAGTAAGCTGGTGAACATAGGGCAGTGCCACGCATCTAGCCCGTTCATGAGCTTGTCGCTCAGTCGTATGCATATTTTTTCCAGCTTTTATCCTGTACATCAGTCTCTCAGCAACCCATGCCACCAATTCCATAGGAAAACCTGCCTTAGTCATGCCACCATCCAGCTTTTGTACACCTTCAAGCATCTTGTGCGAGCTGAACTTTTCTAGAGTTGCAAGAAGGTATGTCTTAGCAATGCCACTTTTAACCAGTTTGGAGTGGGCCGAGTCAAAATTCAAAATTTCTTTTTGGGACCTTGGCTGGTACATGTGGCAAACGTGGGATTCACCAAAGAAACAACATCAAGAAACTGTAGGCTACCGTTATTCTCAAGTTCAAGGGCGAAATTCAGCACCCGGGCACAGGACTTAAAAAGGCATAAAGTTTCATGGACTAGATCCTTATTTCAGCGGTCTTCATGTTTTGCTACCGCAAGAAAATCGTCTACATATCTAAAAATCATTGACATTGAGGCGTGCTTCAATGCGCTTGTCGAAACCCGCTAAAAACAGTTCACAAGCAACGGGCGATGCACGAGCCTGTGCAGACGCCCTTGCGCTGAACAAATTTCCCGTCCTCAAAATTAACAGAAGTACCACAAAGATAAAATTCTAAAAGCGATAAAAAATTTCTCAAAGAAATTGCTAGATCATTTTGAAGACCTACAGTGCCTTTAGTTTCTAGGCTGTCCTTCAATATCATTAAAATATATTTTTGGGAATTCAGTAGAAAAGATTTTCAACGTCAATCGAGAATGCCTGCTTAGACCTCAAAGACATGTCTTCTGGCGAGATAAATTCAATTACTTCCTTCGAATTAGCCACCCTAAATGGGTCGATAACAGGAAGGAGCTTGAAACATTTGTGGAGGAACCTGGATAGAACACCTTGCCAATACCCTACTTCCGTGATAATCGCGCGCAGGGGAACATCCGGCTTATGCGTTTTTGCCCGAAAGAATACTGTCAGTCCATCCTTTCCGACCTCTTTTATCCTTTTTTTTAGATTAGTTAGGTTTATCTTACCACACAGCGCTAGAGCACCTTTCATGATCCCCGCACCTGTTGACCGCGTTTGGATAAAATTAATTGAAATTGCCTAGTTCGCCTAGTCTAAGTAGAATTTTTTTGGTATAACCACAAACCCATTCTTTTTCGATACTAGTAACCTTAGTTCGCTAGAGTTTAGGAAATTAACAGTGGCTATTACTTTGATATTGGACCTTCCGGACTGCAAATCATGCCTCAGAAGACAATCACCACCTTCAGATGTGCAACGTCCCTTCTCCTCTTCATCAGCCAGGTTGGTGATCTTTTTAACCATTGATACCAGACCAGTTGCTGTATCTCTGGGCACTGTGCAGTACTTATGCCCGAGACACAGAACACTGTTAACGTCCTCAGGAACATCACACCCGCCAAGGCAAGTAACAGTCCCGCGATCTGCGTAGAACTTTCCCGTAATATTCTTCCAGGCGCACAGCTTCTGTCACTGTGGGCTTGGGCGAGCCACATCGAAAGAGAACTTTTCAGTAAAAGTCAGAGACAAATCGAAAGAGACATTTGCAGTAGTTGCAAATGTTTAAAACGGGACACAGTCAGCAGGGTAAGACGTAGGCCGACGTTGGCAACAGGCTGATTTATGGCTGATGTCGCTAAGAAATCATCCAGGTAATTTAAAGTAATGCCACAGTGTACTCAAATCCAGTGAAAACGCACTACTTGCATATGAAGGGTACAAAGAACATTAGGGATCGGTACAAGAGACTTAATTATCCTCGAGCTTTCAAGCGCTGGCCACTTTTTGATTGGGCAAATTAAAAGCGAGGCATTGAGCACCAAAAATTCGAGTATTATCTGGCACTCTGACAGAATAACTCAAATCTAGTGAGTGGGAATAAGCACTTACTGCTGCTTTTGCGCCATGTTGATAGGCATCTGTGAAAATAGGTGCGTGGCTCGGCTACTGGAAAAAAAAAAAATTCTTTCAGGAGAGCATTTATGACAATAGAAAAGAAGTTTTCTGCATATAGCGGCAGTGTATGATCAAAGCAAACAGATGGAGCAACCTGCACGTTGCTAAGGCATAGCACGGACCTGGGAGACTGCATTCGGCAGCGTGTTCCGTATTTAAACGCGCGCCGTATAATGCACCTCAAACCTATACCGGTGTATTGTTACAGCTCAAATATCGCACAGACGTAAAATGTGGTCGGAATAATTGTTGTATACCGCATTTTTTGGGGGTACATGCTTGAATCAATAAGAAAAATCCGGATATTCTCATCGTCTGCTGCAACGACGAAGCGAAACAGGCCGCTTTTTTAGCGATTGCACCGGTGGCGCCATCTCGTTTATCGGCCGTGAAGAGTCGGCAAAATAGGTGGGGGAGTGTTTTGCGGTAGGTTTGAAGATGCTGTACCACGAAAGACTTCAAACTTGTTGCAGTTTTGACAAAATAAGCTTTTTGTGATCATTGATAAAGCTTTGCTGAAGTGTCATCCGCATACTGGAGAATGCGCCCTAACGGTAATAAGTGTAGAGCGATAAGAATCTCCCCTTATTAACAGAGCTTCTGTTTCCACTAACGTTTTCGACTACCAGACAGAATTTTTTTCACTGGAATGCATAACATCCTATACATACCTCGGTGTTTACATAGCCGATAATCTCTCCTGGTAAGCACATAATTAATTCATTTTCAGCGATGCTAATCCAATGCATGATTTTCTAATGCGTAATTTCTCTGTGTCATCTTCTTGCTTGAAACTATTACGTTATAAATCCCTCGTGCACCCAACATTGGATTATACGTGTTCGGAGTGGGATACAAGTCTTGAATATCTCATTCAATCTCTATAGTCGGTGCAAAGTCGCACCGCGAGATTCATGAATAATAACAATAATACACTCTCAATGATAGCCTTTATTTCCATCAGCGCAACGGGAGAATTTGGCAAAAAAATCTGGACAGTTTGGACTAGTTCCCGCCCCCCCCCCCCCCCCCCCATATAAATTACATAACTGCTTCAGGCTGTTCAGGCTGTTCAGGGAGGTTCAGGCTGTTTCAAGTGGAAGTTGTTTCCACTTTTTGCCTGAACCAACCCTCATCATTTTGTGATGAAAATAAAACGATTGATTGATTGATTGATTGATTGATTGATTGATTGATTGATTGATTGATTGATTGATTGAACAAAGGCAGCGTTCTGTGGGCGACAAACGAAAAATTTCAGTTTTCATTATTGAGAAATATACAGTCAATGCAAAGATTTACGAGACAAAAGAAAAAAAAAGAAACACATGATGTTGAGGATGGATTTTTATGACGCAAGGGCATCTATGGCGAATGAGCGCCATGACACAAGGTATTTTTCTTCCATTCAAGGCGGGGGCTAAAGAGCCATTTCCCGAGCATTTAACCCTAAATAATCCGGGCACCAGACCTGGTGAAAGCTTGTACTCTATGCATCATCGGTGGGCACCCGGCGGCACTTGGGATCGAACCCCGCACCACTCGCATGCGAGGTGGATGCTCAGACCACGGGGCAACCGCTGCGGTCCTAGGAAGAGAAGAAAAGAATAGCACGCACGAAGACAAGTGAGCATGAAAGAAAAAGAAACGGCGTGGTATTAAGAAAATGGCCGGTTTGTGCATAATTTCAGTGCTATCAAAGATATTTCTTAATCATATGCCTCCAGTGATAGACATATGCAAAACTACAAGTGTACATTTACACGCAGAAAAGGGTATATTTCAAGCCATAGTAAAATTAGTGCAAACAATAAACGAGAAAATTTGAAAGGAAACCAAAAGAATCCAGTAGATGTATATTAGGATGGAAGTCGAAGATCTTCAAGAAAATACGCTTAAGCTTGGAAAAAAACAATTTAGCTTCTGCTTTGATGCTTTTTCGAGGTGTAGGGCGTATCTAGAACAAAGATTCAATAACTCTGGCAGTTTTTGTTTAATCATTTGCTGCCCGTAGTTCGTTCCGCACCTCTCGCTTTCATAATTGCTCTCCTTTACCGAGTGTATCATAAATTCAGACTACTTTAAACCTTCTTTTTCTTTCAATATAAAGGAAAGTGTTTCCCCCATAGTCACCGCCTTAAACAAGAGCGCCTATCTGAACCATCGCACATTTCATCCCGTAAAGAACCCCTTCAAAAAGTACGCGTCCTATTTTGTCGAAATAACGCATTTTACACCGTGAGCACTAATCCGATGAGTCCCAACACTGAGAAAAATTGTCCTTTGATTGTTCTGTTGTCTGTTCACCTAACCAGAGCGCTCCATCCCGCTCCACTTCATGTTCATCGTCGTCTTCTACGTGGCACTACTCCGGTGGTTCTGACCCGAGAAAAATCGTATCTTGCGTGTCCGCAGCTCACATAGCGTGAGCGCCCTGTCCCGCGGCACTGCCTGCTCATCGTCCTTTACTACGTAGCGAAAATCCGCGCTTTCGCACTGATTGCGAAATCACACCTGCTTATTCACTGTTCCGCGTTCGCCGATGCTCGTCGCGATATGCTTGCGGCCTATAGAGCGTTGGGCATACTACCAGACTCCCTCAAGACCCTATTGTGGACGCAGGGCAGTGCGCGCACTCGTGAGCGAACCTTGGTGAGCCTCAGTGCATTCCTCGAACACACGGGCTTGACGTCTCGTCTGTTCTCCACCAGGCAGTTACACGCAGTTGCCGAACGCTCCGCGAGTTCTGCCTTGAACGATTAATAAATGGACGCCCCACTCTAGTTGCAGCCAACACAGTGCGGTGCGTGTGTGTTTTAATTCCTCCAACATGAACTAATCACGCGCACAACCTGGACACATTTTTTATTGTGTAAATAGTTTGTATTTATTACTTCTCCGCCTATCCTCTCTTCCTGTCCCCTCACCTCTTTCATTTCATTTTTCCATTCTGCCTGCTATCCTTTATTTCCGCTGCCCCAGCTCAGGTGCCTCAGTATCGATGGCAGATGCTGGGGCTAGCAAAAATCTTTTCCTTCCTCTTTACTATTATTTTATTTAAAGAACCACTACCAGTACCGCTACTGATTGCAATGTAGTAAACATTGTCTCTACTTTTGCACTCGTTTATTCCCAAGACATGTAACGAATGGAGCCTACTACCCACCTCAATCGCCGCAGTTACTGACACGCTTTTTTTAAAAAATGGGCATAAGGAAAACATTACTTCAAATGATTTCTATTCCTCTGTATTCTCCTGTCCTATTATGACAAAAAAAGTTTAGTTTGTTTCCCTCCTTTTGCATTGCCACATTTTATGTTATGCTACACACACGCATTCCACTCCCTTCTGTGATGTTCGCTGGGCTCGAAAAAAAACAGATTAATCCCTACCGGAGAGTACATTTGGCCGCGTAAGGAGTTGTTGCGAATCGGGTGTGTTGCTTTGCCAGCTTCACCAAGTTGTCTCTGAGTGAACCGAACACTTTTCCTGCTCTTTTCTCATCGTTAGGCGCTGTGCTTACTCGTGCAATTTTACTTGTAAAATATGGATGACCAATAGACACAAAAAAATTAACAGGGAGATCTAATTTCATCATGCGTTATACCTATATAAAATTGCAGCTATACATAGTGTGAACACACACACACACACACACACACACACACACACACACACACACACACACACACACACACACACACACACACACACACACACACACACACACACACACACACACACACACACACACACACACACACACACACACACACACACACACACACACACACACACACACACACACACACACACACACACACACACACACACACACACACACACACACACACACACACACACACACACACACACACACACACACACACACACACACACACACACACACACACACACACACACACACACACACACACACACACACACACACACACACACACACACACACACACACACACACACACACACATATATATATATATTTATATATTGTGCGAAAGGGGATTCGTGCACCAGATAACCAGGCGATAGACTGACCAGCAATGGTCTGGAAAACCAGTGTCGCATCATCAGACTGGCCCAGGCATCCACCCAAGCCACCGGAGTCCTGAACTGAGGAGTCCGCCTACCTCACTCGTAGAACACTTCAATGAAATAATAAATGTTTCATCTCTCTCTCTCGCAAAGAGCCTACCGGCTGGCAGCAGAACCGCAGTTCGTGCACTCAGGCAGAGGTCTGGAGCCGCGCGCTGGCACTTCATTTTCAACTTCTTCGTCTGCCATGGGGGCAACATCAGGCGCGTTCATCATAGTTCCCTACAATGGCTCCGGGAATGAGGAGGAGCCATCCTGGCGACCTAAGGTGACGGCTGGAGGAGCGGGTCGTAATAAGTCTTGAGACGACTGACATGGACAAGTTCACGGCCGCGATGACGCAAGTCCGAAGAGGGTGTGAACACCTCTATGATATAATTGACAGGGGATACTGACTCGGCTTAAGGGCCATGATATTCGGTGCGAAATTTCGAAGACTGTCCCGGTGTTCTGGAAGAGACCCAAAGCCAAACTATTGATCCCGGAGAGAAAACGTGTGGGGTTTGATGTGCATCGTGTTCATGCTTTCGGCGACCTTGGGATTAGGAGGTGAAAGAACGGGCCAGTAGGCGACATTCCGCGGCGTGCTTGGCGAGTTCAGAAAGGGGCATGCATTAGGAGGCGTCAGGAGTATACGGAAAAATTGTGTCCATTGTGGAGGACGGCTCCTGCCCATGCAACAGGTTGAAAGGGGAAAATCCTCTGGTTGACTGGGTGGCGGTATTGTACGCGTACGCCACAAAAGGAAGGAAATCGTCCCAGTTAGACTGATCGGACGAGACGTACATGATGAGCATACCGCCGGAGAGTGCGATTAAAGGGCTCAGTCAGCCCGTTAGTTTGAGGGTGGTAGGCAGTGGTGGTCCTATGAATGAAGCGACACTCCTTGAGGAGGACTTCCTCCACCTGCGAAAGAAAGACACGACCTCGGTCACTTAGCAACTCCCGCGGCGCACCGTGGCGAGGAACAAAATTGTGCAGCAGGATGAGGGCCACGTCGCGAGCAGTGTCAGCGGGTAGGGCGGCGGTCTCTGCACATCGGGTTGGGTGGTCTACGCCAACAATTATCCAGTGCTTCCCAGAGAACGTGCAGGGGAGCGGGCCGTAGAGGTCGACGCCCACACGATCGAATGGGCGGGCCGGGCATGGTAATGGCTGCAAGGGCCGCTCGAACGGGTCGCGGGAGACGCGTTGCTGACAGGCGATGCAGGAGCGGACTCATTGGCGAATGTACCCGTCAATAATAACGTCTAGAAATTCTTTGGAACGTCTTCAACACACCAGCGTGCGCGAACTGAGGGTCAGCGTGAGACGAGGCATAGAACTCGGAACGTAAATGGCGAGGAATCGCGAGGAGCCACCGCCGACCATCTGGCATGTAGTTACGGCGGTAGAGCAGACCATCGCGGAGGGCAAATGCGGTGCTTGGCGGCGGAGAGTGCGCAAATGCACAGTGGTGTGGGCGTTGGTCACGACGTCAATGATCGATGCAAGCCACCGGTCTTTTCGCTGTTCCGCAAGCATATCAGAGGCGGTAAGAGGCGAGAGGACGGGATCTGCTACCGATGAGCATGCAGCGGCGCTGGAAAGAGGAGATCGAGATAGAGCGTCGGCGTCCATGTGCTTGCGGCCAGGGCGATATACAGCGCGGATGTCGAACTCTTGAAGGCGGAGAGCCCATATGGCAAGGCGGCCGGCCGGGTCTTTAAGAGACAACAAGCAAAGCGCGTGATGGCCGTGACATCAAACTGGCGGCCGTATAGATAGGGTCGAAATTTCGTGAGCGGTCACACGATCGCTAAACCTTCCTTCTCCGTAACGGATAGTTGCATTCAGCCTTGCTGAGCACCTGACTCGCATGCGCAACTATGTATTCCTGCAAACAATACTTCCGCTGAGTCTGGACAGCTCCGAGGCCGACACCACTCGCATCCGTTTGTAGCCTACCTCGGTACGTACTGTCGGGTCGTAGTGGCGAAGTATGGGCGGCGAGGTGAGAAGACGGCGCAGCGTGGTGAACGCAGCGTCGCATTCGAGTGACCAAAATCACAGGTGGTTGGTTGTCTGTTCCAAGCAGTTTCCTGAGTTGCGCAATGATCGGCGCAAAATTGCGGACGAAGCGCCGAAAGTTGGAGCACAGACTAATAAAGCTCCGAAGCTGCTTCATTGATGTCGGCTTAGGAAACTCCGCAAAAGGGCGGAGTTTGGCCGGGTCAGTGAGGACGCCTTCCTTAGACACAATATGACCCAAGATGATGAGCTGCTGGGCGCCGAAGTAGCACTTCTTCAGATTAAGCTGGAGGCCGGCGTCGCTGAGGCAAGTCAGAACCTGCTGCAGGTGCGTGAGGTGAGTGGAGATATGGACCGAAAAGACAACGACATCATCCAAGTAACAGTGGCACGTGTGCCACTTTAGCTTGCGTAAGATGTTATCCATCATTCTTTGGAATGTGGCTGGCGCGTTGTGCAGGCCGAATGACATAACGGCAAACTCGTGAAGACCGTAAGGGGTAACGAGTGCGGTTTTCTCTCGGTCAGCCGCGGCCATCGGTACCAGCCAGTAGCTCGACCGCAAGTCAAGGGAGGAGAAGTACTCTGCGCCTTGGGGACAATCAAGAGCGTCGTCGATGCGGGGGAGCGGATTATTGTCTTTGTGGGTAATTTTGTTGTGTCGCCGGTAATCGACGCAAAATCTGGTAGAACCGTCTTTCTTCTTGAGAAACACCACCGGAGAAGACCAAGGGCTGTGAGAGGGACGGATGACGCCACGGTGCAGAATGTCTTCAACTTGCTCATTTATCACTTGACGCTCAGCCGCAGACACGCGATATTGCCGCTGCCGAAAAGGCGGGTGGGAGCAGGTCTCAAAGCGATGAACCACGGTTGATGTACGGCCTAAAGCCTGACGGGCTGCATCGAAAGCGGAGCGGAACGTGCGGAAAAGGGCTGACAGCTGCTCACGGTAAGTGGACTGATGATTATCGTTGATGGCGGCGCGGAAAAGTTCGCCAGGAGGCTCAAGTTGAGTAGCGGGCTCTGAATGCATGGCGTTTACAGAGGGACTGCTGACAACCTCGTGGAGACCAGAGAGGAGGCAGGCAGGTTGAATGCATCCAGGGGACCCACTGCGGAGCAGGGTAAGGGGACAAGGGGGCGGATTGTAGAGCAGCATCTTCGTGACACCCTGGCGAACATCGATGAGAGCAGGAGGTCGTGGTAAGTTGCGGACGGCGTAAATAAAATGGTGTCATCCGACGTGGCACGGCACGACAGAGAAACAAGGGCAAATATTTCCGGCGCAACTTCGACATCTTCAATGATGGTGATCTTTAGTGGCTAGGAGGCAGAGGTATCGGTAGTAAGGTCGTCAGCCAAAACAGAAAATTCAACTTTAGCGCGGGCGCAATTGATGTCGGCGTTGTTTTGCGACACGAAGTCCCACCTGAGAATGACGCCATGTGAGCATGAGGACAGCACCAAGAATTCGACTGTATATAATATATCGTCAATGATGACCAGGGCTGTGCATGAGGCTAGAGGAGCAATGCGCTCTTCACTAGCGGTGAGCAGCGAGAGACCCGGGAATGCAGTTTGGTTTCCCCCTTCAGGTGGCGATGAGAGGAAACACCTTGTTGATGATGAAATCGGGGTTTCTTGATGACCCGGTGGTTATAACTCGCCAACATTCACGTTACTCGAAGCAAGGAGAAGGTTAAATATTTATTAACAACATAAATAAAACGAGAAGAAACAAAGCAAGGAGAAACTATTTACATGACTAAACCGTTGATCAGACGAATTCAGCCCTCGTTCAACCCAGTGCGCTTGTTTTTAAACCCTCTATCTCCGCCCTTAGCGGGGACAGCCACCAATAAGATTACAAGCGACACACCTCACTAATCAGTGCTTAGGGAAAGGAAAATAAGGTTTCCGCCAACTGATCACAGATTGGGGAAAAAGTGCTGATTAAACATTTGCGAAAGGAGAGGTTGCAATCAAGCACACAAACAGCACAAACGCGACCACCCTCTCCCAAGGCACCCACGGCCCAGCCGTTACCACTTTCCTATCTCTTTCGCACACGCGACAAACATATGCCGACAAAACGATCCATGAAGTGTTTACAGAACACACCGCAAGAGACGAACACAGTCGTTACGGGAATAGTGGGTTTCCGGTCACTCGGCTAATACTCAGCCGTATCTCGTGCGCCCCCGAAACCTCGTCAACCACTTGACAATGAACACATGTCGACAGCTGTACATGGCTAGGCTTCTTAAGACGGGCTATGCCCTTGACGGCGCGGTATAAACAAAGACGTCCGCCGCAAGCAGGGGAAGCCGAGACGGGGACGGGTCCCTTTGTTGGCGCCTTCCGACACCACTGGAGCGACCTTCCTTGCGAACACAAGACCAACGAGTTCGCGGAGTGGTCAGCGAACTCCACAAATGTCGTCGTGACTTTACGCAAACGGCAGCAGTTTTTCATGAATCCCGGATACCGCGGCACCCGTGTCGATAAGCGCATGTACCGAAAGTCCGTCGACGATGACCTGAAGGACGTTGCGTGGTGAAAACGGAGGCCTTAAGCTTTTCGAACAGCGCGCAGTTCTTGCCTCCGTAACTGCGGAACTTTGTTTCCCTGTTCAACGGATATGGGGCGACGGCGTATTGGTGACAGTGAGCGGCGACTTGGTGATGGAGATCGTCAGGTCGCGTAAGGACGACGGTCGTTGCTGTACACGTCTGGAGGCGAGGATGGAAGAGCCGAGTGAAGCATACGAGATGGATGCAGAGTGGTTGAGATAGGTGGCCAGCCAACCATGCGACGGCGACAGTGGCGGGAAATATGTTCCGGCAACCCAGAGGAGTAACAGATTGGCCGGTTATCCGATGTGCGCCACGGGGTGCAAAGCTGCAGCGGGGACGGAGGAGAAACCGGCGCAGGTCGTAGAACCGGGGCCGGGCGCAGGACGGGCTGGCGGGGTGGAACAGCCATGGGTACGGAGCGCGGCGCCACTTCTGCGTAGGTCATCCGGGCGGGAATCGGAGGTGGTTGGTGATACTGAGCCTCGGCGTAGGTGAATGGAGCAACCGAAGGGACTGGATGTGCAGTGGAAGAGCCTTGGCAACTTCATGGCGGATGACCTCCTGCAATGACGCCACCAGAGGAGACGAAGCGTCGTGACCGAAGGGCATCAATGAGAGCCGGCGCGCGACTTCTTTTTGAACAAACTGCTTGATCTGCGGTAACAGTTGCTCCCAGTCGGTGTCAGACGTGAGGGCAGCAAAAGACTCCTGCTGCGAGAGCGGAGAACGGGTGAGGATGCGTCGCTTCCGAAGTTCGTCGTAGTTCTGGCAATAGGTTATTACGCCGACAATTGCGGTCGGATTGCGTGCCAGAAGCGTGCCAGAAGCATCGCGTCAATGCCTTTCATAACGTGGCCAATCTTGTCGCGCTCAGACATAGAGGCATTCACGCGTGTGGAAAGGTTCACAACGTCTTCTATGTAGCTGGTGAAATTTTCACCAGGCAGCTGCTCCTGACTTCGAAGGCGTTGTTCCGCGCACAGCTTGCGCACCGCAGGCCTGCCGAGTACGTCAACAAAATTGGTCTTGAAGGCCGACCATGTGGTGATGTCGGCGTTATGGTTGCGGAACCACAGGTTCGCAACGTCTGAAAGATAGCATATATCGTGGTTGAGGCTCATTGGATAATCCCACCTGTTATGGGTGCTCACCCGCTCGTATAGGATGTCAACCAATCCTGGACGTCATGGTCGCCGGTGCCGCTGAAGACAGAGGGATCACGCTGGCTCAACACTCCAGCGCAGAAAACGGTTGGGTGGGTTGGGCTGGACTGGGCACGGAGTCCGTAGGCATGGTGCTCTCCGGGAAAATATGGCTGCGAAGGTCCAGGGCGTCAGACGACAGCAACCGCCACCAAATACAAGGGGGTTCGTGCACCAGTGAACCAGGCTCTCTCTCTCTCTCAGGCGACAGACATCACAAACAGCTAAGCGGCTGGCAGCAGAAGGTCAGTTCGTCTACACAGGCAGAGGTCTGGAGCCGCGCGCCGGAACTTAGTCTTCAACTTCTTCGTACGCCATGGGGGCAACATCAGGCGCGTTCATCATAGTTCACAACAACAACAACAACAACAACAACAACAACAACAACAACAACAACAACAACAACAACAACAACAACAACAACAACAACAACAACAACAACAACAACAACAACAACAACGACGACGACGACGACGACGACGACGACGACGACGACGACGACGACGACGACGACGACGACGACGACGACGACGACGACGACGACGACGACGACGACGACGACGACGACGACGACGACGACGACGACGACGACGACGACGACGACGACGACGACGACGACGACGACGACGACGACGACGACGACGACGACGACGACGACGACGACGACGACGACGACGACGACGACGACGACGACGACGACGACGACGACGACGACGACGACGACGACGACGACGACGACGACGACGACGACGACGACGACGACGACGACGACGACGACGACGACGACGACGACGACGACGACGACGACGACGACGACGACGACGACGACGACGACGACGACGACGACGACGACGACGACGACGACGACGACGACGACGACGACGACGACGACGACGACGACGACGACGACGACGACGACGACGACGACGACGACGACGACGACGACGACGACGACGACGACGACGACGACGACGACGACGACGACGACGACGACGACGACGACGACGACGACGACGACGACGACGACGACGACGACGACGACGACGACGACGACGACGACGACGACGACGACGACGACGACGACGACGACGACGACGACGACGACGACGACGACGACGACGACGACGACGACGACGACGACGACGACGACGACGACGACGACGACGACGACGACGACGACGATAATAATAATAATAGTGATAACAATAATAACAGTAATAATAATAATAGTGATAACAATAATAACAGTAATAATAATAATAGTGATAACAATAATAACAGTAATAATAATAATAGTGATAACAATAATAACAGTAATAATAATAATAGTGATAACAATAATAACAGTAATAATAATAATAGTGATAACAATAATAACAGTAATAATAATATTTTATTTGCGATCATTATGCACATGATGGCAGAAGCTTGGAGTAAACGCTGCTTTAAAGCAGCATGGAAGAGCCTCGAGACCCCTAGTGGCCATGACAAACAGGACACCAACACGAAGATGTAAATGCAAAGAGCAGAGTGTAAATTTTTAAACAATAGTCACAAAAATTAAAGATTACACAATACTAATGAACACAATGTAGCTTTTTGCATGAAGTAAAAAAAAATAAACAAAAACGAGGAGGAGGAGGGACATTAAGGAAACAAGAGAGGTCTGTCTGGTTGTCGGCCTGACATGCTAGTCCAGAAAATAAGGACGAAAACAAAGAAGAAGCATATCTCAAAGAACGCAAGTACCTCTAAAAAGAAATGCACACATTTTTGTTTCAAACGAATGCTACACTTTTTCTGTAGTAAAGCACCATATTCTCAATGTGATGCTGAATTTAAGAAAGGAAGTGTTAAAGTAAGTCCTGAAATGATGAATCTGTAGGGTAAATATTTACTTGGGACAAACTGTTAAGCAAGCGGCGCAATCTTTTTTCTAGTGTGTGAAAACCGTACGTCGTTCTGTATGTGTTAATTCTCCAGAGATCTCGGTTGCGGGATCTCAGAACGATCGCAGTTTGCCTTTTAACTTAGCACGCAATTTAGGATGCCATGAGATAAATCAACCTGATACACATGAAATGTAAAATGTTTTCAGTATTCGCGAGAAGAGCATTTCATAAGGGCTTTTAATACGTTCTACTAGTTTGTCTGATTTGGCCACCTTTAAAAAATTTTGTGTACGCTTTCCTGATGCTCGATATTCCCTATCCTTGAGGGTCACTCGATTTAGACAGTGTGTCGCTCCGCTTCAAAAAGCTGCCACAGCAGCGTCGTGTTTGCATTTTCCTGCAACGCTTACCCTGCAGCTGCAGGTTAGTTCGACCAGGTGCCTGGGCGGTGACAGCTTTTTAGGAAAGAAGAACCGTTAAAACTTGCGTAAGCGAACAAACGAATGTTCCTTCAGGTTAATTTATTTCGAGGGCGCCGGGAACAATGTCTGCGTGATGCACCGGTACGACACTTCACGCCCGTCTTCCGCCAAAATTTCTTTCACGTCGTGAACATGGCAGAATTAAAAAAGCTTGATGACTTTGGACAGGTTACCTCCTCGAAAAAAACTTGTAAGCCCAAAGGCACAGGGAACCCGGCTTCTATGAGCAGTGGCGCGCAAGTGCCTGTTGCCATATAGGCACGGAAGATCGTCTGCTGCGGCGCGGAGCTATCTCACTCGGGACGCCATACTGGCCTTTGGTGGCGCTGAACGCAGCGCCGCCGGCGGAGGCACCTGGCGGGAGCACGGTGCCTATCGAACGGTTGATGTATTATTGTATGTGACGTCACTTCCGGTATGCTGACGTCGTTTCCCTGCATCCAGTTGGAATGCTCCCAACCAATGACATTACTTTAACGCTGTCGAGTTAAAACGCACAAGTGCGAACGACTGATTAAACATCTCTAATTGGCATATGCACGGATAAAAGTGACAGATTGGTAAAGTTGACTAAGGACAAGTGAATGTCGAAGGGATATTGACCGCATACATTTATTAATATCTGCTTTAAACCTATTGCTTCCGTAGAGAGAGGTTTAATTAGGAGTAGTGGTGGCAGAAGCAGATATACAGAAATTCGAGCGACATACTACAACGCAAGTAAATTGACGAAAACGCATAGGCGACAAAGTGACTTCAGGACAAAACCTTCCAAACCCTCCAGTTATTAATGTCCTGTACCAGCTGGGGCCACCTCATCCCCGCACTTTTTAATCTCACCCGGCCACCTAACGTTCTGCTATCCCGTTCTACTCTTGCCTTATCATGGTATCTAGTTCGTTCTCTTAGATACGAACCGCTGCATTGCCTTCGAATTACCTGCCGTGCCCAAGCCCATTTCTTCATCTTGATTTCGACTGGGTTGTCATTAACCCGCGTTTTTTTCCTCGCCCACTGTGCCCCCTTGCGGTCTCTTAACATTACACCTTCAATTTTTCTTTCCATGGCTCACTGCGTTGTCCTTAACTTAGGCCGAACCCTTTTCGTTAGCCTCCACGTTTCTGCCCCGTAGGTGAGTACCAGTATGGCACGGTTGCTTCATACTTTTCTCTTGAGGGATATTGGTAAACTAACCTTCATGACCTGAGAGAATTTGCCAAATTCTCTCTACCCCCTTCTTATTTTTCTAGTTATTTTGCTATCGATTTATTGATCTGCTGTAGCTTCCTGCCCCAAGCACACGTGTTACCTGACTACTGCCAGTGCCTTGCTGCCAATAGTAAACTGGTGTTTCGCCGCCGCGGTGGCTGAGTGGTTTTGACGCTCCGCTGCTGCTGGCCCGAAATACGCGGGTTCGATCCCGGCCGCGGCGGTCGAATTTCGAGGGAGGCGAAATTCTAGAGGCCCGTGTACTGTGCAATGTCAGTGCACGTTAAACAACCCCAGGTAGTCGGAATTTCCGGAGCCCTTCACTACGGCGTCTCTCATAGCCTGAGTCGCATTGGGACGTAAAACCGCCATAAACAAAACTAAACGAAACTGGTGTTCCCTCCCAATAGTGTTGAACATTACTTTGGCTTCCTGGGTATTCAATTTTAAAGCCATACTTCTGCACTGCCAGTCTAAGTCATTGATCTAGCTTCGCAATTTGTCCCCTGAGCGACGTACCGACGCAACGTCACCAGCAAATCTCAGATCAGTAAGGTATTCTTTATTAAATATTATCCCCAACTATTCCAAATCTAGCTTCGGAACACCTCCTGCACACTGGCGGAGAATAGCATTGGCGAGATCACGCGCCCGTGCCTGACACCCTTCCTTATTCGAATTTCATTGCTGACTTTATGGATGACTATCGTAGCTGTGCAGTCGTTATAGATATCTTCCGGTATTTATACATGACGCTCATCGGCACGCCGATTCCGTAATGCCTTCAAGACTGCCGAGATTTCGAGTGAGTCGGATGATTTCTAGTATTCTGTGACGGCTCCGTATAGGGTTTCGTTATATTCTGAGCATTCCTCTACCACCTGATTGATGCCCTCAAAATGGTCTGTTGTCGAGCAGCCTTTACGAAAGCCCGCCTGATCATTTGGTTGATTGAAGTCTATTTCCTATTCCATTAGTAAGTAACTTGTAGGGAGCGGACAGTAAGCTCACAAGTCTGTAATTTTGCAACTGAGTGACGTCTTCTTTCTTATGCATGAAGATGGTGTTAGCGCTTTACCCAATCATATTGTTCTCCCGAGTTCATTATTTATTTAGTATACAGGGTGGCAGCTTTCGCTAGCAAAATGCACGATCTGCCCGCCGTTCTTCAACGCATTTGTTGTTACCTAATCCTCACCAGCTGCTTTTTACCTTTGCATTGCTCCTAACGCTTTCATTCCTTCCTCTTTGTTACTGGAGGGATGTCCCATTGCTACTCACTACTGCCCCCTTATTAACGTCCTGACTAATTTGGCTACTATATAGATGTGCGTACAACCTGTGGGATCCACATTGCCCCTACCCCTTGCGGCATGTCTCTATCTCTCGTGGCCGACCGCGGCCATTCCCTACCCGGCTCCCCCTCCGCGGTGGGAGCGGAGGAAACGAAAAAGACGCGTCCGCATCGTCACGTGGGCATCAGCAATGTATCGCCGTCGCTGTCAGCAAAGGAAGTGGAATTCCGGAGGCCAATGGGAATAGTTCCTTTGTGTGGACTTGCGTCTGCATTGTCGTTTAGCTTTTATTCAGTTTTCTTTCTCCTTTGATCTCTTTTGCGACCCCCATGTGGCACTTGTGCACCCCCTCCCCTATAAAAGGAGTCCTCCTCCATTAAAAATCAGTTATCAGTTGGCGCTCTGTATTGTGCCTTCGTCCTTTATTATTGTTTTTGAAAAAATTGGCGCATTTCCCGAAGGTATATAACCTACTAGGCCCATTGCCTCCGCGGTGGCGCAGTGGTGATGGCGCTTGGCTGCTGACCCTAAAGGCGCCGGTTCGATCCCGGCCGCGGCGGTAAAATTTCAATGGAGGCGAAATTTTAGAGGCCCGTGTACGGTGCAATGTCAGTGCACGTTCAAGAACCCCAGGTGGTCGAAATTTCTGCAGCCCTTCACTACGGCGCCCCCTATAGCCTGAGTCACTTTGGGACGTTAAACCTCCATAAACAAACAAACTACTGCGGCCAATTTGCGGACTTCTAACTAGGACATAATGAGATATATTAATGAGTATATCCTAGGGGCAGAAGCTAGGGAGATTCTAGTCAGTTTCGTATGCGTAGCAAGATATTCTGGGAAGCTACTGTGGTCTGCGTCGCTGATATACAGCTCAAGCAATCCAACAGAAACAAAAACTTCCCAATAAAGTTAATCAGCAAATAATGCGTAATATTTTTGGCAAATTATTAAAAATTTTCAAAGCGTCCTAAGCTAGCCAAACATTATTCATGCAAACGCTTTGCCGCTGTCAATATTTCGACGCCTTTCGTGCAGCGATCGCATGCTACGCGGGTTGCTAATGCATAAGCGTGTCGTTAGGTATTTCGAATGACTCAGCACAGCTTGTCTTGAACAAAAAAAAGAGCGTATCCCAATGCGAAGACATGGGGGTACAGAAAAACAACACGTCCGTGAATGCTTGCTGTAAATTTCCGCCGCCGGTCTTATGTCGAGCAATAAACCAAGAGAAGCACCAAGATGCACTGCGTAGTTTTTATCTCTTTAAAAACCAGATAAATATCGAGGCAGGGTTCAGTTCCTAGACTACACGAAAAAAAAAAGAAGAAAGCACTAAACGAAGCAGCGCTTATTTTAGACTGTGATCTACGTTTTTCGCGCTAGTAGAGATGTTTGCTGAGAACGGCGCAAACTTTAAAATGAAAAAAAGTACGACAAATAAAGTTATCGTATGGGATGAATGCGAGCAAGCGTGCACTTCCATAAGTCAAGGCAACAGGTGCCTGTAGCCGGCCTACGCATGATAGAACATTAAGTGACAGGTGCCCTCACTGTGGCTCTGCACCAGACGTTTGTGATGTTCGGCAGTAGTTGTGGACGTGCCCAGCAACGGCTATTGTTATAAAGCGGCTTCTCGGGAAGGTGGGCTTGCAGTGGAATCGCGAACGTGATTATGTGAAGTAGACTATGAACAATCATTTCATCGGAAACCTCTGCGACCACCTCAGGGCAACGGGTCTTCACTCCTTCTTTTAACTTTCTCTCTCCTACATTCATTTGCCCCTTTCTCAACTTATGCCGCGTGGCACACTTCTAGAGAGAAAAAAAAAAGAAGTGCCAAAAATAGGCGCGGTTCGGTGGCGCTCGCGTATTTCCTTAAGAAAGCCGCTATGCGGGAGCACAGGTAAGGGCCGCTATCTGTATACATCGAGTGTGTGTTCCCTTCGCTGCTTGCGACTTCAGTAGGCGTGCTTCGTTTGCGCTCACGTATTTCCTTGTGAAAGCCCGCCGCGGACAGTCGCTATGCCGGAGCTCAAGGGAAAAGTGGCTCTCATCACAGGTAAGGGCCGCTATCTGTAATCGTCGAGTCTGTGTACATTTCGCTGCGTGTGACTTCAACGTGCATCGACCCGCAGGCGCGCTTTTTCTGAAATCTTCAAAACGAACAGTTGCTACTAACGGTCAGCGATATATCTCCAAATGCAGCCAAGCTGCAGCAGTGGCTCAGTGGTTATCGCACTCAGCTGCTGTCTCGAAAGACGCGCGTTAAATCCCGGCCGCGGCAGTTGCATTTCGATGGAGACGAAATGCTAGCAGCCAGTGTACTGTGCGCTGTCAGTGCGTGTTAAAGAACACCAGGTGGTGTAAAATATCCGGAGCCGTCCACCACGGCGTCCGTCGTAGCTTGAGTCGCTTTGGGACATTAATACCCGTAAAGCCAAATGCAGCCGCTTTCCTAATTGTAGAACCGTTTAGAAGAGAGAGTTGGCGGGCTAGTTTTTTCTTTTGCATGATGAGGGAGCTTTGAAATAAAAATCGATTGATAGTCAGCGCCCGTGTATGTCTTCAGTGTTCCTTGTGTCTCGTCCCTGCGCTGTTCCCTCACTATGTTGAACCGTAGTTATTCGCTTATAGGTCTACCTGTTATTTTTCAATATTACGCTCTCCCAACTTAGGAATCCAATACGCAAACCATGGACAGAGCTGGGCGCAAAACCAGGCGTAAGAACGGGGTTAACGACGCCACTGATGTTGGTGAGGAAAGTTCTAGCTGCGTCCAGACTGCCTTCGAGCCTTCACTAAACTACGGCAATTCCTACCAATATCACTGCATAAATGTTTCACGTGCTCCTTCGTTTTCAAAGAAGCCACGGAAAATATTCTTGTGCAACGCATGTACAAAGATTTGTGCAAAGCCCCACTGCGCCACGAGCGCTCCGACCGCGCGCGTCCGAGTTTTAATCCCCCCCCTCCCCCCCCCCCCCCCTAAAAGAGAAGCAAAAAAAAAAAAACGTCGCGGCAAGTAATGCCTCCAAAGCGTGGGCGGCCATTCCGAGTTGCATTTAGCCGTTACCACATGCGCTGATGCTAGAGAAAATTGAGCGTCACGGCGCTCGAGTCCGATGTCGCCGAGAAGTACGTATTATGCATCTGGGCAAAACAGCGACCGCGCCTTTTGGCGTGCAACAGCAGCGCCATAATTATTTCCATGCACAAAAACGAGGATTGCCTCCATTAGAGTGGTACATTAATGACGCTTTGAAAGGTGTCCGCCCAAATCTCGTACCACGAAATGCAGGCGCTTACGCGTCGCGTCGTCAGTCACGCCTTCCCCGGGACGAAGGCTCGTCGTGCTCGGCGCATTTTGCTGGCTCTGACGATGAGCTTCTCATGGCGTCGCCACTATTCTGATACGTAGTGCGTTGTGCTGGTCGCCTACCTTACACGTGGGCGGAATGGAGCTTCCGTTGATCAACATATAGACAACCGCAACATTTTTTTTTGTATGTGGATTCTCGAGAGTTTAAGGGCAAGAATGATTGTCGCATATCAATATGTGGGAATGAAAACTGTGTTTACAAACTGGTTTAAACATTACAATTTTGTTACTGCATTAATTCTGAACATAAATCTATCCTTTTTTGCAGCGCGTTAAAATTACTCTAACAATGGCGAGAAAACTGTTTTCGTTCCTCATTAGGCGCATCTTTACACTTACTCGTGGGCTTCCCTCGGACGCCCTTGATAAAGAGACTGGTCACTCCTTCTAAATGTACCTGAGAACAGTGATTACAACTGTTAACCCAATTTCTTCGCATATCAGGAAGGACACTTCTCGCTGTTTTTTCTATCGTTATCAGCACCTCCAAATGTAGCGCTCCGATTATAACGCTAATACATCTGTGTTTCTGGAGTGCAACAGACAGTGGCGTTGGGCTGTCGAGCATTATAATTAAAGAAATAAAATACCAATAATTCAAATTCCGCTCAGCTGTATTTGTGTTTCATCTCACTTTTTATGTGGAAACGTTATTCCTAATTTCTGTTGTACAAAGCGGCTAAATTTGTACTTTTCGGCGTGGAGTATTCAAAGTACGGCTTGGTAGGTCAAACGTTTAGAGGAATTCACCAATGTGGAGTAGATTTGTTATAAGGGAGTAGTTGCTCATTCCGTAGTGGAGGGCTCCGAAATAATTTCGATCACCTAGGGATCTTTACAGTGCTGACATCGCACAGCACACGGGCGCTAATTCCGGAGCCCTCCACTACGGCCGCTCTTTCTTCCTTTCTTCTTTCACTCCCTACTTTATTCCTTCCCTTACGGTGCGGTTCAGGTGTCTAACGATATATGAGACACATTCTGCGCCATTTCTTCGTAGGCAAATGGCTACAAAAGAAAGTTAGAGCTTCCACAGAAACTTCGTAGTTAAAGAAAAAAATTTGCTTGTCCTGAGTTCGAACCTGGGACCACCGCTTCGCTGGAGCAGTCGCACAAATCAGGTAACCGCGACGGCCAACATTCCTATGCATCCGTTTGGCAGCGCTTGGGTGGATGCAAATGAGTAATTACTCGCTTAGTGCAGCTTGGTAGGCAAAAATACTACTCCCTTTCTCACCCAATGACACTGAACCCAAGTTTACTGCAGAATCAGGAACTCACGTACGAATCGCCTTATTCATTCTTGCGTTCTCATCCTTTTCACGTAGGAGCGTCCTCGGGTATCGGAGAAGGCACAGCTCTTCACTTCGCCTCCCTTGGCTGCTGGCTGGCACTCACTGCTCGGAACAAGGAAGCTCTTGACGATGTGGCCAAAAGATGCGTAGCGAAGGGTGCTCCGAGTAACAAGGTATGAATGCAGAAATAATATCTGATAATTCATGTCACAACTACTACTTAAGAGAATGAGTGAACACATTGCTTCATCGGAGGTATATCGACAGGAAATGCTACATCGATGTTAGAAACCGCGTCCCTCTAAGCCTCAGCGTCGAGCACATTACCGTCACTGACACTAAAGAGCCTAGATGTCTACTAAAGAGCCTAGATGTCTCCACTCAGCGTCACGTTTTCCGCCCAGTCATGTGGCTTCTCATGTTTGCCAAAGTACGTGTTCTCCTGGCCGCCGATGGCGCGACAGCTCCGTAATTGGTAGCTACGCATATTTATTGAGTGCCAACAGTTTTAGCGGTGATGGGCTCACCGTTTAAGAACGGCGAATAGGCCTTGTATATTCTTGCCATTTGCTGTGATTTTTTTTACATTCTATTCTCATTGAAAACATAGGAGGAATCCAACGGCTCCAACTGTTTCTCATTTCTCACACGACTCGCAAGCGTGAGAGATGCTTCAAGTTTGAGTGATCTGGTTACTTGTCATCAAGCCATAGCGTAGAAAGGTCGGATTTTAAAAGTTCTTTGCCCACTGAATCCCGCGGTATCGATCCTCGTTGAGGAATAAAGGGCAGCAAAAGCTTCATTAAACACCGACGTGCTGCTGGCCAGCGGTGCTGAACATTTGAAAACTTTTCTGCACACAATATCATTATACGCAACGCTGTCTTTCTTCAACAGCTAACTGCTGCATCACCGCAACTTTTTTCACGTTTCCGTTACGTGCTCATGTCTGTTTAACACTCATGGTGGCGTTTCGGAGCATCCTAAAAGCAATTGATTGATCGAGCGCGTGGCGCGAACTCACATGTAATGGAGGCACATTTCGAAAGACGATAATTACTGACGAATTATTCTACAGGCTGTCTCAGGCATCTTGAGTGCGGGCTTAAAAGTTAACAGTACGTTGATTGTAATTAATGACTTGGCGCAACTCAGAGCATTGTTTAGAATTCGGCATAGTTCCCTCACTGTCGAAGAATAATTAGGCGGAGCCGGTAGTTCAGTTTAGGCTGAAACACAATTCGTTCGATGCGGAATTTGTTCAAAAGCAGCCGATTCAATATGTCTTACCACGGACATTCTGCGTGGCACTTTCTCCTGGCATTTAAGAAAGCCCGCGAAGTATAACAAAAATATTACTTCGCACCAGCGAAGTTTCACTGCAGCGCTCTTTGAAAGTTGCTTTTAACAAATGAAGCATGCGCGCTGGCAGTCTAAAAGTGAGAGTCTGCCACTCACTTTTACGGCTGCACAATAACTTAGCCACATCCTTAAACTAGAGAAACCAACAGCATCTGGAAGTAAGTCGCTCCAAATATTCCAAATTATTCCTGAAATTTCCAAACTAGGCGAAAATGGACTCTCTTGGATTAGAAGTTGAATGAACGTGGATTATTGGAGATTAACAGGTATGGTAACGTGAATTAGTGGGTGGATTAAGGTGGAATGTTGGGAATTAGTCAGTGAATTAAGGTAAAAAAGCGGGTGTGGTATGTGTAATGCCACATAATGATCCAATTGAAGGTGCTTGAACACTCTAGAACTCAATTTTTCACATTTGGCAGCGCTAATGAGGTCTTGACCTTCTTGACCAATCGGTGAATTTTGTTACGACGAAACGCGGCAGTTTTTTCAAAACAACCAAAAATCGCGTTAAGAGACGCAAACTTTGCCTTTAAGTACCGTCTCTTGCAAAAGTGACCAGGCGGTCTGGTTTGCTGCTCACCCGTAAAGCGATTTTCTTACGGATCTTCTATAACTCAAATATCTCGAAAAATGCGAAAGAGCTTTCTGCTAACCTTACCAAAAATTCAGGGGGAACTTTGTTCACTTAACGTGCGGGGAGGCGAAAGCCTTTGGGTGGTGTTGCTGCTTGTGCCACTCATGTTTGGTTAAGATGTTAAGTACTTGCGTTTGCCCGCATTCTGAGACTCCATTGAATTGGAGCGTGCGCTAGGAGGGAAATTGCGCGGCCCCCGACTCGGCCGACAGCTTCCAGACGTCTGGCGCGGGCGCGAGCCGGTGGCGCTACCTGGCGCATGCGCAGTGAACCACCATTGGCCCAATATGGCCTCTGAGATTACCAATTGAGTTAGCGCTTTTGTCTTTTCAACAAGCGATTCCGTTAAGGCTCCGGTTCTACGGTAAATCTGGGGTCTCCGTTGTGATCGTTGAGTGAAACAGCCGGTGGTCCACCTGCCACATAGGTCACGTGAGCTTGTGCCGTTATCACAACTTGCCCGCCATATTGTTGCAAACCGTCCACCGTCTCAGGTGGCAGCCCCATTGGTGGCTATCCTTGAAGCAGCCACGTGCGCGGCTGTGACCCACCGCTTAACCGCTCCATCAATGCACAAGGAGTGGTATGAGAACTCCCTGCTTTCTATGAATAGAAAGTAGAGTAGAGGCCGCATCAGGCACGAAATTATGGCTGCGGCGTCATACACTTAAGGCTGTGCTTCGGTGTCCAATCATGTTTTTTTTTTCGCATTTGGCGCCCTTTCTTTAAATAGCGGGAAAAAGAACCAAGCACAAGGCCCGTTACTGCAGAAAACTGAATTGTGAGATTTTGAACACTTGCTAGAAAGCAATGAAGAGAGCTTGGGCCGCAATGTGGATTCACAAAATTTGAGATAATTAAGCTTAGTTAATGCACTGATTTGAAGGAAGTTATAAAATACTCTGAATTGCGCCACTAGACTGAAAACAATATATCTTTGATTTCATTCATTTACGGTGTGCAACTTTTTTTAAGCCTTGCCTTAACTTACGTGAAGCACCCCGTATATTTTGCTTGACAATCTATCAATATGCAAACTGAATGTCGCATTCTTTAAGTAGCAGCTGTTATATTTAAACGATGTTTTCTCTTTCGAGTGCTCCGTGAAGTTTAAACAAGTAGTGACATAAACCGCAGTATTCCCCAAATCAGTCTTCGCCTCTAAAAAGGCACACCGAGGTGTCACTGATGCAAGCCTAAACCAGCCTTTTCATCAAATGAGCGGCGAGTAATTCACGTGTGGTCGAGAGTGCGGCGAATGAAAGAAAAAACAACAAAACAACAACAGCTGTTCTAAGAAGCATGTTAAGCCTTATGTCGAGTGTGCCACCAGGGTCGCTTTTGAAATCCCCTTAACATGCGCTAAGTGTTACGTCGGCCACATCGGCCGATGTGTGAATGATCGATCAAGAGAGCACCGGCGTTTCTATAAAAAAATATTAATTTATACCTACCCGCCCACTGCCGATCTTGTGGTTTCAAACCAAATTGTGAGCCAGAACTGACACAAATAAGAAATTTAGGCAGGAGCAAGGACACACTCGCGCGTGAATTACTCGAAGCTGGGTCTTTTATCAAAATCCTGGGTTCGGCATGCATCAGTGACACCTCGGTGTTCTTTTTTAGTGGCTAAAGTCGTCTCCTACGTTTGACTAGGTAGAGAAGTTCTAAATTGGGGGTCAGATGCTTGCCGGCTGTGTGAAGGTTTCTGAGGGTGTGTTTACACCACCAATTTTGACGCATGCGCAGAAACTCCCGTTCTTTCTTGTTTCGACGAAATAAAACCAGTCAGAGTTCAGCGCCCGTCCTGTCCTTGACTGCTGTGTGCTCATCTTTTTTTTTTTATCGCTGTGGAAATTTTCCTGCATTCGGTACGCAGCAACTGGCTCAGCAATTGGTTTCCATCAGTATCGCCGTTCCCAAGAAGTGCGCTTTACACCGGACTCTTATATGCCATTTTGCTCACGCTCAGCGAGCTGGGTTCTTTATAACGCACATTTGTTGCTTAGAACGATCCCGTGCGCTGTGCTAACCGACGAACGCCGTTTATAAATCTTCGATTAAAGGCGCGAAACACAAGGACACAAGGAAGGTGGATGGGATTGAGCGCCTTTATCCAGGGATGAACAATTACCAACTAAGCCAACAAGATGATCTTTTAAGCCACCTAGAAAATACCTCTCGCGCCCCTCTCGCGTTTTACTGTGCTTCAAAGCAGTCACCGCCCGCTCTCTCAGGTAGTTCATGTTTTCTTTGTTACCTTTCCGTAGAGTTTTCTTTGCGATGGTCAATGTTAGATACTCGAGAATTACGTGCGTCTATGTCGCCGGAACTGATGCGCAAGGCAAGCAGCACGCTGATGTGAGAGAACTCGTAATTCAAAATGCGACTAGCAGTCCGGAGCTGAGCATCTATCCATCTAAGCGGCGTATTTGAGGGCGTTAAAACTGCGAAGGTTCTTTGTCGCATTAGCTGGTTGGGATTACCAAATAATATTACTAAAAATATATACTGCACGCCACGACTGCTCACCTCCTGCCCTTTCTGGTCTACAGGTTCTCGTGGTTGCTGGCGATATCCGGCGTCCTCAAGACGTTGAAGCGATTGTGAAAAAAACAGCCGACCACTTTGGCAAGATCGACATACTGGTGAGTTTGTCCTGCTCAGGCACGCAACCCTCCTTTTAAAGCGACAGCATTACTACTATTATTCCGTAGCTCGTTCGGCGCGTTTTTCATATGGCCTTGAACCGAGGAGCGGTAGAGGATGGCGGGACCACCGCCGCCAAGCCGCATCACGCGACTGCCATGACGTCAAACGCTCCAGCAAAGGCCGTGCTGCCGTCGTCACCGCGCTCGTGTTGCAGCGCTTGAGTCACATCTTTGCGATCGCTCCAGATTATTCAGTTAGGATAAAAGGAGCGTTGCTGCCTTGAAAATGGCAGCAGTGGCCAGCAGTTATACTTGACTATACGACCTGAAAGTCATTCAACCAAGACGGAGCTTAGCCAAGTATAGCTACCGATAACATTCACGTTTCGCTTTGTCTTCATAGGTTTACCCGTGTTAAACATTTGCTTAATTTCTTTTCGTTTCTTAACGTTTAGAACGCCAGTCATTCACAACTAGAACTAGTTTCCAAAAGTAAAAGCGAAGAGTAAATGCACACTTGGCATCAATAAGCAATTTCTTAATTTAGTACTTATTGCTCTCGTGCTGCAAGATAATTTCAGTCATGAATAGAAACATCATTAAGTTCCTCGACAATGCAAAAAAGAAAACAAAGTGATAAAGAATAAAACAGTGCAACAGTAGAGGACAGCTTCGCTCCACAGCACACATCAAATACGGACGTGCGGAAGCGTTTTTATGGAGGAAAAATGCTAAGGCGCCCGTGTGCTGTGCGATGTCAGTGCACGTTAAAGATCCCCAGGTGGCCGAAATTACTCCGGAGCCCTCCACTACGGCACCTCTTTCTTCCTTTCTTCTTTCACTCTCTCCTTTATCCTTTATGTTATTATTATTATTAAGCGATGTTTTCACTAAAGAAATGCTAGATGCCAATCACTGATGTGAGTAGAAAGAGTTTTTAAAAACAATGGATTATTTTCCACTTATAACAATGTTTACCGGCTAAAAAGTCTGTTTGCAACGAATATCGGCTATAAATTATGAACCCGTTTTAATATACATGTCATACATTATTTAAATTCTTAAAAGTTGATTGCTCTTAGACTGAGGTCGAAAACGTGACTGTCCTAAAAATTCGTGTACGACTGCGCTTTGTCATCACTGCGTTTAATCAGCGCAGCATTTGGACATGTTAAATCGCTCTTGCATCGGTTGCACCCCATGAACTTCTCCTCACCTATTCTCACCTCTCATTCTGGCATCAATTCGGTCAACTTCAGCGCACGTAGTTCAAACAGTCAGGTGAGTGCGCTCCGTCGCACCCGTCGCGCCCCCACGGAGCTCTTTTCTCCTCCTCCCCCTCTCACTTCTTCATCCGAGAGCTTTAACTCTCGCCACGCCATTATGCTTTGAACTTTCCTCCTAATCCTCCTACCGGTGACGCCACCTCCAAAGTCCTGAAACCCAAAGAACGGGAGCATAACAGCTGTGCTGTATAAAGGCTGTAATCCGTTGTTCACGGTGGCAGCATAGCTTTATACGTGTTCGAGCGCGGATAAATAAGCAAAGAGGGCCCCATGCTAGACAGGCGTATTCTGAATTAGGCCTCATGTGAGTGGAGTTTGATTTCTTTCCCACTTGATGTAGTATCGTTCAAATTACACTTCAAGAAATTCAGCATTCTTCAAACTTTGTGTGTAATATGCTTTGCTTACTTCATTCACTTTACGGTAGAAGCGTAGAAAATGCCAAAATGCTCATATTCAAACATGTCTTGCAGTGGACTGCAATTTAATGAGTGCCGTGTAGTAATTGTGGTAAGCGTTTGGCTGAACGAGACAAGTTAGTACTATGAAATACTCGGGGAAACTTTCCATTTGAAGCAGCAGCTCGGACCTGAACGTATGTCACTGAAGGTTTGCTGCATTAGAGGATCTTTCAGCGACATGAGAAATCACGCGGTGGTCAGCATAGAGCTGAAAACTGCAGGTGATGTAAAATATAATTTTTACTATATCAATAGTATGAATCAGGACATGAAGGTGCTCTAGAAGTAACCTTTCTGGATACTGGAGGGTACATTGACATACTCGGAATGGGAACCAATGCTCGAAACAACCCGCATGCGGACCTGAATGTAGTAATGAAGCGAGTAAAGGACAGGGGGAGGGAGACCAGCGTGAGATAATAATTATAATAATACATTATTGCGCCAAATATTTTAAAAAATGTACAAAAATCCGCCCTGCCAAAACCTAATAGGGCTTGAGTGTGCTGAGCCCGACAGGCAGCGAAACCGCGCAGACATACACACAGGCATAAAGGCACATTAAAAATTACGGAACATCAATTTAGTACAGTCGCGAAATAAAAATAGTCAGAAAACCTATGTTACATTAAAAAAAAAACTCATCAGAATAAATTTCGAAGGAAAACCAAAATAGCATGATAATACCTCAGATAAGTGCAAAAACTACAGCGGTAACCAATAAAATCACAAGATTTACTTGGCAGGTGGTAAAGCATATGTGTACAGCGTCGTCAACCCACTAATTAGTGGATCGCAGCATCTTTTTTATTTTATATTTAGTTTTTGCACAGCGAACACTTAGAGGTAACCTATTAAAGTAAAAGGGAACGTAATAATCTCTTACTCGCTCTCCATATTTTGTAGACCGTTGGGGAATACAAAAAAGTTCCTTCGGTCGAAGTGACCGTGCGGGAACATACGGAAACTTATAGTCACTAAACCAAAAATGTTTCAAGAGAATCGTTTCCATCAAAACGTGTTCAAAATCAGGTAGCGAAAATACCTTAAAGACATCAGAATTGGGGTGAAGGCCTAAATCGTAGCCAATATTTTTTAACAAAGATCATAGGAGAGAGTTGATCCTGTACTTTTAGCGAACTGCACAGTGACCACAAATCGTTATGCCATAACACAGTACGCTATAACCAAGAGCGTTTACAATAGCTTTGCTTACTGAAAGATAACTTGTCTAGTAGCAATAAATTAGGTAAAGAATCAAAGGTCTTCCTGAAGTCGAAAAATAACGTGTGTCTTAGCTTAATGTACAAATTTTTCACTTTCACACATATCGGGACAGAAAACGAGAATTGATGAAAGAATTCAAGGGTACACTTAAACTCCGCTTTAAGGATATGACGCGACAGCGTTAATTAGTTATTGCCCATATATGCACAGTTGATCGTGCTCATCTTAACGTTCATAGGTCTCTGGGAGTCCTCACACCACTCCCTCCGCGATGGTGCAGCGGTTAAGGGATGCTCCACTGCTTTTCAATGGCAGGCGCTGCACCCGGTGGGGCTAGTGCGACTCAAGTTGGTCTTGCCGAGCAAACCTGTCGCGATCAATAGTTAATTTAACAGCCACCTGCCACGGTGGTCAGTTCACTATCCAATGGGTAGGCTGTGATGACGTCACAAGGTGACGTGGCCTAGGTGGCCCACCTATGTTGCTTGCTCGAGTTGTGGGTTTGCTTCAGAGCCCTATTTATCAGAACGCAATTGAACGCACGTTTGCCATCAATAAGGAATTTCTTCAATTACTACTCATTGCTTTCGTGCCGCAAGATATTTTCAGTCAGGAATAGCATTAGCATTGATTTCCTGCGCAAGAAGGTTGGGTGGCACATAACAGAAAATACTCCGCATGTCACAGCAGGCTAAATGTTTTTAATCTTGTTTGTGATATTTTCGTTAAACAAAGTCCCAATAATTTCCTCAGGCACATTTCTCCCCTCGACCTGAAACATGAACTCGCATATTGTCACACTGCTCACATTCTGCGAGCTGCGCCATGCGGCCGAGCGGCATGTCTGGGATCGTGTGGGAGCGAGGAAGACGACGTTCCCGCTTGGACGCGCGCTTGGTGCTAAAATTTGTCGTAATCACCTATGGAAATTTATTTATTTATGCCTGCCCTCAGTCAGTACGACATTGCAACATTACAGGCATTGTGTACTATTATGCACATTAAGCGATTGTCCCGTCTTTGAACTCCATGTTAACTGGACCCCTTTCCTTCCTTCTTCCAATCTCTCAGAATACATACTTTTACCACTCCTTTTCCCGTCAAAACGTTCCTGTATCCAGTAATTAACCGCCTGTGTCTTGGCCACTCCCCGTAGTGGGTATGTGCCAGCAACGTCTGAGGCCTTCCTTCCTTTCTTCCTTCTTGGCCATCCGATTAAAAGCCCCTTTTGTGTCGCCCTACGTTTGTCGGTAATATTTTGGTGGATCCGTGCTGGTATCATCCCATGTACGCTGACCTCTACGATATCTTTTACGCTTCTCCCCGACGCGCGTACGCCACACCTGTCCACAAAGCGAGCCGTCGCCTGCGAGGCCTGCAGCGCGAGGTTGAGCCACTGACAAGGCCTGTGCGAGCTATGACTTCCACCACTGGCAGCCAGACAGGTCAGTACTCAGGCAGTGCCCCGCTGGTCGTGCTTCTCGCACCTCGGTTACCACCATCCTTCCACGGCGACCGGTTCGAGGTTGTAGAAGATTGGTTGGCCAGTTTTGACCGTGTAGCCGCATTCAATCAATGGGACGACGCGCGGAAGCTGATGAATGTGTATTTCGCACTGCAGGACTCGGCGAAAACGTGGTTAGAGAACCACGAGGCGTCCTTCTCCACCTGGGCAGCTTTTCACCGTTAGTTGCTCGAGACATTCAGTTCGAGCGAGCGAAAGAAAATGCCGAAATCGCCCTTCGCTCCTGGTCGCAGCAGTCCAACGAGACCGTTGCCATGTTTATAGAGGACCTGAACCGCCTCCTCAATCGGGCTGACCATGCCATGCCGGAGGCTATGAAGGTGCGCCACCTCATGCGTGGTGTGAAGGAGCAGCTCTTCGCTGGCCTCGTACGGGACCTTCAAGAACCGTCGCTGACTTCGCCAAAGAAGCGTTCCTTGCAGGAACGCAGTGCGCAGTACGGTCTTCAGGGAAGTGTTGCGGCCACCAACTATTGTGCGTCAATGCCAGTCGCCGGAGACGAGGCTCTTCGGGAGCTTGTGCGCAGTGTGGTTCGCGAAGAACTGCGCAACCTCCGCTTAGATGCTCCAGCTGCCAGTGTTGCGGCTGTAACCGATGCCGTCCATGACGAAATTCGGCGAGCGGTACAGCCACCACTGGCACCACAGCCGCAGCCGTACATCGTGAGCTACAGCGAAGCCCTACGGACACCGCAGCCGGAGCCGAACATCATGTGCTACACTGAAGCCCTGCGGAGACCTGCGCCAGTGCCACATGCATTCCGCCCTGCTGCCGAACCAACGCAGGGGTATCTTCCCACCGTCGAGCTGCGTGACCCGCGCCCTGTTCGAAAAGCAGACGTGTGGCGCACACCCAACAACCGGCCACTATGCTACCACTGCGGGGAGCCCGGTCATGTCCTCCGCAACTGCCCGTACGGGAGGATGGGATTCAGAGGATTTCCGCCGAGCCCGCCTCGACCGCGCTATGGTGAGAGACTGCGAGACATAGAACAGTACCTGGCCGATCATGTGCTGCCCTCAACGCCTCCGCGACGTCAGTCTATGTCGCCGTCTCCAAGACGGGTTCCTTCACCCATTCAAGCATCATTCTCTGGCCAATTCAGAGACACGTCCCCCCACTGGGAAAACTGAAGACGGCGTCCTCCGGGGGTAGGACCGCCGCTGCCGAAAAGAGTGAACAGCCTCCATCTGCCGACTATGCGACGGCCCGAACGCCGACGACCACACCCGCCGACCTTTAAGACGATCTCACCGCAGTCCTCAAAGACGATCTCACCGCCGACACCACCGGCGACCGCGTGGACGACCTCAGCGACGACCACATCGACGACGGCACCAAAGACCTAACCGACAAGTTGTCAAAGAATGGTTTCCGCCGCCGAAATTCTTGTTGTCGCCGATGGCTATGACGTGTGAGCACTCGTGGATACCGGAGCCGACTTTTCTGTCAAGAGCAGCCACCTAGCCACGACCCTCAGAAAGGTTCTAAAACCTTGGCATGGGCCGCAGATACGCACAGCTGGTTGCCATGTGGTAAAGCCGGTTGGCGTATGCACCTGCCGTATAAAGATCCGCAGTGCAACTTTCCGTGCTACGAGAGTGCTCCAAGACATGATTCTCGGCATGAACTTCCTTAAAGATTATGGGGCGGTCATCAACCTGCATGAACAATTGTTATCGTTTTTGGCACAGGGGGCCGTTGATACCGACCCCTAGCCGCACAGGGCTGCACAACGCATCTCTGACGACCACACAACGATACCGCCGAGAACAATCATGTTTGTCACAGTCCGGTGGGATACCAGCGTCGTTACTCGGGGCATTGCCGAAGCGAACATGTCGCTGCTACTGTCTCGGCAAGTTTGCGTTGCTCGCGCCCTTGAAGACCTTGTTCACGCGCGTACCGAGCTCTAAGTGACCAACTTTAGTTGCGAACCCACGCACTTGACGAAAACCCCGTGATTGTTCATTTTGAGGAACTTGGCGAGCATGCCAGCCAATGTGCCTTATCCACAACAGACCCAGGAGCAGCGGAACGGGACACGGCAACAGCCATTAAGACCGACTTGAATTTTGATCTTCTGACCAATCACAAACGCTGCGTGGAAAACATTATTGACTTTTTCCGCGACTGTTTTTCGTCGACCTCCAAGGCTCATCAGACGCCAATAACAAA
Source organism: Amblyomma americanum (assembly GCF_052857255.1). NCBI lineage: Eukaryota > Metazoa > Arthropoda > Arachnida > Ixodida > Ixodidae > Amblyomma > Amblyomma americanum. The sequence goes on along the minus strand of NC_135498.1, from coordinate 158,274,193 downwards.
GCACCGCATTATCGTCGATAGTGACCAGAGACCGCTATGCCAGCGTTTTTATCGTGTTTCGTCGAAGGAACGTGACGCCATCCGCCGCCAAGTTGGCGAAATGCTGCGCGACGACGCCATACAACCATCGACGAGCCCCAGGGCGTGGCACCTGTTGTTCTCGTCGCAAAGAAAGACGGCAGCCTACGGTTCTGCGTAGATTATAGACGTCTCAACAGCGTTACCAAATCCACTGCCGCGCATTGATGACACATTAGACCGCCTCCGCCATGCTACCTATTTTTCATCACTCGACCTGCGTAGCGGTTATTGGAAAATCGAGGTCGACGAACGTGACCGAGAAAAAAACCGCTTTCGTTACTCCTGACGGATTGTACGAATTTAAGGTGCTTCCTTTCGGCTTGTGTTCAGCCCCCGCGACGTTCCAACGTATGATGGACACTGTATTAACTGACCTGAAGTGGCAGTCCTGCCTTGTGTATCTCGACGACTTCGTGATTTTCTCCGACACGTTAGAGGAGCACCTGAAACGTTTGCGTGCTGTTTTCGAGGCCATTCGTTCCGCAGGTCTGTCTCTCAAGCCTGAAAAGGCCACTTCGTATTTAGGGAGCTCAAGTTTCTTGGCCATATTGTGAGCGCTCAGGGCGTCAGCCCCGACCCAGAAAAGACGGCCGCCGTTGCTGCACTTCCTCAACCAACAGATAAACGAAGCTTGCAGCGTTTTCTGGGGCTTTGCGCCTATTGCCGGAGGTTCGTTCAAAACTTCTCCAAGCTCGCAGAGCCGTTGACTCGCCTGACAAAAGACTACCTTCTTCTGGGGCCAGGATCACGAAACAGCTTTCACAGAATTTAAGGCCCGCCTCCAATCTACGCCTGTAATTGGACACTTCGACGAGGGAGCCGACACGGAACTGCGCACAGATGCCATCAATGTTGGCCTCGGTGCGGTGATTGTGCAGTGGCAAGACGATGTGGAACGCGTGCTCGCATACGCAAGCCGCACTTTGTCCCGTGCCGAAATGAATTATACCACCACGGAAAAGGAGTGTCTCGCTGTTGTGTGGGAAAATACAAAATTCCTGCCGTACCTGTACGGCCGCCCGTTTCGAGTCGTCAGCGATCATCACTTCTTGTGTTGGCTTGCGAACCTGAAATATCAATCGGGCAACTTGCATGGTGGAGCCTTCCGTTGCAAGAGTTCGACGTCACCATCGTGTATAAGACGGGTTAGCAACACAGCGATGAAGACTGTCTCTCCCGAGCTCCTCTTCCGTGACCACCAGATAAGGACGACGACGATTCTGCTTTCGTCGGCGTTGTCACCACGTCCGACAATGCCCACCACCAGAGGGCCGACTCCGAACTGCTGCCTCGAATCGAGTACCTCGAAGGAACCGCTCCGTCTCCGCCCAGACTCTTCTCGCGCGGACTTTCGTCGTTTTGCTTAAGAGATGAAGTCCTCTACAAGAAAAACTACGGCCCGACCGACACTGCGTATCTCCTCGTTGTCCCGAACGCGCTTCGTCAGGAAGTTCACGCTTCATGCGACGACGGCCTTTCACCTGGCCACCTCGGTTTTTACAGAACATTGGGATGCCTCTGCCACAAGTACTACTGGCATCGGCTTGCTGCGGTCGTCCAACGCTACGTTAGAACCTGTCGTGAATGTAAACGACGGAAGATACCACCGAAAAAACCGTCTGGCATTCTGTAGGCAATTGATCCACCGCGAATCCCATTTCAGCAAGTCGGCATGGACTTACTGGACCCATTCCCAGCGTCCTCCATGGGTAACCGGTATATTGTTGTTGCAACGAACTACCTCAGCCGCTACTGTGAAACCAAGGCTCTTCCCCGTGGCACCGCGGCTGAAATTGCACTGTTCTTTGTTCACCACATCGTGCTTCGCCACGGTGCCCCCGCGCTTGTATTAACTGACCGGGGAGCCGCGTTTACGTCGGCTCTCACGCATGAGGTCCTGCGTCTCAGTGGCACCAGTCATAGAAAAACGACTGCTTACCATCCTCAAACGAATGGACTGACTGAGAGGCCGTACAAGACCATTGCAGATAAGATGTATTTGTATGTCGACGCTGACCATCGCAACTGGGACGAAATACTCCCTTACATCAGGTTTGCGTATAACACCGCCTTCCAAAAAACGATGCGCTTCACTCCCTTCTATTTGGTGTATGGCGGGGACGCCCTGACCATGCTGGACGCCATGCTGCTCCCGGATTGTGCCCCCTCGTCTGTCACAGGCGCTGACCAATTCGTTCGTGATGTAGAAGCCGCTCGCCACCGTGCAAGACAACGGGATCACCACCAGCAGACAACTGACGCCCGGCGTTACAACCTCCGCCACAGGGAGGTGATTTACAAACCCGGCGAGCACGTCTGGGTATGGAGCTCTATACGTTATCGCGGGCGCTCTGAAAAGCTCCTGTGCCGCTACTTCGGCCCCTACGAGGTGGTACGTCAACTCAGCGATGTGAACTATGAAGTGTTCCCGCAAGGAGTTGTCCGCTCTTCTCGACCACCCAAGTCTAAAGTCGTCCACGTGTCCCGCACGAAGCCTTATTACGCCCGTTAGCCATTGCCGGGGTTCACATTCAGGGCCGACGCCACACGCGCCTTCGCACTTTCGGTGCCTCCAAACCGTTTTCCCCCTTGCCGGAGGCATCGAGGCGATGCCTCTTGAAAGGAGGGGGGCAGCACTACACTGCTCACATTCTGCGAGCGCCGCCATGCGGCTGAATGGCATGTTTGGGCTCGTGTGGGATCCAGGAAGACGACGTTCCCGCTCGGACGCGCTGCTGGTCTTCTTGGCCATCCGATTAAAAGCCCCTTTTGTGTCGCCCTACGTTTGTCGGTGACAATATCGTTCAAGTTGATTCTCAGAGCCAAGAGCGCGGCTCCTCCCATGCTGAGCCTGAAGGTCATCTGGCTCTTAGATTCGACCTCTAACGGGAGACGCGCCGCATGTACAAAATCGCGCGGGGTAGGTGCCTCGATCTTCATCATCATCTTCGTCGCCACAGCTGCGAGCCTGGCAGTCATGTCCGCTGCTCCTCTTCTCGAGTGGTGGTATGCAATGTGTCACGTGCTTCACTCTTGCGCTTGGCAGTCACGTCCGCCACTGCGCCGACCACCACTCTGGACGCTGGCGCTTGCACTTGTGGCACGTGATGCATCACGTGGTTTTCCCTCGCTGAAGTCTTCAAACAATTAAGATGAACCAAATCTAAACAGTGTCTAACCATGCTTAACTGAGCTTTCATTCTGTATATCCTGCCTCAGCTCAGTTGTGCCACAGCTACTTTTTTTATTATCGCTCTTATCGCTCGAAGTTATTCCTTGGTCAATGCTTCTTTCGTATTTAATCTTGTAATCAGGGCATTTTTGGGATAAATTTTGGTCGTATTTTGTGATTACAGCTCAGTTCGTGCGCCAGTGACATATTTTTCGCAGTGGAAGCTCTCAGTCCTGTCATCACTTGCAAAAAGTTACACAGGAATATTCGTCTTGGCAAAATATTCAAGATGAGTATAGTGCGGGAGGTGGACAGACCATGCTAAACAAACATCTGGTAAAAAATAGACACCACAACATTACTAATTGTCATTGTTTTCCAGGCGTTCATACAGGACTTTGTCAGTCAAATTGTTGCTATGTCACCGCAAACCAGTTAAAACGAATAAATTAGCGTGATCAAAACACTGGCTCCAAATATGCACGCACTAGCTACTATGAGCTGAAAGCTATTTTGTAGGCACGGAAAAACGTTCAACAAGAGTACAGTTCAGGAGGTGGAGAGACCGTGCTAAGCAAACTGTTGGTAAAAAATAGACACCGCAATGTTAATAAATGTCATTCATACAGGGCCTTGTCAGGCAAATTGTTGCTATCTCACGGCAAACCAGCTGAAGACAAATTAGAGCGTTCGAAACAATGGCTCCAAAGATGCACTCACTAGTTGCTAGGTTCTGCAAGCAATGTTTTAGGCAATAAGCCAAATGAAACTAGTCAGAAGGAATGGTCCGCTGTGGGGCGCAACGGAAACTAGCTGGACCAGGTTATCTTACTAAATATTGACGGTAAGATATATTATGACCTTTAGGGGTAGTTCTCGAGCATAAATTACATCTCACGCATTTCGCTGCTAATGTATAAATTTTTTATCAGCTGCAAACTTGGATTTTTTATCAGGGGAGCATGGAATACGGAGACTACTTTCTGGTAAACTTTTGCGTGGAAGGTCATAGATGCATTCCTAGAGTTCATGAGCTTATGATTTATGCTCCGGTGCGTAGCTAGGCGCCGCTTTTTTTTGCAACACAGCTCAATAGTTGTGATAAACACTGGCGTTTTTCTGCGGATTCTCTGCAGGTTAGCAATGCTGGCGTGGCTCCAATCGGACCAATTGGTAGCATTCCGCTGGACGAATATGATGACGCTCTCAACACGAACCTGCGAGCAGCCTTCAATATCACCCAGGAGGTCCTACCGTACCTGAAGAAAACGAAGGGTGAGGGCCTTATGCATCATATTTCGGTTTATGCCGCTTTTTTACCGCTGCCAGAAAGAAAGAATAGCTTTCCGATTAACCATTGAAATGATTTTAGAAAATTTGCAGATCGTAGAGAAGCAGACACCAGTAAGATACAGCAAAGAGAATATCTATCGCGCTGCAGACAACAGCTTTGCCTTATATCTGCGCGTTAACACTGCGCAGACTTCGAAAAATTTTTGGCGAGTTATGGCGTTAGCTCAAATAATTCTGCCTAGAGGTAAGATGAACGACACAAATAGGGCAACGTTTAATTAAGAACAAGCGGCAGTTTATCAATAAGGCTTGACATATTTTGGAAGAATGGATCTGGAGATCATAGGGCATGAGCAAGAACGATGGTGGACGGCCTGATGTGTAACGCAGGCAGTGGTAGACGGAGGACGACGCAGTGTAGGGCGTCCTTGTTTCATAAGAGTGGTAGGGTTCGGGAATGTCCTCGGGCAGGGTGCCTGGGCTGGCGCAAAATAAGTGCTTTGAGAGATTACATGAAGAACTCTTGCGATATGCAGCACGCACAATGCGGACCGCGTCTACTCACTGCGGTAATTCTAAGAAGGCATCAGTACCTCTGGTAGCTGGGTGTCGTGATGGTGTTGTTAGCGATGAGGAGACAAGATATTTTAGTGTGTATCACCAATAGTTTCACTTAGCGCTGCGCGACTAATGGCTCTTGTGTCAATGTAATGCTCTCAGTGCTTCGAGTCTGAATGGTTTTTGCACGCATCAGTGGGTAACTTGGTCCTTTTACTGCACGGGAATTTTCTTAACTTGAGAGAACCTACCCGCATCTGCATCACTTCCATTGATTATATGGTTTACCTGCAAAATATCTGTAACATCGACGTAATGGTTTAGACAATAGCGAGCACCATTTTCTGACCACTAATTGCAAATAAAAAAGTCATCTTAATAATTCAGTCCATGACTGAAGCAAATAAAGGCCAAAAATGTACAATCCTGTTTACTGCGTTCTTCTTGAAAATTTTCATAGGTGTAAGAGAGCACGTTTGCTATTATTTAAGAGCAAAATATACACCGTGCTCTCTTTTCCCTTTGCACCAGCCTCTTCGAGTACATGGTTGAAAATTTTAGTCATGGTCGAACTTTCTGCCACTCTCGAATATAAAGACACTGTTTTCGCTCTTATTCCCATAAAGGAAGCATCGTCTACGTCTCCAGCGTATCGACAATGAGACCGGTAAGTAAAAAATGCACTCATTTAGGTTTTGTGGTTTTCCTCATATGTAGCCACAAGAAGCTGTGCTCGCATTATTTTTTCTCAAATAATAACAATAATCAACCAGATCGCCTTCCACACTCTTCTAGTTTGACAGTATTAATTTTTTTTTTTGGTTCAACATATCCATCAGGCCTTACATTTCGATGCTAATGTTGTCACCTGATAATTCAGTTCATGACTGAAGCAAATAAAGGCCAAAAGGTTACAACCCAGTTTACTGTGCTCTTGTAAATTTTCGCATGTGTAGGAGAGCGCGTTTGCGATTACAAAAGGACAAAATGTACTCCATGGGCTCTTTTCCCTTTGCACCAGTCTCTTCAAACATGTCCTGGGAAGGCTGTGAAGGAGGACTGCAAATCAGCCGAAATTAAATTCTACGAAGTGCATAATCCAACCGAAAATAATTTATTTCGACGAAGGGCTGCACATAGCATTCTGGGCTTAACGCGTGCACGGCTGAAAAAGTAAGAAATAATACAAATCCATCACTATATAACGCCGGGCTAACAACCTGAATGAAGACGCAGGACAACACGTAAAAGAAGCACACGTACCCCAGCTTGTATATCTGCAGTTTTTAAATAGTGTCCTCTGTCTTTCCGCTGGTTCTTTCAGTGTCAGCCGGCTATCGACTAGCTGGCTCAGCGACTTTCGTTGCTGAAGTTCTGTTCATATTTTTATGCGGTATGCATGGGACACGCGCAAGCAGCCGTTGCCCTCCTGGAACGCGAATTAGAAAGATTGGAGCGAAACGGGTGCGCTTGAGCTACGCTTGCAACGCTCAACAAAAGAACCTAGCCGCGGCATCTTTTCGACGTGCTGTTCCCTAAATGTGCTGCTCCTCCACCACAGAGATCCACACTCCGGATTCTACGGCTGCCTCAGTACACACTCTGTACTCAATGGCTGAAGTTTCTAGATATATTCCAAATGTCCCAGCTTTTACTCGGCCTCTGCTAAAGAGCTTGTCGCAGTACACTTTGTGCGCGAACTGTGATCGTGCTAGACGTCATGAACATCCATGAATGCTATCCGTGAATCCATGAACCCCTTCGTCGAAGAAATTAATTTCAGTTGGACGATGCCCTTCGTAGAAGAAATTAATTTCGATTGGACAGCGGTCCTCCCTCAGAGCCTTTGCAGGATTATCCCCAGATATAGACGCACATATGCAGGAAAAGCCAAAAAACAGAGACCTCTGTGAGATACTGAAAATCGGGAGCTGATTAAACTTATCCCTTTCCTTACGGCGCGGTTCAGGCGTCCAACGATATATGAGAAAGATACTGCACCATTTCCTTTCCACCAAAACCAATTAATATTATTAAAATAATCCTCCTTAAGTATCTCGGTTGGCTGGTGAATACGGACGCCAATTTCGATCAACCTCTAGCCTGATTCAAGCGCTAAGTGCCCAGGACATGGTTATCACTTTGCGAATGAAAGTACACGATTTAAATTTCAATTTGCAGGCCAGCATTACCATGGCTACACAGAATGGAAATATTCACTTGATCATCATCATCATTGACGTAGCGACGTCCGATCCAGTAACAATATCTCTCCCACATCTCTTCTTAACCATGGCGCCATACGCTAGCTGCAGCCACGCTAACCCCTCAAATTCCTAATCTCATTCCATCTGACCACTTGGCGCTCCCTGCTGTGCCTGCCTTCTTTTCGAATCCACTGCGTCACCTGTTCATGAAATCTTTATTCAAGACGAAAGCTCAAGCCAGAGTGCTTGTCAGTACACTTCTTTCCATGAGAAAATTTAGGCGAACTTCGTATGCCAAGGCAGTAAGAGTGGAATGCCACTGCCTAATGAGACAAACAGGGCAGCGTATGCGTGGCGAAGGCAACTGAAGCGACCATCCTTAAGGGCAACGAACAAATTCATTACGACAGCCGAGGATGTTCAAACGGACACTGCCGAAATGAAGACTGAGTTACTACTAGCCGCTAGAAATTTCGACAGCTTGCGTTCTAATCAGTAAACCAGCTTCTTACAGTTTGAGTTTCCATATACAAATCAATTGCGTCGCAAACATCACAAATTATCTTGAAGAATTTAGTAGAGCGTCCGTGACATTTATTTTTGCATTAATCTAGCTGTGGGAATTGGCTGTTCCCCACAACTTTATGTGAGAATTGATAGTGGCATATTTCAAGCTGTGCAGTTTCTCACCTTCTAATGTTTGTTCTAATGCAGTAACAACCATGCATATCTGCTTTTCATGTTGGCAACAGGAGCAAGCGGTTCCTCTGTCGGGCATCAGTAAAGCCGGTGTAGATCAACTAACCCGAGCAACTGCACTAGGTAAGTTCACAGTTTGGTTGGGCGTGATTTTTCTGAAAATGTGCCGATATATGATGGTTTTGCACTGTGCAAAACATTCCCAGCCTTTTGATAAAGAACTGTGCGTTGCGCTGCACTCTGGCCAACGCCCATAGATTTTGTAAATTTGCTGCCTCTTTCGGGCACTCCTTAATTGCAAAACCATAGACATACAGTATACTGGCCAACCTTGTGAAGAATTCCCGCCTGAGTTAGTTACTTGAACTTGTAAAACTGTATTTTATTAGGTTCGTGTTAACATAACATTGTCACGTTCGTGATAACAGCGGAATTGCTCAGTATCTGCAGACCTCATGGTCAAGTTTCCTTCCTTGTGTGGTGCCATAAAATGGGCTGAGTATGCAGAATGAGTCGATTGTTTTGTCCATTGTTGGGACAAGAAATTACGAACCCTCTACTTCCACTGATTCAAAAGGTGTTGCATTGGCTATGCACCATTCTCGGACGAGTATCAAAAGTGGAACCTTGACCCGGGGCTAGAAATGGAGGAATAATACTTAATGAAAATAATAAGCTGTTAAAAGTAAATTTGAACTCATGTTTAAACAGCGCGAAAAATTCAGACAGCAGAAAACAAGGCGAGACAAACACGGCGCTGGCTAACAGTTGAGATCTTTATTCACGGCAGACATTATGCTTGAATAGACAATTAGCTTGAATATTTCACTGCATGCACAATTATTAACCCATTACAAACTTTCTGTAGTGTGACGAGAGAACGCGGCAACTTTAGTGCGTTCGACGTTTAGGGACCACCTTTGCAAAAGATCAACTAGGGAGTAGGGTTTGCATATCAGGCTTGACGCAGATTGCATATGGCACCCCTAAAAACTAGGTCATCAAAGGTAAGGACGAAGGTCCTTCTTACCTTACACTGATTTGGAGCCTAAAGGTTGCTGTGGAGAACTTGCGCTGAAGTTTGCGGTGCCGATTGCAGCGCCATAACACACTGCCTAGCGAGGAGAGCAAGCAGTTTTGGGTAGTACTATTACTATTTTTCTGCGCCACCTTCAGGCGCTTAATGGCGTGAGCCTCCGCGCTCTGTCGAAGGCGCACGTGCCGTGCATCATCTATCTGGGCTACGCCAAGAGAAGATAGGCAATGAATGCTGTAAGCCAAACGCGGGCATCTAATCGCGCAGAATGTGTTGTCGCGTTTGCAGCGGCCCAAGCGGCTGACAAAAGTAGTTTTGAGTCACCGAATGGAACAATTGCAGTGCTACTTGCATCGCAGGTTCCCCATTAGAGTTAAATCCTGCTCATCGTCTCCAATGATAAGCTTTCGAAGAGGAAGACAGCTCGTAGTGTACTCCCGAGGGCGCGCGCTAGGACGTTCTGGACTCCATCTTGGGTTATGGTGCACGTATTAAAGCCGCTTTGTAACTGCCCTCAAAGAGTTGTCTTTGGGTGCCTGTTTGTGGCCCGTCCTAAAGAGTAGTGCTTCCCTGCAGGGCTAAGAAGCAAACCCCGTTTTTTTTTATTACTTTCCCAAGAGGGCATGCTTACGCAGCTGTTTTTCTGAAGGGTTTTATGGAAAAGGTTTTATTACTTGCATAGCACCTTGGAAACATGCATGCGAGTCAACGAGCGGAGCTGTTTTCTTCGCCGAAAGAAAAGGAGAAAGCCGTAAACGTTCTACGTCAGGTGACTGCTAGACCAAAGTTTGCGAGAAAGCTGTACCCTAACCAACAGCAATGTATTAACAAGGAAAGTCTAAAAGGTTGACATTGAAAAACCAGAACGGGAACAATATGGCAGAAAGCTTTCTGGCCGGGAGATGAATTAGAAAAACTATGATATTCCGACTACAGTGTCGTGGAAGAACTTAGATGTTGGTGCCAACGCGACACTTTTTCAGGGGTGACTGCCGTGAATGAGGCACCGAGTTGGCCCCGGACCGTCGGCTCTTCCGTAACACTTTAGCAGAAGTACGAGTTTTTCCTCCCACTCTTGAGAAGGTAGTGAATAAGAGCTTAAAGGTTGATTACTTGACGCTTAGCATAAGGTGGTCCTCTGTTATAACTCTAATATTTTTCGGAAACTTTGAAGAGGCGAGATGAAGAAAAGTTTTCTTACCTCGTTTCTGTCATTTTACGCTTCCCTTTCCACCGTCATTGACTGTCGTTCCCTACTGATATCTAGATGAAATCGGGAAAATACAGGAGTATTGAGCACGTTTGGGTAATTGTGCAATGGCGGCGCTGAGCGGGGTTTATTAAGCTATAATTGTGTATGGTTTTAAGCACCGTTATTATAAGAACTGGCCATAAATGCATTTTATAAGCTAATACATCAAACAAGAGTGATTAGAAAGATTGAAAATAAGAGCTCATGGTTATAACACACCTTGTTGGTCACGCATCACTAATTTTCGATGACGTGTTTTCTCTTTCCAGAATTCGCCCAAAATGGCATCCGTGTAAATTCAGTCAAGTGAGTTTCGCGAAAGATTTTCTTCCGCATATTCAACACTTTTTACATTCAATGTGCGAATTTTTTCGACTTTAAACTAAGACCCGTCCGCAAAATATCAGTGGCACCTTTCTTACCGGAAAATATTTCCTTTTAAAGAAACTAATTTTCTATTTTTTAATTATCTTGATACTGAAAACGAGAATATCTGAAGGTGTATGGATACAACAAGGTAAATGTAGGGATTAAATTTTGCCTCCAGGCAATTGAAGGGAGCAAGACACTAGCGATAATAAAAGTAAAAAAAGGCACTGTCCATGAGCGCACGTACAAGAAGACAACACGTTAAGAATGCCTCATAGGGCAACTTTGGTGATTTTCACCCCCTACTTGCTTAACAGCTGACGACGCTCTCATTAGGCTTTATTTCTTAAAGTACACCAGCAATAATTTTAAATGAGCAAAAATGATCACACAGGAACCGGAACACCTATTCTCGGCCTGCAAGTCTGCGTGCGAGGTGTCAGTGTTGACGCCGTTCACGTATAAATTAGAGACGTCTGCCTTTAATATCGCTCGACGGACGAAAATCTATCTCTCATAAGTCGGTGCACTGATTTTTTAGCAGTGAAACGAATCAAGTCACAGGCTATGTTGCAAGGCTCAACAGCGCCCAGGCCGCTGCAGTGAAAGTAAGGACAGTGTGCCTTGCGCGGCTGCAAAAGTTCTCTGGCTCTTGCTAGCAAGCCAGGACCACCGTCTTCCTTCGACGCCAGTGGCCATGCTTTTGCGGTCAGCGTTCCTATACATTGAGACCGTAACGCACATTGTTCTGTGCCATCGAACGCGCACCAATCGCCAACAAATATGCAAGAAATCCGTTGCTGTCATGAGTATATCTTTCTTGTATTTTTTTTTTTGGCCGGTGTCATTTCGTTGCTCCGCCGGTCGGAAATTTCTGCAACGGCTGGTGCGCTTTCCACGTTGTGTCCTTTCCACGTGTGCAAATATCCAGACCCTTTCAATTAAGGTGAATTAGAATTTTTAAAATACGCATCTTTATGAACATAGATGGGTTCTTAGACATCGTGATGTTAGTGTTCGCGGACATCAGAAAACAGAAAATAATTTTATATTGTGAGGTTTTAACAAACTTCAAATAGTTACTTCTTTGACTGCGAATGATTGCAATTAGAGGGTTGCGGCTTGGGCTTCAGTAACGGTCATATAACGTTTCACTAGTTCGAAAATCGATTGCCTTCAGCGCTGTCGCTATACCAATATTGGGCTGCGTTCGCCCGCTTCAAAAATAATCCGACTTTGGCGCGTGCTACTCCCGCCTGTTCATGACAGTGCGTGGCGCACGTGTCGTGTGCACCTCATTTTCCCATCTGCTCTGGCGTATTGAGCAGCGACAAGCACGCAAGTAGGGTGGGAAGGAAGGAGAAGTTCACTGACACCTGCGCCACTTAGTGATGTTTCAAGCGGTCGGCCTTGCAGTGCCCTGCGGCCAATGACGCGCGAAGTTTTAAACAAGCGAGCGAAGGTCATCATGTTTTCGCAGTTCAAAACGTAACCCGACTGTTATTAACAGCCATCAGTAAATCTAATTGCAACTAGGCGCTGAGCTGCAATTACGAAGTTGACCAGTATAAATGAAATAATGCAGTTACTAGTCAACATGACAAAGCATATAGCGCTTGGTACATGTTAACATGACTGAACAATTTTCTGATATGAACCAAACTCTCGTCCGCCTTGCATGCGGGAGGTGCGGGGTTCGATCCCCAGTGCCGCCGGGTACCCACCGGTGATACAATGGGTACAAGCTTTCCCCTGGTCTGGCGCTCGGCTTAATTAGGGGGAAATGCTTGGGAAATGATCTTTGACACCACCTTGAGTAGAAGAAAATACCTTGTGTGCTATGGCGCTCTTTGGCCACAGATGCCCTTGCGCCATAAAAGTCCGTCATCATCGTCATCATCATCATCCGCCAAATCTTACTTTTAAATAAGACTCCCCTTCTCTGAAAGAGCCTGCACATTGCTCTATTTCGCCACACAGTGAGCGGGGAGAACAGAGCTCAACTGCTTCGTTGTATAACGTAGCACATGTTGGAAGAAACGCGAAAGAAGTGTTCCTTCGCAAGCCGATCCATTGGCTGTTACCCACGTCTTGTGGCCATCATTCGATTTATTGTTCGTTTTTTACTAGCGTGTCCATGCAGAAAAGACTTTTTGACACTTTAAGCTGCAGAGAAACAGTCACAGATTAGGAACTAGTTTGTGTGAGCTACATGCTCACTCGATAAAAGTTTCATGCTTAAAATTAATACTTGAACACCTCCCATGAATGATAGCTTTTAGCGCACTAAGGCATACTTCCAGTTTGAAAACCTATCGCTCGACTGCTCATACGGAATATTTTAACTTGTATTCACCTCACACAGGTTGGAATTAACCTTATGGGTGAACACAATTTCAATTTACACAAGGTAAACCTGTACATGGAGACAGAGAATATCAACATTTATTACCCCACCAGTCTCTAACCATATTGCGCTCTATTTCTCTGCAGTCCCGGTGCAATTGAAACCAAGATGGTCTTCAGAGAAGAAATGAGTCCGGAGCTGCAAAATATGGTACAACTTTTAAACATTGCGATCTCCGTTTACGCGCATGTCTCTTGCTTCGTTTTCTCCGCTGCGTTTCACTGAATCAAATTTTATTACTGTTTTCAAATGTAGGGGTTATGTGGCAGCCCTTAGAAACTTAGAAAAGTTCCATACCTCGATATCATCTCAATATAACAACTCAAAATATGTCAGATATTATTACTGACAGCACGCTGCGCCCTCCCTTAATGGTCTCTCGGTGAATAGATACGCACGCATGCTTTTTTCTGTTGGTTATAGCGGGCCTGCAACCTTGATTATCGGAAAACACTATAAAAGGCTTTGTATTGCAGAGCACTCATTCCTGTCTACCATTTTAGCTAAGATAATGTAGATTAGGTGGTGATTAGTTGGATTGATTATCCCACATTCCAGAAAGCCCACAAAAGAGAGGAAATTGTGGAAACGGTGCAGTAGGCATGAATCAAATGTATATTGTAGAGTGCACGATGTCTAGGCCTAACTCGCATGTGTTTTGAAAAAGTAAACAGCATTAAAAAAACGGCGCTGCAGCGCCCTACAAACTTCTTTCAAGTGAGTACTGGCAATAAAGCTTGAATGCGAGAAACCCAGTACCGAAAGTCACAGGTCCCCGGAAAGAAAAAAATATTCAGGGAAGCACTTTGTTAACCTAAATTGCGGTGAGGCGAATGCCTTTAGCGCGGTGTTGCTGCCTGTGTCACTAATGTGTGGTTAAGGTGTTAATTAAGTACGCAATTGTTTATGAATTTTAAATGCTGGAGACACTGGAGGGCGTTTGGGACGCATGCGTCTGATTCGACGCCTTTCTGCAAACACTCTCCAGCGTCCTAGCCAAGGAGAACTACATATGCGTTGGCAGGAAGTGCGTAGTCGTTAGCACGCTCAGAATGGTGGTTCGAATCTATCGTGCACAAAGATTTCTTATCGAGCTGAAGAGCGCAACGGAAAGACGGACGATATGAGGTCACTATTCGTGGTCGTGACTTCCGGTTGCGAGGTAACGGACGGACAGGATCTCGATCGGGAGTATGAGCCATCAAAGGCTTTCGCCTTAAAAGCACAGAAGCGAGAGCGCTGTGTTACACTTCTTTCTACTTCACCCCCTTCTGAGTGCCTTATTTTCTTCTAAAATGTGGCCGTACTGACTAGCACACCTCAATCTTTTTCTCGAAAGTGCCGACCTTCACCACGCTTTGTGAAAGCGGTTTTGTCTATTGTTGTGCGAAGGCGTTTCAGAATTACTCAATAATCACTGTGCATTGTAAGAACGTTGTATAATTCTGGTGATGCGACATAGCGGACTTAAATTAGCACACTGAAGCTTAATTTTTGGGGTTACATCTACAGGCAAATTATTTTTACAGCCGCCGCGGTGACTCGGCGGTTATGGCGCTCGGCTGCCGACCCGTAAGACGCGGGTACGATCCGAGCGGCGGTGGTCGAATTTTGATGGAGGCGAAATTCTAGAGGCGCGTGTACTGTGCGATGTCAGCGCACGTGTAAGAACCCCAGGGGGTCGAAATTTCGGGTGCCTTTCAGTACGGCGTCTCTCATAGCCTAAGTCGTGTATGTAAAACCCCCATAAAAAATTAAAAAAATAGGTCTACAGTGTTTTCAGCCATTCAGAACTCGATTCATTTTAAATGCGGTTACTCTCAAGTCCCTTGGATTATTATACGCTTTAACCAGAATAAAGTTGTTTTCACATTTTAAATGCTCGTCGAGCTCTTCCTAAGACATTCATTTGAGAAACACTTTTCTCACCAGCGTCATGGCTGCTGACACATATGGATTCTCAAAAAGTGTGGGTGGACTTAGCTGGTCCCCCTTTGCCTCCGGGAAGTATTGCGGATGTTCGTAAAATAGATACCCGAAAATCATTTTTGCTAACTTGATGCTTCCAACTCACAAGTTTGGGCACATTAATTCATTCTCCAGAGCATGTTACCAATTTATTTTAGGGTTACTGAGAGCCGCTGGGGACGGCGAGAAGCCGAGGAAGTTTGAATGAGTTTCAGTTTCTTCGACGCATTACTTCGAGCATGCAAATAAAGGAGCATAAACTGAAATCTGTTCTTGTCCATATTATTTCTTAAGCGCAGTGGAATATGGGGCCAGTGGGAATTATGTGCAGGTGGCTGGGGAAAGTTAGCTGTTTATGAAGTCGAGAATGTTGGCACTGAACGAAATAACCCCACTTGTGCTTCTGGGGATCCAAGTATTGACGTGCTGCGTAACGTCACAAATACGCTCTTCGATTCGGCAAAGCCTAGCGGGATCGCATAACGTTAAGTTTTTCTCTATTTTTCGGTTGCCTTTTTCACTCTGTTATTCATCCGCCCCTGTACAGAGCTGTGCGACAGGAATGAATTCTGTTAAATCGCAGCGCAGCCATTTTTCGAAAATAGCTTATGGTGCTCATCTAACGAAGCAACTAGTCGTAAAATCGCCACCACTAGAAGTGCGAAAAATGGTATAGTTAGATGACACGGGCCCTTGATACTTACGGCATTGCCTAACAAACACGCTATATTTTTTAAATAGATTTTAATATTTCATGTTCACAAAAGGTAAAATACATGGACCTACACTTATCTGGTATTGGGGAATGAGCCGGGTGTTTTACCTAACATTTTACACAATTTTTAAAAATTGGCTTTATGAGTTTGAAACCGCTTTTTTACGCATATAGCACTGTTTAGCGGTGTATTTGATCTGTATGTTTTTTATTTGTTTATTTTTGGTTTACAATGCATATGTAAACCAAGGACGAGCAGGCAAAAGGCGTTATACAACACCTGACTAAGACATACGAACTATCTGGCTGGATCACTAACATTGAATAGTGAAGTTTTTATTTATTACTGCTAGGCTCCTTACGCTTAGGTTTAGGGGGCTTAACGTTCCAAAGCGACTCACGCTGTGAGGGACGCCGTAGTAAAAGGCTCCGGAAATTTTGACCACCTGGGGTTCTTTAACGAGCACTGACATCGCACAGTACACGGGCCTCTAGAATTTCGCCTCCACCGAAATTCAGCCGCCGTGGCCGGGATCTAGATAGGCTCCTTAAATACTTAGAGGCGTGTAGCCCATCGCATGTAACAGCCACATCACTATCTATAATAATATTCAAAGCGGACGCACTCGGTGCTGTAGCCCAAGAAATTTCCGCTACATCGCGCCAAGATACGTGCGCTTTCAAGAAGCTTGCAGGGAAGGCAACCTGTCCAGTGCATATAACTCGTCGAAATAGCCAAAATTTGTTGGGCCGCAGCGCCGAGGGGAACCGTGTTTTCGAAATACCACGAACTGATATGGATATCACTTACGATTGTCTACAACCCTATCAGTGATTGACAAGCCTGACCACAATTCAATATCAATTAACCAACTATCGCGATCGACAGAAACGCGAACAGCGCGGCGCCTACATGCTCCGCTGTTCAAATTTCTTTTCACCGCGCTCTTACCAGGGTGGCGAGATCAAGGCGTTACACTCGTCCTGGAGTGTATCACGGATGAATCTATCGTCTTTCTTCCTTCACCGAGTTAAAAGCGTGTTGAAAAGAAACTCGAACAGCGGAGCATGTAGGCGTCGCGCTGTTCGCGTTTCTTTCGATCGTGATAATACTACTCCGCTGACAATTCCATGCCCCCCCCCCCCCCCCCAAAAAAAAAGCGGTCTTCTCACTTAAGAAGCCTAACTTTAAAAATTGTGCAAATTCTTAGCTGAAACACCCTGTACATCGCTAGAGTCAATCGGAATGTGCGTGACAAAACGTGAACGTAGTTCCAGCCCATGCCTTGCCGGAAATGCAGTTTTCGATTAGACGTGCAAGCTTTCCTCTTTTACAGACTAACTCTGCTTTCCCGCCACCACATAAGTGCGTGTGGTCGTTGCGGCAATAACGGTGCAGAGCGGGGTAATTAAGTGCAATTACGACTGCTTTTAGGATAATTAGTGCGAAATCCCTATTCCGATGGGTAAATCCCGAGCAAGATCATGCGATATTTGTATGCTTGCGGTGTTCGCGAGTTGGTGCGAGATCACATCAATAAATAAAAACAAATCATACAAATACCCGCGACTGCGATTCGAACCCGCGGCGCCGCCGAGAGATCAGCTCTGGTGGCCACTGCCCGAAAGCACTAGGCTATCGCCGCAGCGGAACACGGCTCTAGTTAAACTACGACACACTCTCACGCTGTGCATTGCGCATCCTCTTGTTCAGCAACTGATACTGCTATGAAGCTAATATTGAAGCGGGAAGATGACGACGAGACTGAGCGAGTGAACGGGTGGACGAAGATGAAGACAACAACGAAGTTCTGACTGTGTTCTGTGTGCCGCTCGTAGCTGTTCCTCCGCTGGTGTACATAGCTGTAAATATATCCTTTCCAGCAACATATTTGGTGGAGGTGCGCTTTCCCATACGTCTACCAACGACGGAGCTTTGCGGCGGCCGACAGCTGCCTTCGCTCATCATGACCCAGGACGCCTGCCAGCAAACATCACCATCGGACATGCCATCACTCGTTGTTTCTGCTCCTCATGACCCTGCGACATTTTCTGGCACCGACAACGTTGACGTGGACGACTGGATCCAGATGTATGAACGCGTGAGTACATACAACCGCTGGGATCCAACCCTTATGCTCGCTATTGCCATTTTCTGCCTAAAAGACCCCGCCCGAGTCTGGTACGAGACTCACGAAGATGACTTGACCAGCTGGGACGTCTGCAAGCAGAAACTGCGCGACCTGTTTGGACGGCCGCTCGGCCGAACACTCGCCGCTAAGAGGGACCTTGCATCCCGGTATCAAAATGCTATGGAATCCTATGTTTCGTACATTCAGGACGTGTTGGCCCTCTGCAACTAAGTTGACCATAACATGCCCGAATCTGACAAAGTGGGTCACGTGTGGAAAGGGATCGCCGACGATGCCTTCAACCGGCTCGTCTACAAGAATTGCACTACAGTCGACGACATTATTAAGGAATGTCGCCGATCCGAGGAAGCTAAAAGCAGGCGTATTAGCCAGCCGTACACACGCCTCTCCAACACGGCTGCCATTTCCTCATGTGAAGACCTGCTGCACGGCAAACTCCTGCGCCTCCAGAAAATGTGACCCGCATCATTCGATGCGAACTCGAAGCCATGTCCCCTGCCTCCCTGCACCTACGTGGTGGCGACAACCACTTGCCCATCATCTCTATGGTACAAGCCGTAGTCCGTCAAGAGCTTGCAAATCTTGGCCTCCAACCCGTCAGCCCCGTACGTCCTTCATCCCCACCCGACATCACTGCGATTGCTCCTGACTGACCTGCCTACTTCGCTCCACGTCGACGTAACCCTAACGACTGGCGGACACCCGACGACAGGCCCATTTGTTTCCTCTGCCACCGTATTGGCCACATCTCCTGTCACTGTCGCAATTATTGGTCCCGTCGCAGCGCATACAATCCTCTCAGCTCTCACCGCAACGACGAACAGCCCAGCCACTTCACGCCCCCTCCAGCCCGGCAGGGTGCTACAGTCAACGGTCAGTTTGCCCGCCCCAGCCGCTCCCCGTCCCCACTGCGTCGGCAGTCTCGTTCGCCCCTACGCCATCGCTTTTCACCTGGCCCCTACGTACGCTAGCAAGCGGAAAACTAGACCCTGCAGTGTCTGGAGGTGATGCTGCAGTACAGCCCCAGTCCCAAAATCCTCGCTTAGCCCTCCGCGCCCACCAAAATTTGCTCGCTATTCATGTCGATGGAGTCCCTCTGAGGGCCCTGATCGATACGCGCGCACGTGTCCGTCATGATTTCAACCCTCCGACTCCGTCTCAGAAAAGTACTGACCCCAGCACCCACAGCCGTTCTCCGCGTTGCCGACGGCGGAACGCCTCCTGTGGTTGGACTATGCACAACCCGTGTGACCATTTCCGGCCGCCATACATCCGTTCTATTCTCTGTTCTGGACCAGTGCCCTCATGACGTCATTCTTGGCCTCGACTTCCTGTCTGAACATTTAGCCCTCATCAACTGCGCCACCAGTGTTGTCCAGCTTGACCTTCCCCTTTATGCTGAGTCACCGTCCCCAGTTGTACCTCGCCTTTGTGCTGTCGACTTTGTCCGTCTACTCTTAAAGCCGCCACTTACATTTCTTTCTCATCTGTTCCTCCTGTCCCTGATGATCCATACGTCGTCACTCCAGACCTTGACGTCGCCCTCTCGCGAAGTATTGCGCTTGCGCACACTGTCTGTACGATGTCGGCCAACCGAGCGTACCTTCCAGTTCTGAACTTTGGCTCGTCTATCCAACCGCTCCCGCAAGGCATCTCACTCGCCACACACTGCCCGGCTGCCGAATGTGTCATATCAGCCGTGGACACCTGCTTACCTTCTACTCATCAAAGCCTGTTGCCTGCAGCCACATCAACCGAGGAACCAACGGACGACTACGCAGACATGTTCACGATTTCGGCCGACTGGCAGCAGAAATGCGCGCTGCAATCGTTGGCATGGACAACGTTGTGGCAGCAGCACGGCAGTAGACCAATACTCTTTGTCGTTGTCGTGGAAACGCGACACTGGAGCATAGCCCGACGGCGTACGTTGCATAAATTGGCATTGACGATGAACACTTGCATAACTGGCTCCTTGGGTCAGCGGACACCTCAATCGATCTTCCAGGTACATAGCGGTGGTGTTCATTTGCATACAACTGCGCTTTCGCACAAAACTTCCTCCTTATTCGTCCTATTTTTCTCGACAACTGTCAGAGTTGCTGAAGAGAGTAGTCCGTGTTTGAAATTTCGCACTGCAGCAGAGATGCTTTTGCATTCTTCCCTAAAATGCTTCATTGGTTTCGTTATACTTCAGTGATGTGAGCATGGTTTATTTCGCAGCAATAAGCGACACGATTTCTCATTTTAGGCAAGAGCGTGTACTGTGAAAGCTGTAAACGCAGTCTGCGCAACGTTTTCTAGCGCTTTTCATCTGACCCAACATGTCCGTCTGTTTAGTACCCAGTACTCCGATCGTTTGCTGGCACCGAAACGTAGTTCGAGAAGGTGCATTGCTCGTGTCGCCGTGTTCATGTATGGTGACTGTACGCTCATGCTTTTCTTTTTATGTTCGTACACGGGTGGTGTTTTTGGTTATATATACACATGAAACATGTAAGCTTGAAGCCGGCTGTTATAAAATTGCGTGGAAATGAAAAGGTCCCCGTCACGATTACCACGAGGAACCTCAAGTTTCAACAGTGCTGCTACAACCTTCATAGTCTATTTCCTATCAACCTAATATTATGCAGAGGATCCTGAAATACTCGCCATTGTAATTGTAATACTGTATGCATATAATGTCTAAATCAAATAACGAGCAGATGCATACGCCTCATTGCCCGCTAGGACGGTTTATGCTGCTTACTTGCGTTAACAAACCTTCCAGGTGTGCTCAATGTCTCCTCCGGTTTCAGTTCGAGTTGGTTGTGTTCAACTGATGAAGAGCATAGCATAGGCTAAAAATATGGTTCCTACTATTATTATTAACCTGCTTCGGCTCACGTGCAAATGAAAACCTGTTCTTAAGTGCTGTGCGCTTGAGCGCAAGCACGCACTAAGAGAAACATTGGAACCATTTCCCATGTTCACCCCAGGGGCAGTGTGCTCATTGCGGAAGATATAACGCCAGCGGGAGGAGAGCGCGAGCAACTTCCGGCTCGGCTAATTGTAGAAAACTCTGCAGTAGCCATAACCACGCCTCCGGCCGGGGAATGTGTGCTGGTTTTATGCCTGCCATAAAGAAAAAGATCAAAACGCAAGAACATTCTGAAAGGAAAAAAAGATCTCTCTATCCCTTTTTGAATTTCTTACCGACGCGGCCGTTGCAACCGCCGGGCTCTTTTGCGTATTCCGGTAACCTCGTCAGTCACGTTATCTCGATCGCTGTCGCCTGGTTTGGGGCCGCAGACACTTTGGCGTCGTGTACCATTTCGTGCAAACGATGTCGGTGCTGCGACTGCTAAGGTGGTGTCCACTTTTGCGTTCGTAACCTTCGAAATTTTGAATGCCGCGAGACCCGCATGGACATGATGTAAACAGTTACCTGCGCTCGCTTTATCGGGAGCCACCGCTCATTTCGACGCTGTATATCATGAACTATGATTCAGTAGTTAGTGGTGACGAACCAGTCATCGTGTTTTGTCCGCAGAAGAGTCGGAATGTCGTGGGAACCGATTGTTGAACTGTATGTTAACTGAATTCTATTTGTGTCACATACATTAAATTTAGATGTAAAGTCCTCTGCATGATATTGTTACGTGCTTTGCACGCACGGGGGTTTATTCAAAGAGGGGACCGGTCGAAGCAGGATGGAAGCAGGAAGCCTAGCAGCGTCCTTCAGCTCTCTCTTTTTCTTCCTCTTTCTCCGCGGGTCAGTCCTTCATCTTCTGCTTCTTCCGTCGAGGTTCTGTGGAAGCACGTTACATTTCCCTCCTCGCAGACGATGCCCGTCGGGCGAGTTAAACAGACCGTCTGGGATGGAATCGCTTGAGGCGGGCTACATGCACCACCTGAGATTGGCGTGACCGTCGACCACTAGCAGTTAGTCGTGCTATAACGTAATTAACGTCACTTATGCACTCCAACACAACAAATGGTCCAGTGTAGTGGGATAGCAGTTTCTGACACAGACCACGCTTGCGTAGAGGGGTCCACAACCACACAATGTCACCAGGAACATAAGAAACTTCTTGGTGTTGGACGTCGTAGCGGTTCTTGGAACGCTCTTGCGAAGATAAAATTCGAACGCGGGCAAGCTGGCGAGCTTCTTCAGCTCTGCAGAGTGTGGTCGCAAGAGAAGGTTCATCGTGGTTTGCTTTCATGCGTTTACATAAACACTAAACAATATTCTTGCTGTTATCTTCGATTGTAAGGTGCATCCTGGATGCATCAAACTGCTTGCACTCAATATACTCATAGTGATCTTTCTGTATTGCGTGAGCAATGTGCACGGGATTATCGCACATATTTTGCGTGAACGGTGCAAGAAATGATTTGCTTAAAATTTCAGCTGCGCTGCTTGAGATAAGCTTAACAGTCCGGGTGCGTCGCCACGCATTATCTGTCTTATATGGAATGCTATGACATACACATATAGTGCATTTTGAGAAACATATCTTTTAAACCGATAGTAACGGGAAGAATAAATGTCAATAAAACCACCGAAAATATAACCGCTGTCCTTCCTACAATGGCCCAGCATTGCGGCTGCAATCTTGACCACAGTGCAATCACTTCGAACATGTCACAATAGCAAAGAGATGGTGTACGGAAACCCAACTAAAGCGCGGCGAGCAGCCCCGCGCAGAGCAGGCGGACTAGGATACATCCGCCCATCTCCCCTAGCGGGTCGATTTTCGACCAGTTCGCGCGTAAATTACGTGCAATGAAAACACCTCCCCCCCCCCCCCCCCCCCGCACCTGCGTCTTTCATTCGTCCGTTGTCACGGAGATTCCCGTATTCCAGAAACCTCTTCGCTATGAACATAATTGAAGGAGGAATTAGCGCTATCGTCTCTAATACGTGGCCAACGGGAAGTGCAGGACCTTTCCCAGCGGTGGTAACACTGCGTTTTTGTACTCACTGCTCTCTCTCTCTCTCTCTGTCTCCTCCGGCTCTTACAGCTGCGGAGCGCATTGGCCGCATCACACGCCCTGGGCCGCATCGGAAACGTCGAGGAAGTGGCCCACGCCATCGCCTTCCTGGCCTCGGACGACGCATCGTTCATCACGGGCCACTCGCTGCCCGTCGATGGCGGGAGTCTGCTGCTCGGACCCTCTTTGGTGCCAAAAGTGGGAGCAGGCGGAATCCCGACCGACGGAACTTTGTCCGTCGACGTTTTCCAGTCAAAACTTTGACTTTTGTCAGTTCAACTGACAAATGGCGCCAGTAATGCGATTCGGCGTCTGGCACTCCTGCCCTTGCTAATGTGTTTTTCTTTCCCGCTGCATTGAATGCTCGCAGTGCTGGAAAAAAGAGTGTTGGTGACGGGATCTTTCTTAAGCAATTCGGCAACGTTATTCTTTGAATCACACGCCAGTGCCTGTATATTCTATAGCATTGTTGCCCTTCTCTCGTAACAGGAGTCTTGCTCCCACAAAGAACTGAATTACTCGGCGATGGCGATAGCAACGAGTGTGTTCCCCGGTCGTCAAATACAACCACCGCCGCTCATGGCCGTCCTTGAAAGACCCTTCGAGATAAAGCGGCCAAACCATCTACAACAATATCGAATATGATAGAAGCAGTTGCGTGTGGCTGTGATCATTCAAGATAAAACTGGTCGCATATCACCTCACAAGCCAAGAGAAGACGTCGCGTGCCGGCGGCATTCAGCGTGAACAAACAAAAGTTCCAAGCTTCGCGGCAAATTAACTTGTAACCCACAGATTTCTTTTGCTTTACAAGGAAATGCTTGCTTCAATGTAGAAGGTGTAAGGGAGGACTGGGCTATCAAAATAAACGTTATTTTTTGACATACACTGAAATATTTTTGCCCAGTTTGTAATGCTTGCCAAGCTGAGGAGCTTCGCAGGAATTAAAATTGCCTATATGATGAACATTTTCTATTCATTCATTGAAGCATTGAGCGACAGCAATGGTTTAAAAAGGTGAAGGTTCAGAACGTCAGCATAAATGTTTATTCTTTCGGTTGCCTCGTTCATCCTCTGATATATTTTTGCTGTCGGTGAGAGAAATGCGACATTGCAACCAACGCTTTTCTGAACTTCTTCTGATCACTCATTTTTATGGCAGTACTACGAAGGTAGTGTTCTGTCATCGACAAATCGCAGAATTTGCGATCCGTCGGGAAAATAAAGCGAGATTCGCGCACAATTTTCTAAGACCACACATAAAAAAACGATCATTTCTCAAATTTCCACTACATATTTATCTAAAACTTTCCTTCTCTGCATTTATTTTTCTTGTAACCCACTGGTGTTCACCTCTCGTGACAAGTTTTAGCTAGATATGCAGTACAAATTTAGAAAATGGGAGTTTTAATGTTTATGGCTGTCAAAAATTGTGAGCGGGTGTAACTACTACTTGTTCTGGTGCATCGTAAATTTCGCCATCGTAGTATAACCATAAATAGGAGATCGCATTTCTCCCATCGAAAGCAAAAGCATACGACGCGATAGATGAGGCGAACGACCGAACGAACTTTAAAGCTGACTTTCTCATTTTTCTCTTTTTCTACGATTTTTGGGACTACACAAACTTCGTCCGTAAAGTTCCAAGACTGAGTTCATTAAAAAAAATGCGTTTAACATTGGAATCATTTCTGCTGCACCTCTTCGAAACAGTCTCCCTTGCAGTCTATACACAGCTTCCAACGCTTCCTTAGGCCTTGGAAACAGTTGGGGAAGAAGACGGCGATTAGTGGGCCGGCTGTCTGACACCGGTCCGTAATTTTTGGCTTTATTTTCTCACTTCAGAGGTTTTCCAGTCTTTTTGGCGCGTGTCCTCGACGTGCGACGACCTGGGGGTCCCTGGCCGCCGGCAAAAGCACGTCAAGCGGCCTCCTCGGCGCCGTGCGCCGTATCAACGCCGACACAGAACATCACCGCCAGCTGAACTCCATGCTGCACTGATTGCAGCAGCGCCAGCGGCGGGTCCAGCGGCCCCTGTAGTTGCGGCTACAGACCAGGCCCTGCCAAACAAGAGAATGCGCGACGATCAAGCCAGCAACGAGCCTCTGACCGACCATCCAGAGGACATGGACCAAGCATCATTTACAGTTGTATCGTACAAGAAAAAGAGAGCTACCGGTGTTCCTGTAGTTATCAGGCCCACTGAGGAAGGAGGAAGCCTATGGAAAGCCAACCCCAACATTGTGGCTTCGGCGGTTGTAGCATCGGCTCAAGAAAAAGTCCTCAGCCATCGCATTCACAAGGATGGGAGCCTGATGGTTACAGTATCGACGCTGCCCGCCGCCAACCGCCTGCTCACGGTAACTAAGCTGGCTGGAGTGGCTGTAGAGGCCAGAGTCCCATACTCTTACATGGTAAGCTATGGCAAAATACAAGATGTACCTGTCACCTACACAGACGAAGATCTGCAGGAATATCTACGCGACCAAGGTGTCCTCTCAGCAAGGAGGCTAATCGCCTACACTCCTGAGGATGGTGGAAAGATAAAAGCGGTACGCCGTCGCACAGTTATATTGGAATTCGCAAAAGATGCGCCGCTACCAAAACGAGTAACGCTGGGGTTCTGTAGTTACCCTGTAACTGAATACGTCGGAGCAGCAACTCAGTGCTATAAATGTCAGAGGCATGGCCACATATCAAGACACTGTAACAGCCCCGTGCGCTGCAAAGTGTGTGCTGGCCCCACTCGCACAAAGAATGCACTTCGAGAGCGCAACCTAAATGCGCTAACTGCGGTGGCCCACACCCTGCTTCCTATGGAGGGTGTTATAAAAAGAAAGCAGCCACAGTTGCTCGCACGGCAGACCAAACACAAGGGAAACCCCCTAAGCGCCATGAACCACCACCTAACCCCGACGTGGTTTTCACGACTACGGCAGCTCTTTCCGAGAATCAGTCAACACAGCGTGGTAGAGCAGCTGACAAGACCTACGCAGATGCGGTAAAAAAGAAGCGTGGGAAGTCCGTTGGTTCTTCTCCTTCATCAAAGCTACTGCAACGCACTACACAAGACCCGACAAACAGCGTCGCTTGCTCTGACCCTAGGGCGCCACAACATGACAAGAAGATCAGCGGCAGACAGCAAACCGGAAGCTCTGAACAAGATGTCACATGCCTACTGATTCCGATGCTGTTTGCAGCCATCAAGGCTCTTATCCGTGCATACCCCTCGTCAGGAAGACTCCCAGAAGTAGAAGCTGTCCTTGCAATGGAGCCGTTGGTGTCGGTCTCCTACGCTCCGCAGGGGCGTAATACCACACTTCAGTAATCATGGCTTCCACAGCGAGAACTTCACCGCAGCTGACAATCCACAACATCTTTCGTACATGCACCATTTTCCAGTGGAACGCTCGCGGGCTACGCTCTAAACTCTCAGATTTCCGACAGCTCGTGCGAGCGTACCGCTTCCCCTTCATAGTCATCTGTGAATCACGCGTCGAGGAAACCTTCCGACTCAATGGATACTATTTCCATCATTCACAACGACCAGGTAACGTAAGCAGATTGCTGATATTCTTTCGCAAGGATATCCCGGCCTCACCGGTTGATGTCCCGCCTCACAGCGACAATGAATACGTATGCGCTGTCACAGTTATTGCCGGACAACAGTACACTCTGATTGGAGTATATCTTGAGCCAGGCACGCCATTTGATGGTTTGAGACTTGAAGACTTGATAGCAAGAACGCCCTCTCCGCATATTATTTGCGGAGACTTCAATGCTCATAATGAAATTTGGGGCAGCTCACATACATGTGCCCGAGGTGCCAAGCTTGCAAAACTTCTCTCCAAGCATTCAGTTCAGCCATTAAATGACGGCAGCATCACCTACCTCCAAGGCCCGACGACTACCAGCAGCATCGACGTGACATTTGTCACAAGTTCATTCGCCCACAACTTTGGCTGGTGCACTGATCTGGAGACACGTGGAAGCGACCATTACCCAATCCTCATATCGGCTTTCCATGCGCGGAGGAACCCAAAGAAATTCCTTATAAAATCTACAGACTGGGACGCATACAAGGACGCTGTAAGCAGAGGAGTTACTGCGGCAACTCGCAATGAGGAATTAGCATCGTCAATTGCGTATTGTCTGAGGGCGAGTACACAACTTACAGCTAAAAATGATAACCTACCTTCAAATGATGACACATTCCAAAGGCTTTGCGCTATACGCAGGCGAGCTAAAAGGAAAGCTCTGCGCACAAAAAGCCTCGATGACCTACGTGCATGCCGACGGTCACAACGTCACATTCGACGCTACATGGATAAACTCAGTCGGCAAAAGTGGCGTGACTTTTGTTCTACGCTGGATGTGCGCAAACCAGTAACCAATATTTGGCGGATAGTTAGAGGTATGCGCACGCCACTTCAACAACTCCACCCCTTCGCTGCACTCTCCCTTCACGAACAAAAATCTATAAAAGAAGTCTCAGAAGAATACTGCAAGCTGCTGTCGGCAGGATCAGGGCATTCGACACTCTCCGCAGATGGTCAAACAGGCATCCCAAAGGCGGCAGTGCCAGCGTTAGACCTGCCTTTCACAATGGAAGAACTATCCACAGCTATCGCGGAGACAAACAGGCACACGTCTCCGGGTCATGATGAGGTGACCTATGACGCCATTGCAAAGCTACCCAACACCTCCCGTCTTCGACTCCTGGAGTATTACAATTCTTCCTGGATGGCTGGTGAGGTCCCCACGGAATGGAAGCTGGCGAAAATCGTGCCCGTTTTGAAACCCTGTAAGCAGCCAACAAGCTACGCATCATTCCGGCCCATTGCCCTACTGAGCTGCGTAGGTAAGCTCATGGAGCGCATGATCTGCAAGCGCATAACTTGGTTCCTAGAAAGCCGAAATGAGTTCCCCCAAGAAATGAACGGGTTCCGTCAAAACAGGTCTGCGACTGACAATATCATCGCCCTCTTCTCATCAATTGAGGAGTACCTTCATGCTGGGTACATCCCAACAGCCGTTTTCCTAGACATCAAGGCCGCTTTTGACTCCGTCTTTCACCATGCAATTCTCGCAGCCTTTGGCAGTCTTGGCCATGGAGGAAGGCTATACAAGTGGATTGGGCATTATTTAAAAGAACGACAAATTTTTATTACCACTCCAAACGGTCCAACACGCTTTCACGCAGTGGAGAGGGGCGTACCACAGGGAGCGGTGCTCAGCCCTCTCCTGTTCAATATTGTCCTTATTCACATAAGAAGACACCTTCCGCGAGGGGTCCGCATAACAATTTATGCTGATGATATCTGCATCTGGACCGCGTCACGTTCGCGCTATATTACCCAGCAACGTCTTCAGAGAGCACTATTGCACATTTCGATGTACCTGGCTTCCAGAGGCCTTCGTCTCTCGCCAGAAAAGAGTGTTGCAATGGCGTTTACAAGAAAAACGATGACCCGATATTCGCTGCTCCTAGGCGGACGATCGCTGCCATATGTACGATCTCAGCGATTCCTGGGTGTTGTAATCGACTATAATCTGTCATGGTCACCTCAGATCAAAAAACTCCGTGCGAGGATTACTGCAGCATCGCAAGTGTTCAGGTTCATGGCGGGAACAAGGTGGGGTAGCAACTGCCGATCAATGCTTCTGCTTGAAAAAGCCTACGTTGAAGGAACCTTGCGCTACTGTCTACCAGTGCTTCAAAGATTATCTACATCAAGCAATAATACTCTCAATGCCGCATGGAACAACTGCCTGCGAATATGTCTTGGCCTCCCAAAGGGTTCCTCTGCATCAGGAACAGTAGCGGAGGCAGGATGTCTCCCACTAGAGGTAATTGCCGCCCAGGAAACTATGTGTACCCATCTCCGCCATGTCCTGCAAGGGCAGAAGCACTTCCTACACCGTGTCCACCTAACTCACAGCAACTCTAGCTTTGGCCAGGCAGTGCAGCTCCTGTCCCTTCCTACTATTAATCAGCCTCAGAAACTACTACCTCTGGCCTTTCTTCCATGGACACTCTCTCCTCTAAAGGTGAAGAAGTCTGTTCCAGGTGTGAATGCAAAGAGCCGCATGCCACAGGCAGCACTTCTGCAAGCTACTCTCGCCTACTTAATCGAAGAATATACGCAGCATACCCATATCTTCACCGATGGTTCAACTACTAAAGAAACTTCTTCTTGTGGCCTTTATGTGCCCTCAACAGGCCATGCCCTTTCTTACCGGCTGCAGCGGAGGACCTCCTCTACAACAGCTGAGCTTCACGGCATTAAGGAAGCTGTTTCTTACATCCTGCGCCGAACCGCCGGCCGTTGGGTTATCTTCACCGATTCAAAAGCATCTCTGCACATCCTGGCCAACCTGCTGAAGAAAACTAATCACCAGCCAGTTTCCCTGGACATTGGGTATATCCATCATTTAGCTATTGCCGCAGGCCACTGCATAACATTTCAGTGGGTACCTGCTCACTGTGGCATTATGGCTAATGAAAAAGCAGATGAAGCGGCCCGTAAGGGCCATCAACATCAGAGATACATTCGAAGTTTTCTCACGAAATCTGATGCGTCCCAAATGGCTAAAAGTTTTGCGTACGAAGAAACGTATCGGCTTTGGAGTTTTCCGACACATCAGTACCAATTTCTTCACTCAATCGACCCACATCTTAGATCAAGGCTCTCACCCAGAATTCCTCGACAACTCGAAACACTTTATCACCGACTTCGTCTGAATGCTGCATATACAAATGGCCTGCGATACCGTTTTGGACAAATGAACAGTCCGCATTGTGACAACTGTGCTTCGATAGAAACTGTGGAACATATCCTGCTTGAGTGCCCTGCGTATGCTAACGAGCGTGCGTACTATAAGCATTGCATGCAGAAGCTCTGCCCAGCGCCCCTAACAATGAACAAAGTATTAGGCCCCTTAGCCTGCTTCAGGCAACAGAGACTTGCAATGAACTTTCTTTTTACATATTTAAAAGACATTGGACATCTCGATAAGCTCTAAATTCACCTGCAGGTTACCTTCATGCATTCTTCTTGCAGTGAACTTCGTCAGCCCATTCGTCGGACTATGCACTCCATCATTCCATAGGTTACATCAATACTCGCCACTGCATACTTAGTACCCATTTCATGGCTGCATTTTATCTTCGTTTTTTTTCCACTTCTTCCACGCTGCTCTCCTTCAGTCTTTATCTCCCAAATTCCCCTCCATACGCAGAGTAGTATGCCAGAGATATTGAAACGCCGGCTAAATTCTCTGTTTCTTCATTAAAGAGTCTCTCTCTCTCTCGAAACAGTTGGAAAACGCTTCTTTTGGCAGGGCTGTCCGCTCCTTTGTCGTGGCGTCTTGAATGGCCTCCACGCTCCCCAATAAGCGACCTTTTAGGGCTCTCTTCACACAAGGAAACAGAAAAAAATAGCATGGGGAGAAGTCAGGCGAGTATAGCGGATTGGGAAGTACAGGAATGCTGTGCTTGGCAAGATATTTTGTCAGGCTGAGAGCAGTGTGCGGAATTGCGTTATCGTGGAGAAGGCTCCATCGTCCCGATACCTATAAGTCAGGGCGACGGCGTCACAGTGCATCACGTATGTGTTGGAGCACGCGGATATACAACTCCTGATTCACCGTCTGCCCTTGCGGGACGAATTCGTGCTGTACGACACCCCTGTCATCGAAAAATTCTATCAGCGTCGTCTTTGTTTTGGTCTTTTGTCGCCGCACTTTTCTCGACGCCAGAGAGCATGTGGACCGCTATTCGGTGCTCTGCCTCTTTGTTAGGGATCGTATTGGAAACACCATGTTTCGTCATCAGCAATGATGCTGTCGACGAATGCAGCATCCTTATCTGCTTGGGAGAGCAAATCAGCGCTCCCTGATGCCCGCGTGTCCTTCTGGTTCTGTGTGAGAGAGTGCGGCACAAGTCTGGCATTCAACTTTCGGTTCCCCAGGTTCTCACGCAAAATTCGGTAGTATATTGTCTTACTAATGTCGAGAGCATGTGATAGCATGCGCCCTGTAATGGTGCGGTCTTCTTTTACGATTTCTTTGATCCGAGCCAAGTTGTATTCATTCTCTGAGGTTGAAGGGCGCCCCGGCTTTTTGTCGCCTTCCACGGACGTTATCCCCGAAACGAATGTCTTGTGCCACTGGAAAATCGCGCCCGCGATAATGTCTCGTTGCCGTAAGCGTCACGAAGGAGCTCATACGACTGTGCGGCTGTGTTGCCAAGCTTCACAAATTATTTTATGTTTAGACGCTTTTCGAGGTGGACGTCCATCTCCACATTCGCTCACTGTAAAATGCGCAGACGAGTAGTGACAACGTATTTTTTTACATATGATGTCATCGAGCGGCTGCCACAGCGATTAGCATAAATAGCTCAGGTTGGCCCGAAAAGATGGCGCTACACATACGGAACAACATTTGTTTTGGGGAATCATTTCTAGAGAAGAAAATAAATCAGTCTCGAAACTTTACGAAAAAGGGTTGGATATTTCGGCATTTCGTAGTTATTTACAGTAGAATGATTGTTTTTCTGCACGTGAATCCGTAAAGCCTTCCAACTTTACTGCATCAATTTTACACCGCCGAGCGATACAACCGCAAACGGAGTAGTAAGATTGAGGAGAGCCAGAAGTAAGAAAGTTGAGATCGGTGTAACATGGAAGCTTGCGGGTACGATTGGACAGCGCAAATTTATGGAATCCAGACTTCACACATACAACAGTTACCTTCTATAGATGCTATATAGGCCACAATATTGGCTTCCCTATTCTGTGACATTGCGGAACACATAAGGTACAACAACAAATGGGGACTGCGTAGTGTGGTGCCCTCAATTATTCCTGCCTCGTGAACTTCAAATCCAGCTGCACACGGGACGTGTGAGTTTTTAGCCACCAGTTCTTTTGCAGCTCACGTGTTTGTGGCCTGTTTTGTGCGTTGAGTAGCAGCCGAAGTTGTACCCTCGAAGAGGATGGGGAGAAAGGAAGGAGGAAGGGAGAGGAGTAGAGGAGGAACAAAACATCGAGATAGGCAACGGCTCTGGCTGCTAAGTTGGGCAGCCGGCAAGTGACGTTCGACGGTGCCGACTTGAGCCAGTTGTGCCTGTATGCGTTGTGCTTGCAATCAGTGGTGAATCGCTGCACATCCCACGCGCAGAGCAATATTTGCACTGAGATGCGCTGTGCGTTTGTGATACCTTGTCTGGTAATATTTGTTAATATTGCTTTTGCTAGGACGCTCAGTTATTAGTAACGAGCTCTCTATCAGATAGTTGTGGAGATTATATTTCAGGTCTGCTTTCCTGTTTTTGCGAGTTGTGAATTGAATTGACTGTTTGGGCAAGGAAATGGCGCAGTAACTGTCTCACATATCTCAGTAAACACCTGAACCGCGCCGTAAGGGAAGGGATAAAGGAGGCAGTGAAACAAGACAGGAAGGAAGAGGTGCCGTAATGGAGGGCTCCGTAATAACTTCGACCACCTGGGGATCTTTAACGTGCACTGACATTGCATAGCACACACGAGTTCTGTATATTAGTTAATCTTGAACCGGGGTGCTGAGTGAGCCTAAGAGCTTAATAATAATAGTAAGTGGTTTTGGAGGAGAGGAAATGGCGCAGTATCTGTCTCATATATCGTTGGACACCTGAACCGCGCCGTAAGGAAAGGGAAAAAGGAGGCAGTGAAAGAAGAAAGGAAGGAAGAGGTGCCGTAGTGGAGGGCTCCGGAATAATTTCGACCACCTGGGGATCTTTAACGTGCCCTGACATCGCCCAGCACACGGGCGCCTTAGCGTTTTTCCTCCATAAAAACGCAGCCGCCGTGAATTTCTTCTTGTGTGAAATCGCCCTGCATGTAAAAGGCAAATGCGCCAGGGGAAACAAGAAGTGCTCGGAGTTAAGTCACACAGACGCGGCCTCGTACACAAAGGAAGCGTCTCGGATCCTTCAGTGGGCGCTCTTTGTTGCCACTAACAATTATTGCAATATAGACGCCTCTGTAAAGATTCGTAGTTTATGCTTAAAAATAAGGGAGGCACTATTGCATCCCGCCTGGTTTTTTCTGTCACTCCGCGGTTTGTGGCGAAGATGTTACCAGTAATTTATAATTCAGGTAATTGCGAAAATGCGAAAAAAATTCACTGGCATGCTCTCATTCTCATCCGTCATAAAAATAAAAACACCAAAGAAGTTTTTTCCTCAATAAAGTAGAGGGGCGTTTTACACTATTTTATTGTGACCCCAAATTTACGCGATCAACACAGAGGACGTTCAAAGAGAAATGCCTATAACCTCGCTTTAAATTCCTGTCGAAGTCGTGGAAGAGGAGTTTAGGAAATTTTACTAGTCCTAAACTGTAGAAGGTTTAATTCAGTGCCGTTACGAATAGATATGGTTTTTGCATTTACATTCCACTGATATTTTGGCACGACAGTGCTCGTTTAAGAAATGCCGCAGTGAGCAACATAAGTGGTTTTGCTGCCGTATGCTCATGTCGCCCCTATCCATACAATGCGCTTAACTCAGACAGCCGCTGCTGCACGTTACAGCTGTGAAATTTTTGTAGAGGTGCTGCTCTTTGTCTGCACAGTACCGAAAACGAGTAAAAAAGTATTGTGGTTGTTTGGAGTACTGCTATACCGCACAACCAACTATAGTCTTTGTCTGCAAAGTACCGAAAACGAGTAAAAAAGTATTGTGGTTGTTTCGAGTACTGCTATACAGCACAACCAACTATAGTCTTTGTCTGCACAGTACCGAAAAACGAGTAAAAAAGTATTGTGGTTGTTTGGAGTACTGCTATACCGCACAACCGACTATAGTCTTTGTCTGCACAGTACCGAAAACGAGTAAAAAAGTATTGTGGTTGTTTGGAGTACTGCTATACAGCACAACCAACTATAGTCTTTGTCTGCACAGTACCGAAAACGAGTAAAAAAGTATTGTGGTTGTTTGGAGTACTGCTATACAGCACAACCAACTATGGTCTTTGTCTGCACAGTACCGAAAACGAGTAAAAAAGTATTGTGGTTGTTTGGAGTACTGCTATACCGCGCAACCGACTATAGTCTTTGTCTGCACAGTACCGAAAACGAGTAAAAAAGTATTGTGGTTGTTTGGAGTACTGCTATACAGCACAACCGACTATAGTCTTTGTCTGCACAGTACCGAAAACGAGTAGAAAAGTATTGTGGTTGTTTGGAGTACTGCTATACCGCACAACCGACTATAGTCTTTGTCTGCACAGTACCGAAAACGAGTAAAAAAGTATTGAGGTTGCTTGGAGTACTGTTATACCGCACAACCAACTATGGTCTTGATGTGCGAAAAAAAGTGTTGAAAGAAAAAAAGCACTGCGCTTCTGACCGAGGGAAAATATTTTTGAAGCGTTACAGATTCTTTACAATATTTCTATTTTCTAGGACCCTAATACCTCGTGATAAGTCTGCTATTGTTTTCTTTGCTAACAGTAAGTTGAGATAGAATGTTCCTGTAAAAACATGAGTATTGCTTTAACGCAAAACCTAACGTGGTGATCTCATACCCTGAACGTCAAAAAGTAGGCTAATTGTTTCCTTGGTTGTAAACGTCGCAATCTCTGAATTCCTATCCCATCCATAAAATCATCGGTATGCCTAAACTTTGTCAGTCATAAACTAGAATACGACGCAGAAACATGGGATCCACACCTGTCTAACCTCTCTGCAACTAAAGAAAGAATTTAAATTCGTGCTATCCGTTTTATTTATTCTGATTTGTAATGTTACACTATTTTGAGTCCTTTAAAATCTAGAGCCAACTAACCCAACCTTGAAAAGCGAGGACAAATTTCTCGTTGTTCCTATTTCATATCTGTTATCATTCATATTTAGGAGCATCTGTCATATCATCAGCTCATCACCACTCTAGCCGTATTAACCATAACGCCATCTACACCCCAGCCGCAAGAACTACCGCTCATTTTCGACCGTTTTTCTTCATTTCATCTCTCGACTGAAATTATCTACTACAGGACACCGTGTATCATATCAAAACCATCCATTTTAAGCGCTCTATGAAGACCATTATTTTTAACTGCCACGCCCTTTCCGATAATGTAATGCTCCATACCTGGGTCCCTTGAGCTACCAACTAAATAAAGTGTTGTCTCTAAAATACTGTGAAATGCACGTTTTAGTTTCTCGAATCTTCTGCGTTAAAATAATACTTTCAAAAAGAGGCTTTTTTGCTTATTTCAGCTGACAGAAGATAACTTGAGTACAACGTTATTTTTGTTGACATGTCCTGCATTCGCAGAGAATTTGCTTTACGAGATGCAGTTTATTAGTGATCTCATTTTCTGTAGTGGTGTGCTATTCATCTTCTAATTCTCTTTCAACAGGCTTCAAGCACTTTTTGTGAGCAATGTTTACTTCTCAAATTTTCTCTGAAATTGTGCAGCACATGCCTGTGCCGACATGGTTGGTGCTAAACCTATACTTATTCTTTGTACGTTTGTCGAGACTGTTGCTGTATTGCGTATGAGATCGCCTATTAAATATTCCACGGCTTTTACGTAGCTTAGCGTTTTGTGCACGCCCATTCAGTGGGTGTTATTTATAGTTTATTCAGTGTTCTTTTGTAATATTTTTCTACTTGCGACACAGACAGCACGGTGGAAATGGTTTGGGCTGGCGGGCTGAAGGCGGCCCTGTTTTCAGTAAATCTAGTTCATGACATAACTCTTGAAATCGCTTTTCAACGGACGTACTGCTCGTGGTTTATTATAAAATATTGTTTTAGAGGAGGAGGAACAAACCTGCAGCAGAAGAGCTTGGGAAGTGGTCGTTTCTAAGGAATTGGGCGCATGTTAGCGCACTACTTTCATATTTGATAGGAGGCTGATTCATTTCAACGTAAATGCGATTCATATGGATGATGTTTCGTAGGTACCCATAACGGCAGAATAGCAAGTTGTGCGCCGGTTTTAGCTGTTTTAGATAAGGCGACCTTCGTGACTGCGCGGGTCTAAGATAAAGTGGTTTTTGCGAGGCAACGATATATATTACAGACAAGCCCTGCTAGAGCTCCAACGTTTGCGTTATAAATTTAGGAACATTCATGATTCGAGAATGCTTATCTTTCAGGGATTTAATGCGCGGCAGAAAAATCAGTTGCTTGTTGAAAGCTAGAGCAAGGAGTTCATGTTCTGACTTTACTCGCAAATGGCATCCGTTCATATAGAGCGCGGATCAGATTTTACTCTTTGCTACAAAGAGAATAGTGCACCTACTGGTTTTTGTAGCTGAAACTTTAAACTAACTTTTTCACTAATAAATTATAATCTATTTACTGGGACCTCTTTTTGCTCTTGGGAAAATGATACACTCTAATACGTACAGTATGTGTCATATTTAGAGGGAACGGGAGAAATGGCTGAACCAGCTTTTAATGGGGAGAAAAGTAAGCTTCACCGAGAAGCAGGATCGGGCCTCAGCCGTTTCCTCTGGAGCTTTCGGTGCCTTCCTTTTTCCCCTCGGGGCGAAACCTGCCTTTCTCCACTCATCAAAAGAACAATTTCTCGTGTCCCCTCGAAGTCCGGAAAACAAATTACATCTAATCTTTGGGCCACCCACACAAACTGAGTACAAGGTCGACGTAGTATTACTGCAGCTACTAAGTCCAGTAAAATTATAAATGAGGATGTACTTACGGTACAGCCCTGCGGAAGGCCACATTCTTTAATGACACTTATTGACAGTATCGTACTTACGTGCGCTTTAAATGTGCGGTTTGGTTGGAAGACCACAAGACAGTTGAGCAGTTTCCCGCGAACACCAAAGTTAGCTAGGTCATGTAGGAAACCACGTTGCAATATGCTATTTCTAGGACAGAAAATACTGCACGATAGCGTTGCTGACATAACATATAAATGTTTGCAGTCTGCGTGTTCAAGTCGTAGGAGGTGATCGGTTGATGAACGTACCTTCCTAAATCCACACCGGTGTCCTTCAAAGAGTTCTAAAGATTCTAGAATGAATGCAAGCGTAGTGTTAACCCGCGCTAATCCCCTTGGTTCCGGCGACGACTCGCCGCTGTACACTTGCCGCTACCACGGGCAAATGGGTTATCACCGCCCCCGCACCTGCTGCGCGTCTTACCGTCTCGTCGCCTGCTGACCGGCCGTGTATGAGGGGGACGTTGTTCTGTTGTGCCGAGGCTGGCTCGGGGAAACCGCTCATTTCCGGGCCTCAGGTGACCTTCCGGCAAGCGTCGAGCATAACAGGGAGTGAGACAAAGAACGGCCTTGTCAGAGTCGCCAAGGACCGACGACCTTTTTCCCGTGAGGAAGAACGAGCTTCCAAGTGGGGGGGGGGGCATTAAAGTCGGCGACGTCTCACTCTGCTGTGAAGCTAAGCGATGTTTTTTTTTTTTACTGTCAGCGGAGACAGCAAATACGATGCGTGGGCGCCTAGATGGCGCTTCGATGGATTGCACATGTATATAGCTGTGTACGCGAAACCGCGCGCCCTGCACGTTCTAGGGGGTTCGGAGCACAACAGAGACGGGTTGTAGCGAGCCCTGGGCTCTGCAAATTTGTATGTGTGGTGCCGTTGTACTGCTATTGGTGGAAATTAGCTGAGAGCTGCATTAGTAGAGCTCCGCCCAATTTTCGAAGGATATAAAACCGGTGGCAAACAAAGAGTTGGGAGGAGCGCGCCGAATCTCAGTCTGAGCCGCTTTTAAGCAGCCTTTTCCAACTGCCTGTGTCTCACCTGACTTGTATTATAAGTTTTGCTGTTATGAGGTTGGAGTTGCTGCCCCAACCGGCGGACAAAGACCCAAAGGCTCTTTGTTCTGCTAACCGCCGTGTATTAGATCACCGGCCAGCGTGCCATCATCGTTATTGGCTCGCGAAGAGCATCACACCAGCACCAAGCGACCTTCAGAGAGTGCTGACTCCTAGTTTATTTTAATACAATAGCGTTAAATGGCTTGTGTCGCAGAAAATCCGGTGTCGTCATCGGCATCATCGAACGTATGCTTTTTAAAAATCCACGAAAAATACCGAGACAAACAACCCAGGAGGCAGATGGGTCACCTAGGTCATGTAAGTTCGTGCGTCATCACAACGTGCGCGCCAAAATGGGAGCAAACTGCGCACCCTGGTGGGTGGCAGTTAAATTAATGTTTGCTCGATACAGGTTGGTCGGGCAGAGCAACCTGGGTCGCGCAAGCCCCACCGGTGGCAGCACCTGCCATTGCAGGGCAGTAGCGCATCGCTTAACCGCTGCACCACTGCGCCATGAGTGGTATGAGGAGCCCCAGGGAATTAAGAATGCAGAGCCGAGAAGGAGCAACTCTGCACATATGGGCATTTCCCTATTAAAGCTATCGCGTGATACCCTTAAGGCGTAGCTCAGGTGTCCTCTGCAATTTTCGTTTTACTTTAGAATGAGTTTGCAAGACAACGTATGTCTGAAAAAGGCCAACTAGGGCAGTATTTTGGCGTTTTTTGAAATTTTATGAAAGGAATAATAACAGCTCCTTTATATGCATAAGGCTTTTACGTTTTTTTAATTGAATACTTGAAGACCCTTAGCGTATCGGATAGTGAGGTGTCGGAGCACGCATTAGAAATCTTGCCAGGACGAGGGGCTGTTTCTTTAAATGTGGAACTCACCCTGTTATTTCATCGGGGGCAAGAGGTGCATTCAACGCTTTAATATTTGTTTCCATATAAAACAGTGTGTGTTTCGGCAGTGCTCGTGTATTTTCAGAATAGGTTTGTGCGGTATCAGCAAGTACTGACTGGGGATAAACGTACACAGATAATGTTGGCTCTTTCTTCCAATGTGGTATGGATAATACGTGGTGACAACAGAGAAATTGCGTAAGGTGTGAGGTCTCAGTCGATTTGTGGTCTTCCCATATCCTTTTGGTTGTGATAGAGCGTTTTAATCATTTATGGTACATGTTTTTTCCAGGGCAATTTTCTCTGTTTCTGCGGATATAGACAAGCGTCATGCTTGTAAACAAAGGTGGCGCTGCGGTCGG
The DNA here is from genome assembly GCF_052857255.1 of Amblyomma americanum. Lineage (NCBI taxonomy): Eukaryota > Metazoa > Arthropoda > Arachnida > Ixodida > Ixodidae > Amblyomma > Amblyomma americanum. Next base: position 158,235,240 of record NC_135498.1, on the reverse strand, counting down.
CAGCGACACGGGGTGTAGGCAAAACGCAGCACGCCTACACTGCGCCAAGCGACGCTGCCTTCGAAACCAACTGGTGTACGCGAATATTTCAAAGCGTGCGAGTCACTTGTGGTTAGAAACATTTTTGTTGATGCTCTGAGAGTAGTTCTGCACTTTTTCAGCCTGTTCGCTAGAAGGAGTCAGTAGGCGGAGCGCTGCATCGGGTGCTTCTCTGCTTCTAGTTGGCAACAAGCAACAGCGCAGCGCTACGGCGGGTGAAAGCCAACGGTTTTAGATAAAAACGTTAGATAGGGGAAGAACTAATCTTCAACAGTTCTCAACTTATGGGCCGATAAAGCATACCCGATTGCTAGAGGAAGATAGGAAGACATGATGAACGACGCGAATCAGCTTTCTCACACGACGAACCTTGTGATGTGCGCTTCACTCCGGAGACCGTGGAAATTAATGAAAACTATAGCTGCTTTTAATAAGGCAAATGCGAACCGAGAGCTCCACGAGCGCATGCATACACGTTTTCCTCGAGCTCCAAACAAAAATTAAGCTCACTCCGCTAAGCTATAAAATTTTGCTTCTTATTTTGGAATTTATTCATGTGTGCGCATTCTGCTTCATCGGAGTGGCTTTTGGCGAGGAATTTGCTGTGTTCGCTGCAGGTTCTGAGCGACCTAAAATGTCAAATTTCAAATAATTTGGATAATAACACTGCGCGAATATCTCGATATTCTAGCGTCGTTGGACCGGTGTTGAAACGACACGCTTTTTGAAATTCGCGAAAATGAAAAAATAGAAAAGGAGAAAAAACCGTCGTGCGTGCTACTACCGGAGTCCGGTGCTTCCTCAAGCGTGGTACAGTGTCAACTCTGAAGGCGACTGGCGGCACCTTTTTTTTTTTGCGCGCGCGAGGTGATGCTGGGGACGTTGTCCGGGTGATAAGGATCTGAAACTGGCCTCCTGCGTTCAACTTATGATCCCAAGCAAACAGAATATCGCGCCTAAACTTACACTGAGAGCACGACAGAATGAGAACGAGTTGCAGGCGTTAATTCATTTTTTGCACTGTTCATCACGCGACCGAACATCAACGATGCGAGGTCAGAGACGCGAACCAAATTATTAGATTTGGATGCAGAAATACAATTTAATAACCCAAGAGGTGAAACGAGCTCGGCGTAGTAACCCACGATCTCGGCGGTAATAATTAGTCGCGAAGCCGATCCGTCGCCAAACTTGTCGTGCTCCTCGGCCCTTGCCCGTCGCTTTCGCGCCTATCTGACTGCAGTAAACTTGGGGAAACTTATGCCGCTCCCTTTTTTCTGCATTTTGGCTCAACCAACTGTGCACAATTTATCGTCACGCAATGATTTATGCCCAAACCACGCAAGCGTGGCGCGCCCAATGCGGAAGGTCCCGCCTTTTGCTACACAACGAAAGCCACTGCTGACGACAACACCGCCGCATATGTTTGATGTCACGGCCTGACGCTTGTCTACACCAGGAATATGTTGTAGTTTTTTAAAAGCTAGTGAGATCATTATAAGTTGGGCGCCAACATACAATATCATGGGCTTTATTTGCGGTTTCTTTCATCTCTAAGTGCTTTTGTCCATCACTTCTTACGTTTCCGTTTAATAGACCCAGAAGTCTAAGGTAATGCTAACGTTTCTGCATACAGCATGCATGCAACGAGCTTTCCGTTGAAGTCATCTACGCCAAGATTTATTGAGAATTACCCTCGTTTAATTGTAGCCAATGAACTAAATCGGCCTGCCAGTGACGGGGCACGGTTGTACTAATTGTTGATAACGATGACATCCTGATAGTAATGCGGAGATGATATACCTGGAATAACAAATGAACTAAGATAAAAATAATCATAGCAATAACTAACATGTATCGGGAGTTATATCTATACATGACTAGTCCTGCTCAATGCATTGAAATAAAAACAATGTTATGCTTAACACAAACAGCTCGGCCAAAAGCTGTCCTTACGGCGGCAATCCGGCTGCTGTTTTGTTTTCCGAGCACTCTATTCATCTACTATCACATATTCAGCCAGCTGCGGCTTCTTCGACGGCCGCAGCATGTGCAAGCAGCAGTCCGAACATCCGAACTTATGCTCCGTTGTTCAAGCGATATTTAGATTGACTGCGAAGCTGCGTTGCCCATCACGTACAGCAGTATTTCACCATTGCGAACGCTTCTTCTCACGCTCTCAAGCACGACGAATCTCGGCTTCTCACTGCGGCTGATCCGACACGGTCCCGATTCTACAGATGCGAATTCGCTACAAGCCCTGTGCCCCCTGGGTTCTGACCCGTACACAAGAGGAAGCAGTAATGTGCGCTTGAAGAGTGCTCGTGCTGCGTTGTAGCTGCGACATTGTTTTGTTGCCTACACTGAAGCGCTACTACTTTGACTTCTTTCTTTATCTTGCTGTGTGGTTCTCCCCTTTCATCTTTCTATCCCCAACTGACTTTCCCACGTAAAGTAAAAAGTCTGTGGTTTTCATATGCCGTCTAAAATCTCTGCTTTTTATTAAAGAGTTTTTTTCTCCATCTCTGCTCACACTGGGCTCCCTATAACAGCTTTCGCTCTGTGAACTCCTCTTGGCCATTATAAACTGCTTCTCCGCGAAAGACGTTCACCTTCGTAAGTGCCTTAATTTTTTGTTGTTACTCTCTAAATATCCGCGTGTGGTATACGCGGCTTATTTTTACAAAACAAAGCCATTACTTTAAAGGCCAGCCTGCTTGCAACGAAAGAGTGTCGAGAAGGTAAAAAATCCCTCCTACTTACATATGACATAGAAAACTCGGCGGTGTGCATGGTAAACAACGACTTGTTGTCCGTTTTATTTAGAAGGAACATCCGCAACCCGCGGACGAGCACGCATCAAAATACATCTGTAGTAAATATGTCTACACAAAAAAGACCATCATGGTCTGCCGCCTTACAGCTATTTTGCTCTCGTCTGGTAACAGAAACGTCGGAAGGTTAACGGAAACGGTAACGAAGAACTCGAAAAGAAAGAGGTTACACAGCTGTTGTTGGTGATATGCAGCTTTTGCAATATAAAGGTTCTCCATAGTAGGCATGAATAGCTGGAAAATGTTTGCAAACTTTCGCATGTACTTTGAAAGCAAGCTGGGCAAACCTCAGGGTGATGGAACTTAACCTAAACAACTGAACTCTGTAATTCGTACAGTGTCAACAAACTCCTTTCAGACAGTGTTCTACTCAATTGGAAGTAAGCACCCTACTGGATAGCAGTTCCATGTAGTTGTAAGCTCCGCAACAAAGTAAAAAAGCAAGCAATAAAATTAGGATCGAGTGAGGTCACTGTAGGTAGGAAAAAAAAGCAGGCATAAGAAGCGACAATGGTCCAAAAGAGTCTTGTTTGTTCAAACGTTTACCACAGCATTGTGTGAAATGCAGAAATATTCCGGGCGCACAATACGGAGGCTGTGTGTATTCGTTGACACAATAGGCACGTAAACCTAAAGAAAAGTCCTTTGGAAATAAGATTTATTAAGAAAGTGGTCATGAACATGGTGCGATGAAATGCTTAGCACGAAAAACAAGGAAATACCTACGGCACAACATGGCATTCGTACGAACAGCAGTGCCCACGGACACAAGCGATTCAGCATCGGGGATGATGCCTCTATCGACGAGGGGCTTTTTTGTAATATCATCGCGAACGGCTGTTAACCTCCATGTAAACGGTTAGAAAACTGCTCGTGCTTAGATATTGATGACAGCAGTAATTTTATGTATCATTCTATCGTTCCATACTGCAAAATTTATTGCCTGACTCGGTGTCCAACGTTTATTGTTTAAGAAGATTCGTTGTTGGAGAACTCCAGAGGCCCATTTTTCGGTACGGACAGTGACGTAGGACGCGTTGGGGTTAGCCGCACCGGAAGCAGAGGAAGCGAAGCCGGTCAGCGGTTCGCCAAACGCCGGCCTTCCTTAACGTGGTCGACGGAAACATGGCCGGGCAGGCGGCAATCCGTTGTCGTGAAGACAGTTCTTAAAGCGCGGAGCTGGTTCTAACGGGCCTGCTTGACATCGTAACGCGGGGGCTTAGCTCGTGGTGTGAGGTTCAGTCTTTGGGCTCGTCGTCTGGGGTAAGCGTAAGGCTTGGTGAACTTTGTGAACCGCGTTCGTAAGCGACGCGGCCTGAGGAGCAGAAGTAAATGGCAGGAGTCGGTGAAGCTCCTCCTGTGCAATCTCCGGAATAATTTCGACCACCTGAGGATCTTTAACGTGCAATGACATCGCACAGCACACGGGCGCCTTATAGGGGCATAACGCTAAGGCGCCCGTGTGCTGTGCGATGTCATTGCACGTTAAAGATCCCCAGGTGGTCGAAATTATTCCGGAGCCCTCCACTACGGCACCTCTTTCTTCTTTCACTCCCTCCTTTATCCCTTGCTTTACGGCACCGTTCAGGTGTCCAACGATATATGAGACAAATACGGCGCCATTTCCTTCCCCCAAAACCAATTGTAATTATTATTATTATTATTATTATTATTATTATTATTATTATTATTATTATTATTATTATTATTATTATTATTATGTCTCACGAGTAATGTTCATTGAGGTGTCATTGCGCGCTGAAGATGCATCCAGGTGGCTTTTAGGAGAAGTACCCAGGTGGCTCTAAGAGAAGGTTGGTAGAGGCCGGTTGTATAGCCGAGCCCAGGTGTCTAGGGTCTTCTCGATTGCCGACGCTCTTGTAGTGAGCTCGGCACCGCCCTTAGGTGGGATTCAGACCAGCCAGGCGAAAAGTTTGTCGCTGATTCCCCGCATCACGAGACTCGCCTTCTTTTCCTCGGTGATATTGGGGTCTGCACTGCGGAATACACGGCTCATTTGTTGGATATATGCGAAAACGGCCTCATTTGGTTGTTGTATGCCCGTCAGGAGCAGAAACCCGCTTTTAACGCGACCAGCGTTAAAGGCCCCTTTATAAGAAAACCCGGCGTCGGCGTTGTAAGCGTAGAATGGGATGGCGTAAGGTCGCAGAAGCCCTGCCGGTGCAGCGACTCTCATGCCAGGGCCGTGGTGCATCCCTGAACTGCTGCATCATTTGCAGAAGAAGAGGTGTGAAGACTCCCAGCGACCTCTATAAATGTTAAGTTTAGAATCACCAATTCTAAATATGTGGACATTAACACAACGCCATCGTTTCATATGCTTAAGGCGCAGCTTAAATATTTCTTCCATTTCTTTCTTTGCGCGGTGTGCTGGTCAACATTTTCGTTTGTCCGTTCTTAAAATCATCCAAATTTGGCAGGGAAGCTTTGTGATTTTCCCACATGGTTCTAACCGGAGCATTAAAAACGAAGATGTTCTAGTGTATTCCTTGCTCGCCCCATCGGTCGAATTTCGCAACACGCTTGAGCTTGGTCCAGCCTTTGCTCAATCTCTTTCTGGGAGCTTGGCTCTGCATTTTCTTGAGCGTACTGTATTGTCGGTGGAACACCTCAACCAGCTTCCACTTTGCGGTGACACCGCAGTGGACAATGATTGAGCAGGGAGAACTGGCTATGAAACGAATTCTTGATTGGTTTGACTTCCGCCGACAACGAAATGAGCAGCTCGGCGCCGGTGGCGGCAACAACATACGTGCCCGGGCGGTCTGTGAGGAAAAGAAACGTCGCTGCTCTAGGCCACTACCTTTAAATTTGGCGAAGTACTTTTGAGATTGTGTGCAAAAGGTAGCCCGCAGCAATCTCGTGCATCTTAAAAGGAGATGAGTGCGGCTACAATAATTCAGTGTAAATCTGGCCTCGTCACACGTGACACAGAGAATGATAGCGCTGCGTGTCAACGCCTTTCAGCATATAGAAAGCAATATTAGAAAGCTTCGCGCCAGTATTCATCGGTTCAATATTGATAATGTGTTGCGTTTGACACTCAAGCTATCTGGCAATGTCAAATCAGATCCAACATATTCTACCGGTTATCGCGAAGCGGCAGTTAGTGAATAAGACATTCTATGAAGCCAGCGAACCATCATTCTTATGCACTTTATGTTATCAAATAATAAATTATTTGTGCACCCTTCTAGGTGCACCACTACCCCCCCTTCCGGCTTTCTTTCACAGCTTAACCTCGCCTAAAGAAAGGGTCGCTTTCGAAACACGGGCTGTCGACAGCCTGGGAATCCCCCGGCATCTCCGAAGAACTCGCGGTGGAATGTTTATGTACTCATGTCCTTTGCCCATGCGACTTTGAAAATACTCTGTCCCAAGTAGAATGACGTGCGATACTTCTCACTGCAGTTATTCTCAGGTATTTACCGCTGCAGTGACATCCTACATGCTAGCTATTGTAATAAAATCAATCATCGATCACGCACGGCCAATGGGGGCTTTCCGATATAGTTGAAATGGTTGTTATCTGGCCACTGTTGTTGCTTGAAGCCGCTCAAAAGTAATCGGCACGTGTCCTGATATACAGTTAATTCGTAACCCCGGTCGTCGGGAAGTCCACACCCAGCTATTGAGACACTGCCACTCACTGGTTCTGCACTGCTGTGTTTTTTTTATCACATACCATGCACAGCGGAGGAAAGGGGACACTTTACCTGGTCTCTAGCTTTTACGCCCGAGGTCACCGGTTATGTACAGTCGCGAGTAAAAAGGTTAGCACAATGACGTCACCTGAGCCGCAAAAATCGCACCGCGCGTCTAACGCGGAGCTGTGCTTTGCGAACACACCTGGAACTTTTGTTTCGGGCGTGCTAGTGACCGTTCTTGTGGCAGGTCGCTAGTGCTACCTCTTTCTACGCGCGACTCTCCCCACCAGGTAACGAGCACGCCACAACGGGAACTACTCGGGCAAGACGTGTTCAAGCACACGATACGGAGCTTCATGGCTTAGATTTACACTGATATGTGAGCCGCATTTAGAAAACTTCGTGTTTCACTGGCCATGTGGCGGAAAACAAAATAAACAAGGAGATGGGGCCCGTCACTTCCAATGACATTTTTGTTTGTGTGAAGAGTGCGCATCTTGCTGTGTCTAAATAAAAGAAACACGCTTAGCAGTGACAGGGTGAGCCGTATCCGGTGTTAGGTGCAATGCGGGGATTCGCATGGTGGCTCTAAGGCTGTCGTCGGTCACCTTTGAACTCCGAGCAGATTTTTCACTTTCAGGAAAGAGAAAAGATGCTCGCACAAGTACGTGCCCCCCAAATTGGCAGTGATTCTTGTCGCTTAGTGCCATAGAATCGAAAAAGTCATCCTATCTAAAAAGTGCAAAACTTCATGACACCTATATCTTCCAATTGTATTTTGGTGCTTGCTTGAAGTTTAAAAAGCTACATTTTCAACTTGGACTCAGCATCAACAACTAGCATAGCACAAGTTGAGAAAATTCCGAACAGTTTGAGGAGGCTGCGGATGTTCTGAAACCGCATTCATATTCTTCCTGCAGATTGCGGAGGAAATCGTGGACAAAACCGCAAGATTCTTGGGAAACGTTCTCTTGTGGCTTGAGCATTAATACCAGCGGTGGCAGGCAGGGACCTATAGGACGAGACACACACACACATTCAACAGAACTGACAACTGGTACATACCTAAATGATATGTACGTAGGATGCGAACAAATTGCGGCTATCAAATGCTGAGCTACACCCTACCAAATCAATTAAATAAAGAGTCCGAATTGATCTACAACTAATGCCAAATCTTGTATATTTTTGTATTTTTGTTCTTTGAAAGTGCTCTTGATGTTGTGTACCACTGCAATGCCACTGTGGGGTGCGTCGGCCTCGTCAAACCTATCACTGGCTTTTTGTCGACGAACCCAACATCGACATGATGTTAAATAAACATGACTCTGATTCTGAACTAAATGTTATTCATGTAGCATTCCTTTCTTTGAAAAGCAGATGGTAAAATCGTCTCCAACGACTCTGTTTGTGATTTGAGAGTTGTAAAGAAGTCCAGCTTATTCACTTTTATCTGGCTACGCTAAAGTTTAATTTGCATCTGCAATGCGCGACCTTCCTGGCTCATATTTTACATTATGTTTATTTTTCGTGAAATGCTGCGTCCAAATGTTCAGATGATGACATATGATTGCGAGAAATGCTAGGAAACGTAGACACTTTTGATCTGATAGCTCAGCAATTAGCTTATTTTCTGCTGCAAAATGCTGTCGATTTCCTCTCTGAGGTCAAACATCTTTTCAGTACTTTTACACGGCTCAGACAAAGCCCCTCGGTGCTGTACATCACATCCTTATTTGCACTTTACCTCTTGTACCAGGGAGGTGACCTGACGGCGGATCAGCGCTCTTGAAGAAATGAAGGTAACTGCGCAAAACACAAAGTGCATGACAGTTTTCAAATTCTCTGTCTTTCTGCATAATACTTTCAAGTTCAAGATACAGTGGAGAGCTATAAACTCCTCGGTGACCCCCAGACGTGCAAGCTTCGCTCGAAAGCGTCTACAAGACCGCTCCCAATTCCTGCCCTTAATGGGGAACGCTCGGTTGGAGACACGCACCATCCGCCCTTCCGGCAAGCTGTTGCGTTCATAACTCCTTCAAGCACCGAAATAATGCCTGCTCCTGCAGAGCTGCCTTTCATTGCGATCAATTCTAGTAGTTCTAATATACCATTGAGGTATTTTTCTGCGCCTCTACCTTGAATAGGATACCCAGCCATCTATCATTATTATTAAGCCTTCTATCTAATGTTAGTCATTTCGTAAGTGGCAGACAGAAGGTTTCGTAGTAGCGACATCGCTCTATACAGGCGTTTTCAATGTCGTGGCTGATATCAGTGATTCCCTTCGCAATAGTATTGGGTGAAGAGCTTAGTTTTTAATTCCTTTCGAATGGTACGGCAGATAGCACCTCCGGCTTAAAACAAGCAGCTTTTGACAAATGTCCTATCACTGAAAGGCTTCCAAAGTATGCAATTAGATGGGAAATAATGGGCTCGCCCACACCGTTTCTTCCACTGTTTCGGCTTTTGAAGAAAGTCTTGTTGTTTTACTGGCGCCGCCTTCACTTGAGCCACTTTGTCGTCATGGAACTTTCCTGTTAGTGCGCCATACTTTGATGCACACAAGAAGTAATGTGGCGTCGTGGGTTTAACTCATTCGGGACAGACGCTGTCTGACGGAGCATTAACCACTTAGCATCACCGCCAATCGGCGCCGTCGTTCTACCAATTGAGCTGACGGGGACGGTTGGCATATGTTAGGGCGAGAGCGTATTGATCAACAACTCAAAGTGGGAACGGTGTTGGTCCAACGTTGAGGTGAATCTGCTGGCATGCAGTAGATTTGTAATAAGAAAATAATTAACCACAATCGCTGCAGCGACCTTCGTCCGGATATCAAGTTATCATCGAGGATGCGACGTTCCTGGCTACCACGCGCGTGGCTAATTCGTTTTTTTCACTATGCCCTTCAGAAGATGGCGCACAACGACCAAGCGGAATGCCGCGTTTCGTCGGCGAACCAGGGAACCAGTTCTACGCTACCTTGACGCTGCGAGAAGCGTCAATATCAATGTAAATGGCGGTGCATATCAATGCTTCGGATTATTGGAGTTAAAAAAGGAAGTCCCCAAATACAAACTGTCCGGGAGTGCTTCTGTTCAAACGTCGAAATTTGCCGTGGTTCAGCTGGAAGGTGCTCAGAGTATACATAAAATAAAGGAATGAAAGCCGAAGAAAGATATTGTTACAATGATACCGGGCAAGAAAGGAGAGCGTGCAAAAAGGATAAATACAAGAAGAGAGCAAATTAGAAAATGAAAACAATAGAGATAAGATATGCATGCAGTTCTTTCACCAATACGGTAAAAGCAGTAAATGACCCACGGAGCTGGAAAAATTGCAACAGTCAGCCGATTAAATCAGGGAAAAAAATGAGATTGTCCGCATTTAGCGACCAAATGAATGTAAAATATGGTGTGATTTTTTTTCGGGTGGCAACGAATTCAACACAGAGTGGGCAAAGAAAGTACGCCGCTTCTTTTTCATATTAGGCGCGGACTTTATGCAGTTGTATGTTCATTTGCTCAAAAAATCTAGTGTACTGCTCTTTGCTGAGTTTCGAGATCTGAAAACTGGTTAAAATAATATGATTAATACATGTTCTAAAGATAACTGATGAAAACTGAGATTAAGCAACTATGACACTGGGAGAATGCTTAGATCGAAACAAATGTCTAGTAAGGGTGCTGCCAAGGAGATGAACTGCAAAGCATATTCAATGAGTTGAACAGGTAGAGCGGAACGGCGGGTCTGAAAATTAACATGCAGAACACCGAAATAATGTTCAACAGCCTGGCTGTTGTTCAACTAGAAGGATATATGTTCAACTAGAAGGATAAGAATGAGGTGGCGTGCATATGACAGGTTCTCTCAAATCATAAATGGAAGCTTACTAGTATCCCACAAGAGAAAAGTATGCAACAGCTGTATCTTAGCTGTACTCCCCTACGGGACAGAAACGCGGAGGCTAACAAAAAGGGCTCAGCTTAAGTTAAGGACAACGCAGCGAGCTACGGAAAGAGAAATGATAGGTGTAACTTTAAGAGGCAGGAAGCCGGCAGAGACAAACGCCGGTTAATGACATCTTAGTAGAAATTAATGCGAAGAAACGGGCTTGGGCAGGGCGTGTAATGCGAAGGCAAGATTACCGCTGGTCCTGGTACAGCGGTGGATTCAATCAGAAGGCAAGCGTAGCAGGGGGCAGCTGGAAGTTAGGTGGCCGGATGAGATTAAGAAGTTGGCGGGCATATTGTGGGTGCAGCTGGCAATGGACAGGGCTAATTAGAGAGACATGGAAGAGTCTTTTGCCCTGCAGTGGGCGTAGTCAGGCTGATGATGATGGTGAATTACTCGGAGATCTTAATTTTGAATTTGGTGGATGCCTTATTCGTTTCGTTTCGGTTTATTACCTGGAAGAGTTCTTTCGGGGTATTACATAAGGCGTAGGTTACATACCATACTTGAAGATCACAGTTTTTTGGATGTGAGGAGGAACACTCGTCGGAAACGTCGATGGGTAGGCGATGGCAGCAATGACGTGGGGAAGGCCGTTCCAGATGATAGCTGTTCGGGGATAAAATGAGCCAGTAAACGTAGCGGTTCTAGTGAGCGGTCGAGCAACATAAACTGGATGCATAGTGCGGTGGGATATGCGTGAAGGTGGTGCTAGGTTTGGGGGATGATTATAGTGAACTGTGAAATATATTATGGAACAGGCAAACGCCAGCTATATGACGATGAGTGCTTATGTTCAAAAATTGGGATCGAAGTTTTAACGCTGTTACGCTGGTATTGAAAAAGTAGTTGAAGTGAATGAATCTTACAGCGTGATTTTGCGAAGCTTCAAGGGCGTTAGCTAACTAAGTTTAATGCGGATGCCAGATAGGTGATGCATATTCTAGCCGAGACCGGATGAGTGACTTATAGGCGAGTAGTTTCACGTGCGGTGGAGCATGACGTAGGTGACGTTTCAGAAATCCAAGGGATCGGTCTGCCGATGATATGACGTTAGCGATATGAGTGCGCCAGAAAAGATCACTGATCAAGCTTACACCAAGGTATTTATAAGATTGTACAAGTTCGGTAGCAGAACTGAGGACAGCATAGTTAAAAAAGAAGGGCTGTTGGCGGCGGTGGAAGCAGACAGGTTTGCATTTGTTGGCATTTAGCTTTTTGAGGCACTTGTCGCACCAGCTATAAACGTAATTGAGATCATTTGTAGAGCTACTTGATTTGATATGTTGGTTATTGTGGGACAGATGACGCAATTGTCGGCAAACATGCGAGCGTTACATGTTAGATGCGTTGGTAAATCTTTAATATAGATTAGAAACAGGGGTGGAACAATGACAGAGCCTTGTGGGTCGCGTGATATTACAGTGAGGGAGGTATAATTTTGGTTGTTAACAAAGACAAACTGGGAGCGGTTTATTAGAAATTCCTGGACGCAAGCAAGAATGTTAGGATGTAAATTAAGCTTCTCTAGATTTAGTAGTAAACGTGCGTGAGGTGCGGTGTCAAAGGCTTTTGCAAAATCTAAGTAAATAACATCAGTTTGGGTATTACGATCAAGATTAGTATGCAGATCATGAACGAAAAGTGAGAGCCGGGTAACGCAAGAAAAGCCTTTCCGGAAGCCATGTGTGAGGAATGAAAAAACTTGTGACTATCCAGATGGTTCATAATTTGGGAGTAATAGACATGTTCCATGATTTTACAGGGGACACTGGTTAGAGATATGGGGCGATATTTAAGGGGATATTGCTCGTCCCATAATTTGTGCACTGGAACGACCTTCCCCACTTTGCAGTCATCCGGTAGGCTTCCTGTAGCAAGGGATTATGTGAACAAATATGATAGGTGATCGACAGTGATGTACTTAGTGTTTTTTAACAGTTTCAAATTGATTTCGTCAATGCCAGCTGATGATGAGAGCTTTATATTTTGTATTAAAGACAGAATACCATCATAAGAAAAGGACAGACAGGGTTAAAGGGGGAAGTACAGTAGCTGGCGGTGAATCTGCTAACGTGCCAGCTTCATCAGTAAAAACAGAGTAAAACGCTACATTAAAAATTTCAGCACATTCAGCGCCACTGACCTCATCTTCCCCTGTGTCGGTGAGGGTAATAGCATGCGGGTGCGGCGAGTTTATTATTTGCCAGAGTTGTTTTGGATCGTTGTTAACGATTTGGGGCAATTCAAGATTAAATAATGATTGTTTAGCGCCTCGAATGGCAGTATTGTAGGTGTCCTCGACTACGTAATATCTGTTCCAAGCGCAGGTGCTTCGGTTTAAATTTGCAGCTCGAAAAAGGCGCTTTTTCCTTCTTTCTAACGGGTTCAATCTGTAAATTTGCGAACCAGGGTTTCTTCTGATTGTGCCGGATCGTCATCTCAGGTATATATTTGTTAGTTAGCTCGGTAAACTTGTTGGCGAATATCAATCATCATTAACAGAACGACTGTGTCACGGATCTCCCCGGGGAACACTCGGGCCGAAAGAATGGACTAGGCGACAGGTGTACCCACACAAACGCACATTTAATACACCCTACGTGACTCGCACACTAGAACACAAAACACAAAGACTATAAATACACATGACCCGGGCACACTGCTACCAGCGTCTACTACTAGCGTTCTACTATTAGTGGTCGGAGTTCGAGCCCACGGTTGGTCCGGTGCGGCTGCAGTGTTGTATGGATCCAGTAGCCGGCGTCGAGGCGGCGTTCGACTTGCTTGGGCTGACGTCGCTGGCGGCGTCGCTGGCTGCGTAGTACAAGCTCCCGGTCCAAGCGCCCGTGGAGGTGATGCCGGTGTGGTTGGCACTGGAGGCACCACCCGGATGGGTGGCAACAGCGCTGGAGACACCCCTGGCCGTAGCAGGTGGTAGCGTCCTCCGCTGACTCCCCGGAACGGGCTCAGGCACGGCAGGAGGTCCACGATGCGAAGCCGTAGAATGCGAGCTCACCGGAGCAGTAGCCGGCGTCGCTCTCTTCCAGCCGATGCGTCCCTGACCCGCCGGAGCCTCCGCTTCTCTGCTGTTCCCCCCGTGCCTCGCTCTCCCTCGCCCTTTTATAGCCTTGGCGTTAGTCGTCGTATGCCTTGTCGTCGCCTTCTTCTCTTCTCCACCAATCATCTCTCTCCAACTCACCGAATGCTTCTCCACCAACTATCTCTCTCCACCTCACCGAATGCTTTTTCTTCATCTTCTTTATTCTTCGGTTAATCCACGACGTCTTCTTCACCCTCTTTCCTTCATAATTCCATTTTGGCCTCCTCATTATCTGTGACAAGGGCCCCATCTCTCAAGAGTTTTTCCATGAAAAACTGCTCACGTCATACTGATCTTCAGGCCATCCAGCCATCCGACTATCTTCTGTGGCGATTCTGGACCCAGCACACAACACACGCAGATGTCCTGCACACACCAAGAGGGCACTTTTTGGCGGATACTGGAGAGATTGGCCTCACAATGTCAATAGGAACTCCCTGAAACGGTAGGCTGATGGCTGGCATCTTGCCCAGAAATACGGGACCAACTCTTGTATTTGGAACTGTGCGCTGGCACAGGGGACATGAGCGAACAAAGCGCTTAACGTCACTCTGAACACCCGGCCAAAAGAACTCCTCGGTGATCCTAGACACCGTTTTTTGAACACCCTGGTGTCCGTCCATAATGGTGTCATGTCCTAAGCGTAGCACGGTCTCTCGCATATCTCTTGGTAACATCAGCTGTTGGACCCGCCTTCTTGAACTAAATATGCATTCCCTATGCAGAAGACCATTTACCGATTGATATTCGAATGACGTACGACTCTTCTTTCTTTTCACTTTTTCTCCGACTATTTCGAAGCAGGCCTTCAAGCTCGGGTCTTCTTTTTGCCTAATTGCAATTTCGCCCGGTGTTACACTCGGGCACATCGTAACAGGAGTAGAGAGCGGACGCTGCTTTGCTCGGGCTCTCGCTTGAGCTCTTGTCCCCACTGCCGACGAGAAACTGACAGCACCCGTCTGAGCTGTCGCGGGCCTTTCCTCCTTTGGATGTTCTTCAACGTCGAGCATCCTCCAATTGGGATCGGGGTCTTCGACACTTCTTGCACCCGTAATGTTTCCCAAGTTGAGATCGTAGATGGGTTTGTCTATGCATTTTGCCACTACCTGCACTGTAAAATATGACGTGGACACTAGAATCCTGGCTTCAGGAAGGTACGTTACTGTTATATTTACTGTGCTACGATACTGTGCTACGATAGTCGAGGCTGAAGAAGCGGCCGTCGCTCTAGCGGCAGCGGAGGGCTATCGGTATAAACGGCCTTTAACAATCCTTACAGACACACAAACGGCGTGCCGCAACTACCTACGCGGCAGAATAGGGCACGGAGCGCTCCGCATACTCCACCCCGGAAACCACATAACACAACGACCACCAAACGAAGTACCAATTAGGCATACGATAGTTTGGACGCCGGGACACATGAGAGTGGCAGGGAACCAAGAGGCGGACAGGATAGCTCGAGGGTACACTTGTGTAACTCATGTGTAACTGTGTCTGCTAATGTTGCCAACTTCTACGGGTGACGAAGTTTGTCAAGCGGTCATTGCGAACCGCTTTTTTTCGTCACCCAAAGTTTTTGTAAGACAAAAGCTGAAATAAACTTGACTTGACTTCACTTATAACCGAGCATCCAACGTAGGCGACCTCGAGGGGACCGAACCTGTACGCCAAGATTATTCGGCGATACTAAATTGCGACAATGGCTGCAGAAAGCGGTATCCACCACCGCACAAATCCCTTAGCAAAGGAACTCTGTCGCTTGGAGGCAGCTACAAACGGGCTCGTACCCGAACCTAAACGTACTCAGCAAAATGTATCTCACACAATACAATTACAAATGCCCCTGGAGCCACGAAACACCCACGCTGTATTTCATAACGTGGGCATGCCGGAAGATTGACGTGGTACCCGTGATATCAAATCCGAGTGCGGAGCAATGGGAGGGAGTGCTCTCCAGCAATCGCCGGGTCGACTGGACTGAGGGCAACCGACCGTTCTGCAAGAAGATGGACGAAGCCATCTGAAGACTGCAGAAGACCAGCGTATCTAGAGCTCAATAAAGTTTCTCACTCATTCACTCACTCACTCACTCATTCACTAAGTGAGGTTGGTGTCCGGGAGGCCGTAGAATATTCATTCATTTCGTCGTGCGCGGTTTTCGGAATCGTCCATACGGGCTTCCAAATCCTGAAAAACACCTAGATGTTTGGACGGTGCCAGTCTGTAATTTTCAATGTCTGTTTTCATAGTTAAAATATCTTTGTGTTGGGCTTCGAGGTCCGCCAAAACGCCTGGGAGCTAGGAAATGGTATTATTGGTAACTTCTGCCTTTTCAGAGATTTCAAATCCGCCAGTATTTCTGCCTGTCCAGCGGACCGTTTTTGCAACTCAGCAAGGATAGTATCGAGTCCTGGGTTTGTTTAAATATCACATGATAACAATATCAGCGCACGAATAACAATCGCACATTCAGCAGCCAGGCAAAAGCAGCACTGTGGGCCCGGCAGCTGCACCTGATCTCTTACAAAATAAGTTGGGGTAACTGACCTGCATCCTGAAGGCAAACTGGTTAGCGATCCGTGCGATGGCACAGGCGCAGAGCGCACAGAGTGGAAATGACGGTTGCTGTTCTTTTATCCCTGAAATTCTTGCAGTGGATGATGACGATGGGGCTTCCCACGTTTTGTGGACGGTTCCAATGTCGAAAGATGGCGCCAAGAAACATTCCGGAGCGGGGAAAAGGGCTGGAAAGTTCCGTTCACAGTGGCCAAAAACCGCTAACGTCCCTCCCACCGAATGATGCTTGGCACATCGTGCTTCTGGTCAAACCAGCCGATACAGGAGTAGCGACCAGTTGGGCGACAAACATGGCAATAATAATAATAATAATAATAATAATAATAATAATAATAATAATAATAATAATAATAATAATAATAATAATAATAATTGGTTTTGGGGGATAGGAAATGGCGCAGTATCTGTCTCATATATCCGGGGACACCTGAACCGCGCCGTACCGGAAGGATCTTAACGAGACCTTTAGTGCAATTTTTTCAAGTACCGTAACTGACATTACTGATCTTAGAGACTATGCATGTAACATAAACTTTCCAATGGACCCTGTCCGATTTGGTTATGACGGAATTATTAACATAATTAACAATTTGAAAATATCCTCTTCTTGCAGGCCTGATAAAGTTAACTCCAAAGTCCTGAAGAATACTAAAGTGTACTCCGCAATTTTTTTACTGAAGATATGTGAGCAATCGCTTGAAGCAGGAGATATACCACACGAATGGAAACTGGCTAAAGTGATTCCACTCTATAAATCTGGCGACAGGCATTCGCCCTTCAATTATCGTCCCATATCATTAACTTCCATTTGCTGTAAAATCATGAAGCACATAATATTTTCTCAATTATCTGGGTTTCTTGAATCATTTTCGTTTTTCACGCCTACGCAACATGGTTTCAGGAAACAGTTTTCCTGTGAAACGCAGCTATTATCTTTCAGCAAAGAAATTTATTCCATTCTTGATGAAGGTTCAGAGGTCGACGACATCTTCTTAGTTTTTTTCAGGGCTTTCGATAAAGTGTCCCATAGTCTGTTGTATAAGCTTGCTCATCTTGATATCGACCCGAATGTTCTAGCATGGATTCGTTGTTTTTTATTTAATCGCTCGCAGTTTGTCCAAGTTAACGGTCTTCAATCATCTTCAATGCCGGTTACGTCTGCGGTACCACAAGGATCGGCACTAGGACCCTTATTATTCCTTGTGTACATTAATGATCTGCCTAACAACATAAAATCTTCTATCAAACTATTTGCAGATGATTGCATACTATACCGTGAAGTTAAAAACCATAATGATGTCCACTTATTGAAAGCAGATCTGAACTGTGTTACTAACTGGTGTACTAAAAGAAAATGGTTTTAAACGCATCAAAATGCAAATACATGCGCTTCTCACGTCAAGGCGTCTCTCCACCAGCCTCTTACAGCATCAACAATGCTTCGTTAGCCCCGGTTACCTCGTATAAATACCTCGGTGTACATCTGACATCAAATTCAACCTGGAACCAGCATATTACATACATTACTGGAAACGCTAACCGTATGCTTGGTTAACCCGCCGCGGTGGCTCAGTGGTTAGCGCGCTCGACTACAGATCCGGAGTTCCCGGGTTCGAACCCGACCGCGGCGGCTGCGTTTTTACGGAGGAAAAACGCTAAGGCGCCCGTGTGCTGTGCGATGTCAGTGCACGTTAAAGATCCCCAGGTGGTTGAAATTATTCCGGAGCCCTCCACTACGGCACCTCTCTCTTCCTTTCTTCTTTCACTCCCTCCTATATCCCTTCCCTTACGGCGCGGTTCAGGTGTCCAACGATATATGAGACAGATACTGCGCCATTTCCTTTCCCCCAAAAAACAATTATTATTATGCTTGGTTACATAAAAAGAAACTTTTCGAATGCACCCATTTCAGTCAAACTCGTTCTTTATAAATCACTGGTCCGTTCAAAGCTTGAATACACCGCGTCGATATGAGACCCTCAAGCTAAGTCCCTTATATCTGTTTTGGAAGCTGTTCAGAACCGTGCCGCTCGTTTTATCCTCCGCAACTATGACCGCACATCAAGTGTCACACTAATGAAAAACACTTTGTCACTGCCATTACTTTCATTGCGCAGGAAAATTTCACGACTCTGTCTTTTTTTAAGGTCTTAAATCTGAATCCTGTTTTGAAAAACGCTTTGCTCCTTCCGCCCACCTATGTTTCATCGCGCATTCAGCATTCACGCAAAGTGGGCGTTCCACGTTGTCACACTTCCGCTCGCTTAAATTCTTTCATCCCAACTACATCATCCGAGTGGAATCACTTGCCAGCAGATGTGGCGCTCACCAACGATCTCGAGAAGTTCAAGAAAAAGTTAAGCGCCTGCATTTCTTGTTCATGATATGTGCGCCCTTCAGTTCGCAGTCCCACATGAACTCTGTTTTGTTGATTTGTAGTATTGTGATTGCTTAGTTCTTATTTTCTTTCTTCTTTTTTTTTTCTGCAGCTTTCCATAGATGTGCACAATTCCTGAAATATGTACAATTCCGTGCAGTACAGTGCAGTGGAGTATGTATGCTGTAACCCATGAACGTATTTTAATTTCCTGTTATCTGTGTTTCTTGTTCCACTCCCCTCAATAATGCCCGCTGGGCCATGAGGGTATTTGAAATAAATAAATAAAGGAGGGAGTCAAAGAAGAAAGGAAGAAAGAGGTGCCGTAGTGGAAGGATCCGGAATAATTTCTTTTCGACCACGAACATGGTAAGGACCTGCATTGTGAAGGCAAACAGGCTAGCGATCCGTGTGATGGCACAGCCGCAGAGCTGTTGGGTAAATGTGTGTTATAGAATGTAGTACCACAAGATTATATGTAGTACGTAAGGTGGCTATGTACGAAACAAAAATATAGCGTATGAAGTGTTGGTCGATGTATGTAATGGCGGGCTTTCATTCTCACGTTGATATCAGAATCAGTTTTAGACTTAATGTGTTCAGTGTGCTGATCAAACGTTAAATGATCATCTAAAAGGACACTTAGAAACGTCCTTGAGTCGGGTCGCTAGATGTAACGGCTGCCAATATGTGTCCGAGGCGCTGAAATGGCTTCTTCCCTGCAAGAAAGGAAAACTGTAAAGGTCGTTTTCATAAGACTGATTTGCAAATGAGTTTTTTAGCACCAAACAATAATATTCAAGAGGTCAGAGGTCACGTTCGTGGTTAGTGCAGATATATCACTGTCAGAGGAAAAATTGCAGTGTCATCGCCATAAAAAATGCAACTGCACTGATTAAGGCATGTTAGTCTTTATTGTACGCAACAAAAAGGAGGGGCCCTTGAACGCATCCTTCTGGTACGCCACGATCGATGAGTGTTGGGTCAATATAAGCGGTGCCATATCGAGGAATGTCCAACCTATCAGCGAGATAGTTACGGATTAGATTACGAGAAGGGCCACACACCTCAAATGAATCAAGGCTTAGAAAAACGATACGATGCGATTTTTTGTTCAAATCAATAAACAGGGCTCCCGCAAAAAAAAATAAACGAGATTATGCCAACGCCTAATAGGGTTAGAAAACTTCGCCAATGCATGTTTTGTAGAGTAGTTTGGCTTAAATCTGAATTGGTTTGCTAATAAACGATTGAATTTTAAATGGTGGTTTGTCGGATAATTTGCCATCCGTTTTTCAAATATCTACTGACAAACGGAAATATGCAGTAAAAAAAAAAACATGGTGTAACGGCGTGGTAGGTAGACTACACTGACATTCAACACTTTTGCTCGCCTAAAACATATAATGTTGTGGTTAAATTTATTATTTCATTCATACTCAACTAGCTGTCCGTTTCATATCGTTACTATGACCACCTTATTATAAAATTTAAGGAAAATATGCGGGTAAGAATACTTCTTTATAAAATTGGAAATTTATTGCGAGCATGAATTGCTTTACCTGTTGTCGAAAACGATCTTGTTGACTCCTTTAAGACTCAATATGAGGTAGCAGCTGTTATTCGCACTTTTAGCACAAATATTTTTCTAATAGCAGTCAAAGTTTCAAAAATATGTTCATTTGGTATAATTTTATTTCAAAAAAGCATGAAGTTCCTATGAACTTCTGTTTGAAAGAACAGTGGCTTTCAATGCTATCAAAACATTTTCTTCACGACCCGTAAGAAATTTGTATTTTTACAGTTTTTATTGTTAGACTACATTTTGCTTATGAACGACGAAAATAATGTCCTGGACACGACAGAAATTTTCTTTTTCTACGCAAAATAAGTTGGTGGCCCTTTATTATTGTGACAGGATAAGGATCTCATGAAAAAAATCTGAGGTGGATGACCGGTAAGTCTGGATCGTTTAAATTTCCCTATAAGAGAGGCTCTTCAGAGGATGGTGTATGTTTGAAATGCATATTTGCTTCCTGATTGTGATCAGAGGTCATCCCGCTGCTGCCATAAACATGATGAGGACATACAAGCCCGGTATCTTATTTAGAATTTCTTCATTTTCTACCTATTCCACGGGAACTCTTATGTCATCAACCATAGCTGCGTAAATTGAAACCGAAGTCTACAAGGTCCGTTTTGCTGTGTCGTTAACTTGGTTTGTTTTTTGAACTTACAGTCTGATTGCTCTTCACTTTAGTAGAAGCTCTATTACCAAGTTTCTACCTTGGCCTCAAAATATTATCGCCGTCTGATAAGATCGTATCCTTGGACGTCAGTAAAGAATTTTCTAAAGAGAATTTGGCACTTCCAAATATAAGTACGTTTCCAGAAATGACCTTTGATCAGCTACATTATACAGCTGATGCCAGATTTTGAAAAACATTCAGAATTTACGACAATCTTATGAATGTGCTCTTCAACACACCTAACTGATCGCCACATCATCTTTGTGACCGTCGTTTCTGTTGTCTAGCTCAAACAAAAGCAACGAGCAACGACATCTGCCTGAAACACGTATTTCTGCGGAACACACACACACACACACACACACACACACACACACACACACACACACACACACACACACACACACACACACACACACACACACACACACACACACACACACACACACACACACACACACACACACACACACACACACACACACACACACACACACACACACACACACACACACACGCACGCACGCACGCACGCACACGCGCACACACGCACACACGCGCACACACACACACACGCACACGCGCGCGCACACACACACACACACACACACACACACGCACACGCACGCACACACACACACACACACACACGCGCACACACACACACACACACACACACACACACACACACACACACACACACACACACACACACACACACACACACACACACACACACACACACACACACACACACACACACACACACACACACACACACACACACACACACACACACACATCAGCCAGTTACCAGCTGAGGCTACATGGTTGTTATATATGTTGAAATATTCGTTTTGTCGAAATCGTTCGTCGATGTGTGACTCTGCGATGACCATGAGGGAAAAGTGGTGTGCCTCACGAGCCATCGCAAGTCTGGGGATTTTGGAGCACGAACCGTGACTGTTCCGCTGAAAAAAATTACAGGATAGCACTTGAGTCTGTTTATGAGCGGAAATGCGACAGCCTTTTCTTGCCCTCTCGTTCTCCCTCTTTTTAATTTTTGATTCTGTGTAATTCCTTTAATTTTTGTTTATCATTTTTTATTTTTACATTTTTTTCGCGTTTTATTTCTTCGGATTTTGTTTATTTTCATTTTTATTCTTTTCTTCGTTTTCGTTTTTTAATTTCATCACATGTATGATGCATTATAACTGTTGCTTAATCAACTTTTACAATTTTTTTATTTACCATACAGCTTCTGATTGACAGTTCGAGCGGACAACTTCCGTTCACGCCACTCATGAACCAATTAAGGCTTGCGCCTTAATATTGAGCATCTGCGGATGCTTCGCTGGACGGGCAAGTAGCAGGAGCCGATTGTTGGAGGAGCCAATATTAATGCTGGGACGAATAACGCCCCTGTGGATCGTAACAGGTTGACATCAACGGCTCCACTGCCGAGACAGCATGTATTTCTTAGAAGATTCTTGAGGAGGTATTCGTGCCGCCGTAGCCTTTATGGCTGCAAACAGCATGGGATTCAGTAGGCATAGTACATGTGTTAGATCTGTCCATTGTGCTATCTATCGCTGCTCCTGTTGTCGCTTTTTGGCGTTTTAGGAAGTTTGTCTAAATGTGGGCCTCTTGTCGGGGCTTGTGCTGGTTTTGGCAATGCCTTCGAAGGCGGCAACGAAAACGAATGCTTATCGTGCGCCCTTCTATATCCTGCTGCATATATTTTTTTATTGATATTTTTCTCGTTTTTGGTATGGATGCTGATGGAATTTTTTCGTAAATGTGAAGGCCATAACACAGTTATGCAGAGGTTCATGTCGCTTAGACGTTTTCTTGTCTATTGTTCTGAATGTGTGGGCGAGTATAGCCGTTCTCTTTTTTTCGGCGTCCTGCAGAGCATTCTGAGCGTGGGCCGCCGAAGTTTGAGCACTAAGGCTGAGTTCCTGAGCTACTTTCGTTGTGTCTGTAGACGCTAGCAAACACTTTGTAGTGGACAAGGTCAGAACAGTGCTTAAAAATGTAACTATTAGTCTCGAATTTCTGAATTATTTTGCTGACCCATGTAATAGCAGTGAAGTTTTACTGAAACCTAGAAATTTTGGGCACGCAGGCCCCTGGGCCACAACGCGGCCGCAGTACATTTAAACAGCCATGCTCATGAGGTCCATGACGTCAGCAGGGCGGTCCGTGGCGGTCATCTGCCAGACCGGGTCCTTACAGCGTAGCAGGGTCTCCCAGTCCTCCCAAATGGTACGGTGCTCCAAGCGAATCGGTGGAGGATCTGTCGGGCTTTGGAATAGAATGGGGGTGAGGGTGGCGGTGGGGTGGTTGCAGATGGTGGAAAAGGGGTTGGTGAGGGTTTGGTGGCAGCGGGATTTAATATAAGAGATGGGAGGGTTCGCGTCTGGGGGCGGCACCATAGAGTTTGGTCTTAATTGTCACGGGAGAGTTGGGGTGGTGTTAGAGCTGTCTCTCGGCTCGGTAGACCTGAGTCAGCTCACTTAACGTGTGCATGCGCTGCTTGACAAACACTGATGAGGGGGCCTTTGTGCCCGGTGTATCAGACTTGGGCTAAGGTGTTAGCGGCTTCGTTGCCGGGGGTCCCTGTGAGTGCACGCACCCTAAGCAGCTCCACGTGGCGAGGCGGGTTGGCACCAGGTGAAGTGAGTTTGCAAACAGCAGGGACATGTACTCGCCCACATGCGAAATGTATCAGTGCAATTTTTTAAGCTCTGAGAATATAAAGGGGTTTCGTGTGGCCCATCCAAGAACGATGGCTGCCTCCTTAGCCTCATCTGAAGAGATGACCGACGGAAGGGGGAGAGTGGAAAGATTTTGAATCATATGATCCACCACGGCTTCCGCAGCTCCCTCGGCCGAGCATGCGGCGACTGACCGTAGAACATTCGTCTCGGAGCCGTTATATTTGTGGAGGGTCTTTTCCCGGGTTCGCCAGTGGGGCCTGCTTTGTTGGGATGGGTATTTCTGGTAATGGCTTGACGAGGAGGTTTGAGCGCATCTATTCTGCCCCTGTCACAGGCGTAAGTTCATAGACACTTTCACGAAATGCAGTTCTCTTGAACGAATGACATTTTCGGTGCGCGCACTTAAGGCGAATGTCACTCGCTGAAAGTCGCAATAAATCTGCCCATTTGCCAAAGCTATGAGGTAAGGGTAACTTCTGTCTGAAACTTGAGTCGTTTTGGAAGACGAATCCTTGATGAATTTGAAATGAGAAATCACCGACGTACATCTCTGTCCACGCCACCATCAACAGGGGTGTATCTTGCTAGCCCTTGAGCTAATACGTCGCCTTGGTCACGTGGGCACTACTGGTTTGCTTTGTGGAATACGCGACAAGCAGAAGCTACATCACAACAAACCAGCTTAGGGGCCTGCTTCTAGGCAGTATATTATGACATTTAAAGCGGCTATAAGGCTACCGAGGACCTCACATGACAGAATCATACTTCTCGTACACTGTAAAGAAATTTTGAGGTTCGGTGGTGGTGTAAATTCCCGGCTACCCGGCCCTGAAACAGAACCTTAACCCTGGGAACTTATGTCGCACCCTGTGCATCCATTTTGAATTTTAGAATAACTTGCAGTGTAAGAGAGCAGAATGAGCGCCTCAAGCAGACGTTTTCCTGTAAGCAGGGTTTAAACGGTAGGCATCACCGGTGTCTCTTCGTTTAGGCAGTGGCTAAGAATTTTTTTCTCGGACAAATTTTAAACCGTCAAAGAAGAAAGTTACACTTGAAGCTCAATTTTTTGTTGTGTGAGACATCTCGGAAAGGTCAGCGGTCAATGCCGTCTGTGCTGCCGTCCAAGGTCTCACGAGTGACTTTGTCTTCCCGTGGTCTTTTGTTCGCGGCGTTGCGATATATGGCCGTGCCTATGGCAGTCGGAGCAGCCGTTGACCCATTGTCTGCGGCTACCATCACTAGTGAAGCATGGCGTCCTGTCGAAGGTTTCACTGCGTGTCGAGACTTGGTTCGGCAAAGAGCACCAAGGGCTTTCGTGACTTTCTTTGGCCGATACGAAGCGGATGGTGTCAGTGTTCTGAGCAGCCGTGAACGGTGACTCGCAGATCTCCGCGCAACGTGGACATAACCAGAAAACGCGAAATGAAAATCCCAGCTTAAATAGGCGCCAAAAGCTAGTTGCTGGTCTCTGGAGGCATCTTTTGTTATCTTTTTCGCCTTCCTTTTTACCACCCACAAGAAACCTTATAAAGCACGAAAGTGCAATGACCGACATCTTATGCTTTATTTCTGCAGATATTCTCACTTACTCTGCAATCCAACTCTTCAAAAGCCCCAAGTCCTCTCGTTTCTGATAAACGGTGCCCAAATATCTGATTTAAGCTCATGCGTTCACGTGTATTGTAATATATGTCATATGTAAAAGTCGCCAATGCCGAGCATAGCGCGGCGACTTGTCAAGCGAGTCACCCAAGAGTTGCACTCCGAAGAAGGCTTGGATATTGCATAGACCAAATGGAACAGTGATTAAATAGTGTGTTATCTGCTTATTACTCTATCACTCTGGCATGCTTCACGCGTCGCAACGCACTCTCATTGGAAAGATTCCAATACCAGTGAATGCGCTTCGATAATCGGGGTTGGCACTACCGGATTTTAGTGCTTAGACGTCGAAACGTTGCTTTGTTCACTTCATGAAGTTTAACCTCCAGAAGCGATTCAGGCTAAGAGGGACGCCGTAGGGAAGGACTTCAGGTAATTTCTATCGCCCGGGGTTCTTTAATGTGAACTGACATCGCACACTGCACGGACCTCTAGTATTTGCTTGACATGGTTTACGCAAAAAACGTACAGGCGCTAAAAGACGAAGACAAGCACTCTCAAGACAGGACAGACGCCATGGCGCCTGTAAACCATGTCAAGCTACAACAGCTACATGCGTAAACCATGTCAAGCTACAACCAACTAGCTCAAATGAAAGTCTTGCTAGTATTTGTCTCTATTGAAAAGCGACCGCCGCGGCAGGTATTGAACCCGCGTATTTTTATTCAGCAGCCGAACAGAGCCCTTTTGAGTGAACAAGTGTGCTTTAAACGAGGACCCAAAATTAGTAGAGCTAAGTTTACCGGCTTAGAGCATTATGCAGAGAAAGATGGTTGGAATTAGCGGTGAAGGTCGGTCTGGCGCGTGCATGCATCAAGTACAGTAGAGTTGGCACAAGCCTATTTACAGACGTTTTATGCACACGACGAGCCAACCTGACACACAAATAGCTACTTGGCTTTCCTGTTCTATTTCACGCACGTTTAGCGATCTGGCTTCGCCTCTCTTTACAAGCATGTTTAGCCACTTGGCTTTGGCCTGTTATTTTAGATTCGTGGCTTAGCCTCTCTGTGTCGAACTTGTTTGACCAATGGGCGTCGCCGCTTTAGCAGCGAGCACCACCACTAGTTGTGCCGTTTTGCAGGTTCGGCTCGGATATCAACACTCCTTCGACATTCGTGCCGTAATGGCGAATATCCCCCTCCCCCTACATGGCCAATCAACGAGCATCCCGCGGCGCACACTTGTCGCGAACATCCTTTGTGGACTTCGCACCTGGTAGACGGGGCACTGAACTGCGCAGCCACGTCTTTTGAGCAAATGAAATAGCTCATTAAGTGTCTCATATCTCGGTGGACGCCTTAACCGCAACCACAGGTGGTGTGCGAGGAGGACATGGAGGAAAAGAAAGAAGCAGAACAGCGCGGTCGGAACCCTCCACTACGGCACCTCTTTCTCATTCCCATCTATTACTCCATCCAGTATCCATTTCCTCAGTGCGATGCTCTGCGTCATTAGAAAGCTTCACGGCCGACTCTTGACTGACGTCCTAAGCTCTGCTATCGGATAAGTTTTATTCCCCGTATCCCCTTCCACAGCATCGTTATTATAAGTGACATTAAACTTATGCTTAGTTGACATAACTAACATCAGTGGTAGCATGAGCGGACAAGCAGAATAAACGGAAACATCATTTTCTGCAACTCGTTTAAGCAAAACCATCATAAAAGGACGTATTCACAAAAAGGAGGAATAGACAGGATGTCCTGTCCACACGCTCTTCCTGTGATTGCGTCCTTTTTGCTGGTTTTTCCGTGATCATGCACCAACTGCTCCATCAAGCTGCGCTTCTTCAATCGTTTAAGCAACAGCTTCAGCCGTTTAAGAGCAGGTGTGTCTTTTATGACGGCGCTTGCTGCTTCTGTGACATTACACGATGCAGCGTACGTTGCGCACAAAATCGTGGACGTGCTCTTGATTACGTAGCAGCAGTCGACAGGCAGGCGCAGCTCAGTAGTTTGTGCTATCGTACCGCAGTTACGCGGCAATGTGCGCAACTGCCATGTGCGGCAGTTGCGCGGCCACGCGACGTGGGAAATCCCCATGCGAGAGCGGCCGCACACCAAGGTTCTGGAATGGTGGACCAGATTCACATCGTGCACTGGTGAGCCGCTGTACGGTTTGAAATCGGCATTCGTCGAGAATCTCTGATGGAACTTTACCGGGCCTCAAGTATCCTGCCTACTCTCCGCCGACTTGCACTACTAAGTGACGCAGCACCGCCAGCTATGCGAACGACCGTGCTGCTTTTATATTTTAGTCATCTTCTGGGCTTCCATCCGCGGCACCCATGAGAGCATCACGCAAGGATTTCTTTACTACGTGGGTGCACTTCTGTGCACAGGAGTTTTAGCGTGAAATACCCAGTGTATTCAGGGGCCAATAAAGTTTTTTTTATCCGCAGCCAGTTACTGTGCTTTTATTATAATTTATTCGAATAAATAGATTACCAGTCGCGTCTCCCTTTAGATCGACGACGGCAGTCTTTTGGGAAGAAACTAAAACTAAAATCTGCCTTCTTCGGAACCCCTGTTGACATTTTCATTCCCTGCGTAAACGTGCTCACTCTTGTGCATCAGCATGGGCGCCATTATATGGGGGACGTTTTGTGATAGGTCTCCTTTGTAAAATTGCGTTCACGTTTCATTATGATATAATGCCTGACAGGACAGCAACAGCAATAACTACAGGAGTTGATCACGCGCGTTTAGCAGTATGTCGAGGGAGTCTTTCTGGAGAGCAGCTCAAGAAACATGGTTTTCTGACTCACTTTAGGATTTTTCTGAGTCACCGCTGCAAGGTAGCACTTGAAATCAAACAATAAAGTAAGTTGGGCGAATTGATTCAAGTTCATGATGAACAAATAGCTCGAAGTGTAGACGCGTGTCTGCGTCGTCCTGTCAGTCTTTCGTGTGCCCTTCGTGCTATTTCTTCGTGCTGAACATCATAATCTGCGCGTTTGTATTGTCACAGTGTTGGTGACAAGACAGGGGCCCGGCAAGAGAGCGCTCGAAAGCACGTCCTTCGGTGGGAGAAACGGCAAACTTAAAACGTCCTTCAGTGCGCGCGTCACCAGCGTGAACGTCTTTTTGTCTCAGCGCCACCTGGCATTCCTCCCCTCTTAAAAAAACGCGCGCAAAACAGCGCGCGAACACAAGCACGCACAAGCAGACCCAAGCACACAAGAAAATCTCGAAGTACCTTGGGGGTCACCGTTAAAAATACGGATTCATGCGTAGAACATGGACGATCTCTGGACGGGGTAGTCGACAGCTTCTCTGCTGTGAAAGTGCCGCGTCTGGTAGGAGCTCGTAATTAACGTCGCTGACGCGCCGCAAGACTTTATAAGGACCGAAATAGGGGAAAATGAGTTTTTCGGACAAGCTTCGCCGTCGAACAGGCATCCATACCGAAACCTGGTCGCCGGGATTGTAGAAGACTTGTCTGTGCCGGAGGTTGTATCGACGCGAGTCTTTATCTTGTTACTGTGTGATGTGAATACGCGCTAGCTGACGAGCCTGTTCGGCTTCGTGGGCAAACTTCTAAGTGTCAGCAGAAAGTTGGTCATCAGTTGCGCAAGGGAGCATTGCGTCGAGCATCGTCTGAACCTCCCTGCCGTAGAGGAGGCGGAACGGTGTGAATCGGGTTGTCTCTTGGACTGCTGTGTTATAGGCGAATATCACGCACGGTATGATCATGTCCCAAGCCCTGTGTTGCACATCGACGTACATTGCCAGCATGTCCGCCATGGTCTTATTAAGCCACTCTGTCAGCCTATTTGCCTGCGAGTGGTAAGCAGTAGTTTTACGGTGGGTCGTACCGCTTAGCTGAAAAATTTCGGCCATCATCTGGGAAGTAAAGGAGGTTCCTCGGTCGGGTAGTGACGTCGGTCGGGGCGCCGTGCCGAAGTACGATCATGAAGTACGTACATGAAGAAATCCGCAACCTCAGACGCTGTGCCACGAGGTGAGGCTTTGGCCTCGGCGTATCGAGTGAGCGCGTCTGTGACAATGATGATGTACCGGTTTCCGTGCACCCAAAGACAAAGAGAAAGCGCCGAGAAGGTCCATGCCGACCTGATCGAACGGGGCACGTGGTGGTGCAAAAGGTTGGAGGAGCCCCGGAGACTTGGTGGCCGGGGCCTTACGGCGCAGACATTGCCGACAGCTCTGCACATAGCGTTTATCAACAGGGGCAAGTTTGGGCCAGTAGAACCGCTGGAATATTCTGGAAAGCGTGCGAGAGTATCCCAAATGGCCAGAGGTGGGTTCGTCGTGGCACGAAGAAAGTATTTCCTCTTGAAGTGTTGTCGGCAAGACGAGGAGGTACGCTCGCGAACTGGAACCAGGGATGTTTTTATAGAGCACGACTCGTTGCAGGGGAAACGACGACAGGTGTCGAGAAAAACATTTAGGAACGGTGCTTAGCTGACCTTCCAGATAATCGATGAGGGGTCATAACACTGTATCGGCACGCTGCTCGGTTGACAAATCAGAATGGATAGCCCCAATGAAACTGGTGTCCGTTGTCGGATGCACCGAGTTCGACAGGCGCACGAGAGAGGGTGTCGGCGTCTTCATCCGTATGTGCGGACTTATAGACAATGGTGAGGTCAAGCTCCCACAGGCGAAGGCTCAATCGTGCCAGGCGTCCAGACGGGTCACGCAGGATGGCCAACCAACACAAGGAGTGGTGGTCAGTGTCCACTTTGAAAGGGCGACCATAAAGAGAGGGGCGAAATTTCGCAGCGGCCCAAATAATGGCGAGGCATTCTTTTTCTGTCGTGGAATAATTAATCTCTGCTCGCGACAGAGCGCGGCTTGCATAAGCGATGACGCGTTCAACACCATCCTGGCGTTGCACGAGAACCGCGCCGAGGCCGATGTTGCTGGCGTCGGTGTGTATTTCAGTGTCACCCCGCTCATCAAAATGGCCAAGAACGGGCGGCGTTTGAAGAAGCAGGCGGAGCTCGGCGAAAGCCACGTCTTGCTCGTGTGACCAAACAAAAAGTGTGGCGTCGCGGGTGAGGCGAGTCAGCGGTTCTGCGAGGTCAGCGAAATTTTCGATAAAATGCCGGTATTAACTGCAGAGCCCTGGAAAGCGCCGAACAGCTTTCTTGTTACGTGGGGGTGGAAATTCCAGAACCGCTGCAAGCTTGTCTTGGTCGGGCTTCACGCCGGCGGCGCTGTGGACATGGCCGAGAAATTTCAGCTCCTGGTAACCGAAGTGGCATTTTTGGGGCTTCAATGTGAGGTTAGCTGAACGAAGGGCTTCGAGGACCGTCCACAGGCGTTCAAGATGTTGACTAAAAGAGTCGGCGAAAACCACCACGTCGTCGAGATAGACTAGGCAACACCGCCATCAAAGACAGATAAGGACAGTGTTCATCATCCGCTGAAGGGTGGCAGGCGAAGAACAAAGACTGAAAGGTAGAAGTTTAAATTCATAAAGCCATCGGGAGTGACAGAGGCTGTCTTCTCACGATTTCGTTCATCGACCTCAATTTGCCAGTAGTCACTTTTTAGGTCGATGGGCGAAAAATACCAAGCGCGCCGAAGGCGGTCGAGAGAGTTGTCAGTAAGTGGCAATGGGTAAGCGTCCTTCTTCGTGACTGCGTTCAGCTTCCGGTAGTCGACGCAAAAACGCAGAGTGCCGCCCTTCTTTTTAACGAGTACGACCGGTGAGCACCATGGGCTGTTGAAAGGCTGTATAACGTCATCTTCGAGGGGTGTTGACGGATTGGGTGTACGTCATAGTACGTCACGATGTCTGCTTGGCTAAGGTAGTTTGACGCACTTTTGACGAGCAGGCGATACACACTCTGAATTCGAGCAATAGTGCACACAGCTGTTCCTGTTGGCTGGTTGACAGCGCGGAATTGACATCGAGGCTCTCGAGGGAGAAGGGATGCTGCACTGGTTCTGAGGAGAAGCACTCGGAAACATCGGAGATGCGTTCGACAAAGGCTACGGAAGTGCCGCGAAAAAGGTGCCGATGCTCGAGCAGGAGCCGGAACGAAGGACGCCGAAGGCGTAGAACGGCACCGCAGGGCTTCGGCGTAGGTGAGACGACGGTCAGGCGAGACAGGAGGAGGCGATGGACGAGCCTCATCGGCAGGAAAGGACGGCCGGAGCGCTTGCTGCGCCTCCTCGCGGACAACGGTCGCCATGGAGCTTGGAGCTGTGGGAGGGGCCTCGTACAGCTGGCGGAGTTCGTCGCGCACAATCGAACGTACGAGATCGTGTAGCAGGGAGGCGTCGGTGCCGTGGAATGGTAATTCGCCAGAAACGGAGGCGGCGGACACGGGTCTATCGTACGCAGACGAATTACGCCAGCTGTACGGGGCCCCTCCCACAGCTCCAAGCTCCACAGCGACCTTTGTCCGCGAGGAGGCGCAGCAAGCGCTCTGGCCGTCCTTTCCTGCCGATGAGGCTCGTCCATCCCCTCATCCTGTATCACCTACCCGTCGTCTCACCTACGCCGAAGCCCCGCGGTGCCCTGCTTCGGCTTCGGCGTCCTTTGTTCCGGCTCCTGCTGAAGTGCCGGGGCCGCCTGCTCCCGTGCTGCAATACGTGGAAGCTCCCCGACCGTCCGCGCGCCGCCAGCGTCGTCTTTTTGCTTCAGCGCCACCTGGCAGTATGCTTCGAGCAGTTTTGCTCTGTGAAGACGGACACGTACTGGACAGTCGGCCATGGAAATTTGTTGGTACGATGCGGGGGTGTACAGTGCAAGCGTGGTTACGAAGAATACGACACACTAATGCAGTGAACGCAGACGCAGCTATGCGTTTTTTCCACTCACCCAGGGAACTCCACGGCAGGGTATGAATCAGATGTATTTACACCGTTGGGCATCCCTAACAGACTGCCAGCCTTTTTATTTTGTCGTCTGTGTTCGCTCCGAGCCACCTAGTTTCTCCTTTCGCTCATGCACTTTGTTGTTCCCATATCGCGGTGTTTGTTGGCTAATTCGTTTGGGCGTCAAGCGTTCTTCGACAAATCCACGTGTTGGGCGAGTTTGTTTTTGTGGGCACGACACACAGGACAAAGAGAGAAAGGTACAACACAGCGTCGTGTTCTGCCCTTTCTACAGTGTCCCGTCTGTCGCAGAGTTGCCGTGGGACCATGATTTTGTGCTTTCAACCAGAAAGGAGAGTGCGGTGTGCCTAGGCGATATCGCTTCGGAACGTTTTATTCTCTTACAAACTTGCACAGATTATAAACGCGACAGTTGTAGGCTTTGTCGTGCGATGCGGCCTGCTGCGAGCCGGTCGAGCATTTGCTTGAAATTTTAGACGCGTATGTGCCACCTTGGAGTGCATAATCATGCTCACTGCTTTGCAGAAAGTGCTTAGTTTATTATTTAATCGTCACCGTCCTACCGTCCGCCGCAGAAGCCAAGATTATGCATACGTATTAAAACAGTATTGTGAGGGTCAGTGCTATCTAGTCGTCTTTCGTCTCTTAGTCTATACATGTAGCAAACTTTTCTAGGATATCAGCTGAGAATCCCAAAAAGTAAGAAAAGTGTAAGCGAATGCTAATAAATATTGGTTTCGGACGGAATTATACTTGAGACTACATTTTACAGGTGGTAAGGTTCCCGGTCCACGCTTCCTAGCAGAAAGAGCGCTATTGTTACATCTTAACTTGGCCTAGGAAGTCATTGACTTGCGATTGTTCCCTGACTTACTCTGCTACTTTCCTGTCTCTTAACGTTAAACCTATAATTTTCCTTTCCATGGTCCAATAATTTTAAGTTGAACCCTTTTCGTTAGCATCCACGTTTCTTACCCACAGGTGGGTACAGGCAAAATGCAGCCTTTATGCAGAGTGTTCACAGTTAGACTTTCTGCAATCTTTATACACAAAGAGCATACACAAAAGTAGTTCTTGTACAAGGAATATGCGGCGAGACGGACACAAACTGTGAGAATAATTGTCGCGATATCAGTAACTAGACAAACGCAATAATTAACTTCTCATTTACTGCAGTTAGCATGCATGTATATATAGAACACTTACATAGGGCGGCTTTTGAATACTATTCTATTTTCTACAATTTTAGCAAACCAGCCTGTGTCCTGAGATACGCATGCCTAGAATTTCAACCCAATCTAATTACGCATGGGAGACCGCGGCTGTCGGCATGAAGCTGCTCCCTAGGGGAGCGCGATGTCCGGTTTGTCCTGTACAGTATCTGCCACAGGACAGGCGTATACGAATATCTGGCCGTTGCATTAACGTCACACTACATGAGCACATCGCAGGAGTAGGCTCAATGGCAGGGCGAGGGAAACTGGCTCGCCACTGCCATGACTGCACGCCTCGTTTCCGCGAAACTGAAATTTTGAAAAAAATTCGCGACCCAAATTAGCCGAGAAATTTTTGAGGCATATATATGAAGAATTCGCTTGTGCGTCAACAAAACATCAGTCCCGCTAACTAAAAAAAGTTCTCATATCCAGATTAAAATCTGTGCCTCAAACGCCGGCATGGCAATGTTATGCGATCGTTGTTTGTTTCCAGGTGTGATTACGACGAATGTATAAACATGCCGTGTCTCTAAAGCAACACTGAGTTGAAGTTCCGCGCTCCGTCCTGTCACTGTCTATTTCTTTCTTGGTCCAACGCTAACTAAAAAAAGTTCTCATATCCAGATTAAAATCTGTGCCTCAAACGCCGGCATGGCAATGTTATGCGATCGTTGTTTGTTTCCAGGTGTGATTACGACGAATGTATAAACATGCCGTGTCTCTAAAGCAACACTGAGTTGAAGTTCCGCGCTCCGTCCTGTCACTGTCTATTTCTTTCTTGGTCTCTTGTCGTTCGCGCGATTACAAAATGCATACAAGTAGGATCCACCAACTAGACCAGCTTTCCCTGCTACCTGTGCGTCATACCCTTAGGGCGTGGCTTAAGTGTTCCCTCAATTTTCTTTCTCTCGCACAAGAAACCGTTTTTGGAAATATCGGTCAAACTATTTTAAAAAAACACTACACATAAGACCGACACCGAAAGTCTCTTAGTGCGATGGTGCGGTTGAGGCAGCGATGACGTAACATACATTATTCCAAAAATAATTAGAGAGGGCACTTAAGCTCCGCATTAAGGGTATGACGCCATAGCGAGGTGGGTTAGGCTTTCCATTATGGGCAGTTTTATCAGATTTGAACGCATCTTCACTTTTCAAACTGTGTCAGTTAATTGATCAATTACACAGTATAAATTTTCTTAACTACCACAATCAATCACTCGGTTTTCATTGTGAGCATTTTAGCACCTTTGAATTCCCTTTTACAATTTTTTGTCATTTTCTCTAATCGATTAATTACAATTATATCATTAACTCGTTATCGCCTATCACACGCTAATCATTCAGGAGTCACTGAAACCAAAAATTATCATGATACAATTTTTTACGCGCCCCCCATTATTTCCGAAACACCGTGCCGACTATTATGACGACGGCTTTTCAAGCGAACGAGCTGTATCTTGTCTGAGCATTGAATTTGCAAAATGACGACAGGAATTAACTCCATTCATAAAAAGTCTAACGACCGCCTTATATAATTCTTTAAAAAATATGGTTCTTCACGGGGGGAGTCGACGATAAAAGGTAATAATGTTTGTGATGTCACAAAAACAGTGTTGCCCGCAGAAATCACGTTAACAGAGGGCATGAAAACGGCAAACATGAAAATTGGTTTTTGAGGGAAGGAAATGGCGCAGTAATTGTTTCACATTTCGGTGGACAGCCAAATACCGCCGTAAGGGAAGAGAGGGATGTGGGTATGAAAGAAGGAAAGAACGGAACAAGGAAAGAAAGAAAGGAGCAAGGAAAGAAAGAAGGAAGGGAACAAAGAGAGAAAGAAAGGAATATGTGCTGTAGTGGAGGGAATAATTTCGACCACCGGGGGATTTTTAACGTGCACTGAAATCGCACAGCCCACGGGTGCCTTAGCGTTTCGCCTCCATTGAAACGCGGCCGCCGCGGCCGCGTTCAAACCCTGGGACGTCGGCTCAGCAGCCGATCGCCTTATCCGCTGAGCAACCTCGGCAAGCTTGAAAATCAAATTGCGCAGGTATGAATTGCCGCTTGTCTATCAAATTTCTCGGAAATGATCAGCACGGTAGTAAAGTTTGATTATAATACGCAAACATTGAAAGACCGTCGCAGTTGGCCCTTAAAGGGTCTAGGGGTCAAAACATGCCGATAGATGACCTTAAGATATCATCTCAATACGAAAAACCTACGAAATGTCTGACCGTACTGGTAAGAGAGAATAAAGCGAAAATGCAATTGCTTGCGTTTTGTGACCTGGATAACATCCTAAGCTCGAAACTTGTTCACGCTACATAACGACCACAAAATGAAGCAATACAGATCGCATTTCTTTCTAACTAGTAATAGCACGCACCGTTGCAAAACATGCGCAAGGTGCATCACGAGCGCTTCGTGGCAGAAGGCGAGCTTACTAATTTCCTGCATTCAAGAAAGAACGAATAGACTGAGCTACTAAAACTGATTAAAACCGAGTTGGGAATAAGAATAAATGGGGAATGCCTGAATAATATGCGATTCGCTGACAACATTGCCTTGCTGGGTCACTCAGGAGGTGAACTGCAAGTCATGGTCAATGAGCTAGACAGGCAGAGCAGAAAGATGGGTCCAAAAATTTCAATGCAGAAAACCAAGGTAATGTTCAACAGCCTAGCAAGGGAACAACAGTTCACAATTGGCAGCGAGAGCCTGGAAGTTGTGACGGAATACGTCTACTCAGGGCAGGTAGTGACAGCTGATCGGATCATGAGAGGGAGATTAACTAGAAGGATAAGAATGGGGTGGAGCGCATATGGCAGGTTCTTTCACATCATGAATAGCAGGTTACTAATATCCTTTAGGAGAAAAGTGTGCAACAGCTTAATCTTACCGGTACTCACCTACGGGGCAGAAACGTGGAGGCTAACGAAAAGAGTTCAGCTTAAGTTATGGACGACGCAGTGAGCCATGGAAAGGAAAATGATAGGTGTAACGCTAAGAGACCGGAAGCGGGCAGAGTGGGTGAGGAAACAAACACCGGTTAATGACATCCTAGTCGAAATCAAGAGAAAGAAATGGGCTTGGGCAGGGCATGTGATGCGAAGGCAAGATAACCGCTGGTCTTTAAGGGCAACGGAGTGGATACCAAGAGAAGGTAAGCGCAGCAGGGGGCGGAGAAGGTTAGGTGGGCGGATGAGATTACGAAGTTTGCAGGGAAATGGTGGATGCAGCTGGCAAAAGAAGGGGTTAATTGGAGAGACATGGGAGAGGCCTTTGCCCTGCAGTGGGTGTAGTAAGGCTGATGATGATGGTGATTAAAACTCATAAAAGAAGTAAGGAAGGAGTGACTGCGATCATGCTTGCACAGGGTACAAAATAGTTTTTCCTACCGCCCTCTGAAGGATGCAAACGGCCGTCTTATCTTTTTACTCTCCTCCCCGCCCTTTTTATGAGCGTGAAAGAATACTGGAGGAAAGAGATGAATAAAATAATTGCTGATGGTTTAACCCCGGTTAAATCTGTGTGTACGCGGTAGCTTGAGTTACACGTAGTAGAGTTGTTTATTCCGCATAAACTGTTTCCTTCGTTATAGCTATGAAGACACTGGATGATCCGTGAAAAAGTTCGTTTGGTTTCAGCTTGGCGTACCTGTAGGTTAGACTGTGCAGTTTCTCGTTGCAAGATTAAGTCTATACAGAATCCCCACTGCGTTGTACACCCTGGTTGAGCCGTGGTTAAGTCTAAGTCGAACCTTTGGTTTACGCCTTGTACGAAGGCGCTGTCTCGCTTAGGGTCTTCGTTGAAGTCCCCGACCACAAGCACAAGTTCCTCTTGAGTGACGAACCGTTTCGGGGTCCCATTCGCGGAAAGACATACTGAGAGTAGGGTACATGCTTTCAGTCACCAGGCTAAAGTTATTCCTATGCCTCAGACGCTCACACATTCCACACACAATCCCAAATGGGTTGTCCGTGAATTTGTGGTGAAATTGCCGCATAGAAGTCTCAAATTCACTGAGCCGAATCACATGGTCCGCCCGTCGCTTCTCCGAAACACTTCTTTGCATAGGCTCATCCGCTGAAGAAGATACGAAGCTTTCACTCATGGCTCGCCGCTTTCGTCTCTCGGCTTCTTGGTGGCGTCGTTTGACGAGCCGTTCCCTTCGTTGTTCCGGCGTATCGGCCGCGCGCTTGGCATTCCTGGCTTCTTGGTCTCGTTATCGACTCGCCGTATACCACGCCGCAACTTCTTGATCCTTCGACATGGCTTCCCGCAGTCGCCGTTGATGTCGGTCGCAGTATACAAGCGTAGTTTCCACTTCCTCACCCATCGTTCATCTGAAGAACCACCGCTTCGCACCCTATGTTTATAAAGTGGCAGAGGTAATTGCGCATATGCAGCGCGCCTGTAGCTACTGCGCATGCGCGACGCTGGGGAGCCTGCTTCGGCAGAGGCGCAACTCTGATGTTACGCGCGGCACACCTTTTGCTCAGAGCATGCGCATTGGAGGTATTCGGCTCAGCCCTGTGACCCTGGCTTTTGAAGCTGGCTGAAGCTATACATGGCGTATTGAAGCTGTCGCTTCAAAATATGAAGGCAAGAAAGTGACAAAACGATTGTTCATAGTGATGTAAAAAAAGCAGTGCTTATTTTTTAAGGGCCAGGGTTCGCTTTTGTTACAACATTTAACACTATTGGTAATACACCAGGCTCTGATACAGGATCATCCTAAGGCTTCGTGCATAGAGGATGAGTTGGAATATTGTATGCTGGTTGAGAAAATGCGCTATGAAAATGCATGTTCAATTTATTAGCAAAATCAATTTTCTTGTTGAGCACATAGTCTTGACGCATAATTCGGGTTAAGAATTTTTTATTTCTACTACAGCGAAGAAAAGTAAGCCAGGTTTGATGCACATAATGGTGAATAAATAAAAAAGTCTTCATTATAATATTTTCATCGAGCGCAAGCCCACGAAGTAAAACTGCCTTATCTACCATTTTTTTTTGCAGACCACAAGGTTATTGAGCAATGGTTAAAAGGTATGTAATCTCTACATAGAGGACCGTCGAATCGCAATTCAAAGAGAACGAATCGGCATGCGCAGATCGTCCTTAAACAATCGTAACCACAGGAGTACTTCGTGTTCCAGCTCGGCAGCGAGTGCGACTAATAATAGGAAATACATGTAAACAAGGAATGTTTTGTCGGTTTTATTTCCAGTAGTCTGGATTTTAAGAATAAGCCTGTCAAGTCTATCTACATTTTTCGGCAAAGGATGCCATCCGATCATGAAACAAGGAACACGAAAGGATTTTGCGCTTATCTTGAATTCGAGCTAAACAATTTGAACGATATTGTGATGTACTGACGCTTTTTTCTTCTCCGAAGAGAATACTCAAGGTGACCCACTTTTTCTATGAATGCGATTCAGTCTTAGGCGAAGGTGATCCAGCTTCTAGAGAAGGTGATGCCGACGTTTTCTGGGGAGATCCAGTGTACCGCGAAGGTGATGAAGTCACCTGCCGTGAAGAACTGGCTGGTCCATAATTCTTTGCAGGCGATCTAGATTTTCGGGGAGGTGATCCAGTCCTTTGTTGCGGCGAGCCGCCTGACGCAGGGGATGTCGCCCCAGAAGTAGCTGCGCTTCCCGCCGCGGACGCACCAGCGCTTATCGGCACCCGCTTTGACATCCGATGCCGATGCGACTTGTTTAACTTTCCCTTCTTCGGAGATGCTTGGAGTGGATCGAGGCAAGTCTTAAGGGCTTCCTTGCGCTGCTGTGCGTCAGACGCGCCCGGATCGGTGTCTTTCTTCCGATGAGAGAATACCTCAGGAAGCCACTGGACTGCTACACCGCTGACCATGCTCAGCACCATCATGACCGTATTGAAAGCAATTATGCGCTTGTCTTCAGCGAATGCCTCAATTAGTGTGACCAGGAGAACACCCGCGCGGCCGAAGGAATAGGATACGCAGAACCCAATACTTCGTATTGGAGTGGGGAACACCTCCGCGGTATAGCCGTAGTTTACGCACAATGCCGCTGACGTGGTGCATAATACCATTAGCGTGGACATGGGCATCGCGATACCCCATTTCATTTCGTAGGAGACTGTCTGAAATGCACTGCAGACAAACAGCAGCGCCAGCAAAGCGGACAACGTGACTCTTTGACCTCGATTCTTCATGCTGTAATAGACCGCAATGAGGATGAGGATTTTGAAGACGTGTGCCGATACTTCCCAATAGCTTTCCAAACTCATGCGGCCTGTGCGTGAGCCATAGTAGGCAAAAATCACGGCAAACCAGGACAGAAATATGGACATGGCGCGTCGACGAAAGGAAGCCGCAAGGAACATACGCTCCGAGCCACCTGTCCCTGTTCCGGAGGCTGTCTCCCGCTTCTCCAGCTGTCGCTTGAGTGCTTTGAAGGTTGCTCCGGCTTTGGCCATATCCACGCCGTGGGACCTGGCCGCTTGCAGCATTGTGCTCTCAGCCTGGCGAACTCTCCACGTGGCCAGCTGCCAGACGGGAGACTCCTCGAGGGAGTAGCACCAGGCCAGCACAATGGCCGTGGCCGCGACGAGGAGTGCTTGTGAGAGCCTCCAGCTAGGATGGAGCAGTGATAGCGCGGCGTATAGCGCGGGCGTCACCGTGGTACCGACGCTGTTCGCCAGAAGGATGTACAAAGCCCGGTGCTCGTTTCCCGTCACTTCGTAGAGGACGATAAAGTTCAACACGTTGGTCGCGCTGGCCGTGGCGGAGATGACGAACCGGGCCATGAGGAAGACACCGAAGGCCTGCGTCGAGCCGGCCGCCATGGTGGCCAACAGCATGGTGGCGGCACTCACCAGGATCACCGGCCTGCGCCCTACGCGGTCTGCCATTATGCCAGCCACAGGCACCAGACACAGGGAGCCTAACATGTACACGGAGCTGGAGATGTAATACAGCCACCTGTGTTGGCACACGAGGTCCCACATGCTGACGACGCTGTTGCCAATATCCGTGGTGTCGTAGTCCCATCGGTCGCAGGGAACTACGCGGCGCTCCTCTTGGCTGTCGTCCTTAGAAGGAGAAAAAGGAAGAGCGAAGTCAGATCAACTTTTTCCAGATCAATTCAGTGAGGACACCGTACTCAGAATATTAAGGCTCGCATAGTTTACACGATTTCGGCGAGGTGCGGCTCTTGCACGAAAGCGGCATTTCCCGATTCAACTTTGGAACTGTATTTCAGAAAATTACTTTATTGTAACATGCTGACTGACGATATACTTGGCATCACGTTGCAAATTCTTTCAAGGCTTTTCATTGCTGCTACTTTAGCCTGTGTTCTGTCCCGGTGTCCGGAACACCCTCGTGAATGAATTTTTTTCCTTCTTCATTCAAAGCATTCGAAACGCTTTGAAAATTTTATTACTTTTAATGAAGATGCCCGTGGACACTGCATGCCACATATTTAAAATTCAAGAGCAGCAGACTCGAGCGATGCGGCTCTCATTCATTCTACTCACGTCATTTCGTAGTCTGCCGTTGCCATCCGCTGTAAATGGCACGCAGCGGCACAGCATTAACAGCAGCAGACTGTTGTCATGTGTATCGCGCCACGTAAGTGCATTGATACGAAGTGAAACAGAGTTCTTTTTGACAGTTTTCGTTTTTTTAAATTATCGTCTCTAAAGCTGGGGGAGCGGCTCACAGAGGAGCCCGGCCCTTAGACTAGTGTGTACGGCACTTAGTTGCGCCTAAACAATAAACAAGTTGGGATGAGCTGTAAGCAGAGTGCGCAAACTAACATTACCGAATATTTTAAAGATAGTCGCGCCGGTTGCGGCAATAAAGCTAAAAATATTTCCAGGTGGCGCTCAAGCTCAAAGTCGTTGACGCTGATGGCGGTCGGACTGCAGGACGTTGAAGTTCGCCGGCTTCCCTCCGGAAGGATGTGCTGCCTAGCTGTCGGGTCTAGGCACCAACACCGTGACACTGGCTGACATTATAAGTAGGCAGGAGTACTTCTGAATTATTGTAATCAGGTCATCGTAACAGCAATTTAACCTAATGTAAATAGACAAAGGAAACTAGTTTCAGAAATTTGCGTATTGTAAAATGATCCACAGGAGGCGTATAATTGGCAGCACGAACTTTGTTGAAAAAAAAAGCCTGCGAAATTCTTATTGTTCACATTAGGAAGGCGGGTGTCAGTCCTTCAGCGCTATAGGTTATGCTCTTGTACTGGCCCTTGACGTGAAGGGCTCTAGCTCGCGCAGCAGCTGCACACAAAGAGACGAAATATTGTTCGTCTACGGTGTCGTTGAGCATAGAAAGAATTCAGACAAGCATGTGTTTTAAGAAATTAGCTCAGTTTCGATTTACTTATACTCCGAGCTGAAACTTTTTGGCTATATCTTGATCTTCATCGTTTTCAACCAAATATCTTTCTACTGTCTAAGGATTCCTTTACTAGTGAACTTAGGGTGAATGAAATGAATGAATGAAAAATATAATCAGATAATGGCTTGCGAAGATAGTGAAAAAAACGACGGCATGTCTTCAGGTGAAAACTCCAGGAACTAGTAGCGGTTGCAACAGTCATAAACTAGGCGCAGACTTTTACCCACACCCCTCAGTGTGCAAGTGTTTTCTGCGACAAAAATGGCGCCTGGCTTAAAAACAGCACAAGGGATGGTGAAGGCTGAAATTGGCGTGCATGATGAGCCTTGAAGCAGTTTCCTCGTTCTATTTGTTTGTATTTCTAGTTATTTTCTTGCAATTGATCGCAGGATAAAAGTTCAACCTTCAAGTTTTAACCGCTGCTATTCCTTGGTTGCAAATAGCCGGAGACCGATTAAAAGGCAGCAAACGTCCTCGTTCAGTCATCGGTCAGAGAAGCTTTGCGTTTAACGTGAGTACAGAGAAGAACATTCTGATCCCCAGAGATTTCTCTTTCGGCAGATAGCGCCAATTATTGAAAACACGCCTACCGCACTCAGGGACGGAGCGAGAAAGAAAGGATTTTGACACTTCATCCTTGTGTTACTTCTGCCCTTAAACCTTCATTTTGAGGCCACCGCGGTGGCTGAGTGGTTATGGCGCTCGGCTGCTGGCCCGAAAGACGCGGGTTGAATCCCGGCCGCGGCGGTTGAAATTTGATGGAGGCGAAATTCTAGAGGCCCGTGTATTGTGCGATGTCAGTGCACGCAAAATAACCGCAGGTGGTCGCAATTCCCGGAGCCGTTCACTACGGCGTCTCTCATAGCCTGAGTCGCTTTGGGACCTTACATCTCCATAAACCAAACGAAACGTTCATTTTGTTCTCTGGATTTTTTTTCTACTGCCGTGTACCTGCTGAAAGTGCATATTCTACAGCTTTTATGCACCTGGGGAAATGTATTCACTTTTTGCAGGCAAAAAGACCTCAGGTACAATTTCTATGCTTCAGAAACAGCTTCAGAACAGAAATGCTTCAGAAACAGAAACAGCCTATTACGGCTACGCTAGCACTTCGCAATAACCATTGAGTCCTGACGCCCTCGAACGAGGAAAAGCAAGAGATTATCGGAAGGTCGGCGGCACTAGGCTGCAGTTATTGTCTCCACCAAATCGGGACAAAAGTTATAAAAATTTGAGGAAGCTTAAACTATTACCTGAGGAAGGCATGCAGTTAAAAACACGGAAAAACCGCCGCATTCTTGGTTTTTGTCGCGCCTAACTTCTCCGTCCCGTTCAAGGCAACAAAGAGCGAGGAAGTGCAAGAATTGGTGCAGATAAGAATAATCGAGCCTTTTTATAACTTTATTATTCTCAGTGAGTTTCACATATATATACCGGCCTTTCAGGACGCCAGAGTCAACATGCTTAATGTATTCATTTCAGATAAATACTGGGCTAAGCCTGAAGTAATTAGTATGCCTTGCTGCTCTATGCGATAGCCGACACTCATGTTTGAACTTAACGACAGCAATCCTTGGCTCGTAATGTGGGATGCCTGGTATGCTGATGATCGCACCAGTGGAAAGCAGTCTCTAAGGGTGCGAAGGATAATTATTTGATTGCGTGTTTTCTTTTACCGGGGAATTTATTGTTTTATATTTTCTTGATTCCTTCTAGCCGAAGACGCCCCGTTATGGGAGCGTCGGTGACAAGCAGATAGGTGACGTTGATACAGGGCCCGCCTAGGATAAAAGATGCCATGGCCTCGACACCTGTTTTGACGGTTACAGCAGCACTTTCTGGAACGATGAGTATTAGCGCAATCCGCTAAGCCGATCACATGAACGTTACGACCCGTACCCGAGCGGGTGACATTTTTTACGGCGGGTTTTTATGACGGAATTGCCAGGAGGCACATCGTATGTTGACCTATACACCTGCGACTGTAAAAAGCAAAACTGCACGTTACCTGTCCAGAGGATTTGAGTTTCTAACATTAGATGGGTGTGTGGAAGGGGAGGAG
Organism: Amblyomma americanum; assembly: GCF_052857255.1. NCBI lineage: Eukaryota > Metazoa > Arthropoda > Arachnida > Ixodida > Ixodidae > Amblyomma > Amblyomma americanum. The sequence goes on along the minus strand of NC_135498.1, from coordinate 158,191,548 downwards.
CAGACTGCAAAAAGGTGGTTGTTCCTGGTCGAAAGAAATACTGTGACAAACGGAAGAAGTCGTTAAGCTCACCGGAACAGGCGGGCTGTACACGGTGCACTTGCTGAAGCTTCCGTCGGCCAGCACGGGAATAGCCACGTTCTTCCACTGCAGGATGGGCCAATCGCGGAAATCCGGAGGCGGCTGGCACCAGTGGTCCACGGGGCGACCGATGAGGCGGTAGGCGAACGCGTGCATCAGGAGCAGGATCAGGCTGAGGATGGTGCATAGCAACGCCGACTGCTGCAGCCGTCCGTGGCCCAAGATGACGTAGACGTTCTCCTGAATGATTGTGTGCGACTCAGTGCCGACGCAACCTTCAAGCAGGGTCCCCGATTTGGGACTAACGTCTGGGCTGCCATCTGCTTTTGGCTTCATGATCTCAAGAGGACGGCGGCATAGACGTCGTCGAATCTCCTACCGGCCGAGTCTGTTGTTTCAAGCACCAGCGCAGCTTGTGTCAAGCACGAGCCACAGCTTCCGCCAGAGTGCATTCAGAATGTTAATACCGTGCTCATCGTCAGAAGCCCGCAGATGCTGACAACTTCAAATGTCGCTGACGGTCAGTCCAGTGGCACTTAATGCTTGGCTTAATAGCAGACTCCACTGAAATAAGAGAGCCGAGCCTACCAATGTCTTTTGCTTCTTCTTTAGTCGTTGGATTGCTGCTCACGTGGTGCATGCATTCGATAATCAGAAAAATATTATTTATTACTAATGTTTTTAAAATCTCTGTAACGGCAGATCTATCAACTTATATGACATTTATAATTGCTTTTGACAGGAAATGTTCATTTTAACCTCAAATGTAGCTTGTTTAGAATTACAGGCGATTTAAATTAAGGACGGTGTCATTGGGTACTCTGGGAAGTATCACTGATAAGCTGTCCGTGGCACACACGGATAAAGAGGTTGGCATTTAGTACAGTAGCCCTACATTGATCACTAGCGCGAAAGGAGCGTTGAGCGGATCAAGCCTCAGAGTAACTGGGGTAAGCTCGAGAAGTGTCACGCCAGCTGAGTCGCGCAAGCTCAGGTGGCTTATCGCAAGTGGAGAGCCGAGGATAGACTCCAAGGACATTTTGGTGCTACTCGAATTCTCTATGTTATAAAAAACTAAACACAGATCAACAAAGCTAAACAGTATCAAACGTGCCAGCGCACCCTATTTGCATTTCGCTTAACCAGATAAATCTCTGCGAAATTTTTTATGATATGCCTCTGTCCACAATTCTTGGCATGCTTTCCACATATTGAGGGCTTTTTAGGCAGTAACCGAGTTTCTCCGCCTACCGCAGCGGTGGCCTTGAGGTATGAGCATCGGCCTTGCATGCGGGAGGTGCGGGGTTCGATCCCGAGTGCCGCCGGGTACCTACCAGTGATATAATGGGTACAAGCTTCGCCTGGTGTGGTGCTCGGTTTATTTAGAGAGAAATGCTTGAGAAATGGGTCTTTCACCCCGCCTGGGGTAGAAGAAAATACGTTGCGCCATGGCGCTCTTTGACCACAGATACCCTTGCGCCATAAAAATCCATCATCATCAACTCTCTCCGCCTGCGTCCCCTTTGTTTTGAAGGCGATAGTTTTAATGACTCTTACTCGCGGTGACCGTCCGTCCGTTACATAGCCACCTAGGTCACGCGACCTTGTGATGTGACGTGATCTTAAGGTCACGTAACTTTAACTCACGTGCCCTTAAGATCACCGAAAGATCTATAATTTGGGTATAAATTGCAAACGGATTTCGTCTTCCCGCAGTTAAGAGATATCTATGTGACTCCAACGAATGTTTTGTCTTTTTTCTGTGGTGGTATCGTCCGCTTCCATTCAAAATAAATTAAGTAGCCGGTTGGCCACCCTGCTCCGTCTCAGTGTTTGCTTCTGCCTTCTTTCTGCGAGCGACATTTCTTATTTGTTGAGAATTTCTGAGGAACGAAATTCGAAGATCACGCATGATTTTGTAGCGATAGCTACATTACTGTAGCATTTGGAGCCTTCAGCGTGGCAATGCCATGGCGGTGGCGGCGCTGCCACCCTGTGGCTGCGCCGCCACGCTGTCACGTGGTTCGTCACGTGGTGCGGAGGAGCTGCCAGGCGTGGTGCCGTGGCTGATCACGTGTCTCGTCACGTGGTTGGTCAGGTGACCAAGTTCCACTCGGCCAGCTGTAGCTACCGCCTCACTCCAGATTTAACCAAAGCCAAACCACCGCGAATTTTTTTAAATACAAGTACACCTGGATGGCGTCCCACAACCCGTTAAGCGACTTGAAATAGAAAAGGCTGCATAAAATTCGTTTCTGTTCTGAAAAAAAAATACCCCGTGGTTTAGCTTTGGTTAAACCTGGAGTGACGCGATAGCTACAGCTGGCCGAGTGGAACTTGGTCACAACCACCTGACGAACTACGTGATCAGCCACGGCGCCGCGCCGCTGGCAGCTGCTCCGCATCACGTCACCAACCACGTGACAGCATGGCGGCGCAGCCACGGCGTGGCGGCGAAGCCACAGGGTGGCGGCGCTGTCAGGGTGTGCCATCGCCGCCCCCGCCACAGCGCCGCCACGCTGAAGGCTCGAAATGCGACCGTAAGGTAGCTATCGCTACAAAGCAGGAGTAAATGCACTGGAAAGGTGTAGTTGGAGGTGCACTTTTTCAATTATCCGTCTCACAACTGAAAAATCATAGGTTGATGGTTGCACAAAAGCAGTAAAATTGCACTGCATGAACTCTCTAGCGTTGACGTGAACGCAGCCTGACGTGTTCTGAAATCCTCCATGAGCAACGCGCATTTATCAGAAACATATTTTACGAGAAGTAAGAAGACGTTGGACCCCAAAAATCGCCATGGTTCGAGGGCTTTTCTAAAGCTCTGTCCTTCAGCTTACGGAAATCCTTCTGGAACTTTACCTTGGAGACTGCCAGCTCGAACCAAAGAACCCGACCACCTACAAGATGGGCAAGGAGGCCTTCCAGCCATTTACTTTGCCCAGGCGTGCTTAGCTATCATTCATCTGAGCCTGAGCGCTATATGGCACCGAGACTGCGGCTTTGGATTAATTTCCACTGCGTAAGGTTTTTGTAGCCATAGCTACATTACGCAGCATTTCGAGCCTTCAGCGTGGCGGCGCCGTGCCGATGGCGGCACCGCCACGCTGTCACGTGGTTGGTCACGTGGTGCGGAGCAGCTGCCGGCGGCGCGGCGCCGTGGCTGATCACGTGGTTGGTCACGTGACCAAGTTGCATTCGGCCAGCTGTAGCTATGGCGTCACTCCAGGTTTAACCAAACCGAAATCACCACAAATTTTTAACGCGCACTGACATCACGCAGCGCACAGGCTTCTTTCGGATTCCACCTCCATCGAAGTACGGTCGCTGCGGCGGGAATACCATCCCGCGATTTGGCGCTTAACTCCTGAGCTTCATGACAGCCATAAGCTGCGAGGGCGGCGAACATTGAGGAGAATGCGGCAACTTCAGGTGTATTTCGGATGACTTCGAGCAGGCTGGTTCCGAATCTTTGTGATTTCTCACCACAAGGGGAAGAAATATAAAGGTAGGGAAAACAAAGACGTGGTACTTAGAGTACGCGTTTAGCCAAACTCAGGGCGGTTTTCCGCTGAAAACAATCAGCAACGGTAAACAAAAAAAAACAGGGGGAAACCAAAAACCTATTCTCCTGCTATGCATGTGCGCCCCGCCGCGGTGGCTCAGTGGTTAGGGCGCTCGACTACTGTTTCGGAGTTCCCGGGTTCGAACCCGACCGCGGCGGCTGCATTTTTATGGAGGAAAAACGCTAAGGCGCCCGTGTGCAGTGCGATGTCAGTGCACGTTAAAGATCCCCAGGTGGTTGAAATTATTCCGGAGCCCTCCACTACGGCACCTCTTCTTCCTTTCTTCTTTCACTCCCTCCTTTATCCCTTCCCTTACGGCGCGGTTCAGGTGTGCAACGATATATGAGACAGATACTGCGCCATTTCCTTCCCCCCCCCCAAAAAAAAACCCAATTATTATTATTATTATGCACGTGCCAAGCACGCGCTGCCACGCGCGATTAGGAACCTCTAAGAAACTGCATAGACCGCATTTTCTTAACGACTTTTATTTTCAGCAATCATTAACACCCACCTAGTTGGTACGGCTCTAAGGTAAGGACACCGAGATAAAGTCCATTGTCAGTTGCCGGCTTCAGTGTCGGAGGCAGGGTTCAGCAATGGCAAACAGGTACAAGGAACTAGTTTGTAAAAAGACCACAAAAACTATTTTTTAATGCGTCGCTGCACCATCTTTCTGGAGAGGGTTGTAACTTTTCATGAAACTTTATATCGGCGCTGTGCTACCAGATCTGCCAGATTCCTCGTAATAGCGTTAAATCACGATTCTCGTAATGCTATAGAATTTACTTTCCTCTAATTCGCGTTTGCTGAAATGATTTCCTCAGCGCAATGCTTTGCTTGGTGAAAATGCTCCGAGCGGATGTATAGAATGAAGGAACTGGAGACTCACTGGCGTGCATGGAGATGAAAGACAGAAACATATGCGCAGACTTAGACCATACGCAGGCCAATTTGCTACAGGCATGGATGAATTATACAGTAGAACAACTAGATTCACGGGCTTATCTGACTAGGGCACAACTGTAGGCTACAGAGAACAAACAAGAACGTGAAACTGCAAGTCAAAATAATATATCAAAACATTGTTCTGGCCAGTGTCTCCGGACGACAGCTGTGGAACCAGGGTCGGGAACGGTTCTCTGAACAACGCAACGGAGCCGTTGACCTTGTCCATCGTGACGGCCAGGCAGTTTCGAGACCACAGGGCTGCCATCAATGACAGGTTTGGCACCGAGATCTCTCTGCATGCGGAAGCGAAAGCATGATCCTGTCCATCGTCGAGATGAACCTGCGCCAGGGCTTGCTCAATAAATCATGCATTGATGAACTGAACGTGAGTGGCGCGTGACCCACCGTTCCTTCCTTTACAAGATACAGAGCTTAGAGTAAGAAAAATGAGAAAGGTGTTTAAAACTATTGTGGGCTTTGGCTGCCCCTATCAAATAAGCAGTTGCCGGCAAGCACACCATCTCCGTTCGCGAAAAGAAATCTTTGATAGCTGGTCATAGAAGTTTATCGTTTGTTTTCAGTAATGTAAGGGAAGCTTGGCAGCGTCATGGCTGAGGTGTTTGATCTGCACGAGATGGGAGCAAAGAAGGATTTTCCAAGTTTTCACCTCTGAGAAGCCGAGCACCTGGACGGGGTGACGCTCTTACCTACAGGAAATTATGGGGGTATGTGATGACACGGGGCATCGAACCCTAAATCTCCTGCACATGACAGTTCTCCCGCATTAGAATTTGACACATAAATATGTGAATAGGCTCACCCTATTTGGGAGGGCTACGCTTGTGCCTAATGTGTTTTCAAAAGCGCTGGAAATAAAAATATGAATACGGTGTGATGCAAAATGAAATGATCCGTGTTCTCGCAGAGGCACTGTTGCAATAGCTGTTGAAATATTTATGAAGCTGATCAGTTTTGCCTCACTTTACTAACCATAACCCACCTTATGTCACGGATTTGCGTTTCGTGGTTGGAAGGGACACCTATTTTGTTCTATTTTGCAAGGGCTATTTCTAAATAGTCAATAGAACTCTTTATTCCACAGAGCTGAAGTCAGAAGGGATCGCCTTCATGTCTATTCCGACTCTTCAGGCTGATCATTATTATTTTTCTTCACTTATTTTGGCCTGCATATATTTGGGTTTATGGCTATTGGCATGGGCTGGAATATTGCATCCTGAATTATTTTTCTGGGTGTCCCAGCGTTTTTTTCTCCGTATCTTGGCTTCAAAACTTCAAGGTAAAGAGCGATTTCTATAATTTCGCTGTACTCGTAGGGAGCGCAAGCTGCTGGAGTTCTGGTTAAGTTGAAACTGCGAAGTTTTCCTCGACAAGCTGATGTTGAAGTTGTGGCCACAGAATGAGTTTCTTCTTTAGCGTGCACACACCGCAAGGGTTTAATTTCGACATACAGAATCAAATTGTCTGTTGAGTGTTCCTTGTGCCTTGCATCTTCTGCATACATAGAAGCTTTGCAATGCCGCAACGACAGACTTAAGTTCGAGCGTTAAGCTTCACAGTAGGGATAATGCTCTAGGTCCTTATTTCAAGTTCTGCCTCTAGCTAGGCAAGAATTGATGAAAGTTAGTAGGCATAAAACATGTTCCCCGTCGGAAGCCGCATTCAAAAGGGGGCTTGTAACTAAACATTTGTGAAGAAAGGTGCAAGTTAGTTTTTTTCCACGTCACTTTAAGGTTCCTCCCGCTGTGGCATTGCGCTCAGTTTATAAACATTGTTCCTTCGGTGTAACATTTTTTACAGCATGACAGAAGTTTGTAATGGAATAGTCAATGTACGGCATGCTTGCCATTGAGCAGATCATCACGCGCTTCCCCAGCACCAGTAACCCGGCGCAGAGGTGTGGTCTCATTCCCAACAGCAAGCACGAATCCATGACCACCTCGTGCACGTTGACGTCCAAGCTGTTCTCGAGGACACCGCTGGCGTACTTCTTTCACGGCAGCATATTCGCCGTCGTCGTCACCGCTGCCACAGATAGTGAGCATGAGTCACAGTAGCTTTCCTGCATTGCTCTGCGTTACAAAGCTAGTGCCTGGCACTGGCGTCCCGAGAGATGGAAACTGTGGCACATTCAATATCCGTGTTTTAGCCGCCTTCTTCCGTGCATATTTGGTCCGGTATGGGCTGCACATGGCTGTAATATACCTCACTGCTGCTGACGATTGAGTTGAAGCTGGCAGCGTGCATAGGAAGAATTCGCAAGGGTGCTAATCTCCCATACTCAGAAGCTAACCACAAACTTTTAAAGGCCGTCACATTGAGCTCGTTGCTACCCCTCTACCGCATGACTCCATAGAAAAATTGATTTTAATTCCTTTGACTGTTACGACCACGTTTTTACCCACTGCATTAAGTAATCAGTGAAAGTAATGGTATTCTTGAGTGCGTGTAACCAGTGGCCTCGACGTCAGAGGAGGAAGCTTCGGCATATCGAGGCGACTGCTTTTACTTTTTTCTTTCTAATCTTCGTGCTCGTTGCCTTCACTGTGAATGAAAGTAGTTAATTACCGGCAATACACTGTGGCAGACGAGGAGAACGATTTTCGTGTTTTTGTTTTTGCTTGAGATGGTGGATTACAGCGATGGATTCTCCTGATATTCCGGGCGCCTTGACGTAATCCGCAGCTTCCCATTGGCGTCGCGACATCCACGTCCGGTCGATCTCGGAAAACGATGTGATATCCTTTGAAAGTACATAGCTCTAGCTCACTTTTGCTCGGACACGCAATCGTCGGCCTATGGTGGACATCTCTGCATCGAGAGAGAAGGAAATAGCGCCGGTGTGCTGAGCGACTCGGGTGCGGCTTGTAATGTCCCAGATGGATGAAATCCATCTGCATGCTTTCGCTACCGACGTTCTTTTTGTGTAACTATTTTCACACTCAAGTTCGTCCCTTCCCTCACAGCGCGATTTGGTTGTGCACCAGGAGTCCGGCACATATTTGTGCCTTCCTTTTCCAATAAAGGCTTCCCATGCCACCTCTACGTGGGCCTAGTGTCCCGGTTATCAAGAGCTGCATGCCCCATATGCCTCGTTCGGGGTGTGGCTGGTATTATCCGATAGCAGTGCAATTACAGTGCTTCAAGAGAAAGTCACTGCCGCTTGGAACTACAACGAAAGATGCCCCATCATGCATTTCTCAACTCGAGAATATACGTAATTCCTTTCTCTGTAGACTTCCGGCCACCGAGATTTCCTTTCAGCCGTGTATTGCAGAGCCTATGACATCCCTGAGTCACTTAACCTCTGCAGGGTGAAACCTTTCTGAGACTTTAAAGGTTTTTGGTTCTAAGAACTGCCGCAAGAACTGCACATTAGAGCTCAAAAGCACACCATTCGGGTCCCAAGTCATTTTACAAAGGGAGTGCGCACAAGCATGAGTTGAGGAACGCTGCTAAAAAGTAGGCAGAAAACGTGTGCTAGCATGTTGTTGTCCACCGTCAGTACTTTTGTACGGTGCCCTGATGTCTTATTATATTTTTACGCTCCAACGAACGTGGCCTTGTCGCCAGCCTCACGGTCAGAATTACAACTGAAGGCATCCAGCGTCTTTACAGCGATCTCTTGGAGAGACTTTCTCCTCGGACACAACAAAAATACCCTTCGGACGCTACATGCTTCGAAAACGAATTAGGAATGCAACGGGGCTGCTTATTCAAATTTTTATTATGCAGTGCAGACTATGCATTGCCGTCAGTGTCACAAGGGGTGGGTGTGTGCAAAAGTAATGCCTTTTTGCATCCGAAAGGCTCCTTTAGTCATTCGAGAACCGGCACGTGCGTCTGTGATCTCAAGATGCGATGAAGCAGGGGTCGATGACCAAAAAAACGTGTAGGGAGCACTGACACGAGCAGCATTTTGCGTTGATTTGGACGCAGCAGTCACTCTTCAGATACGTTACTGGTGAATTGCCTACTGTGCAATCGTGTTACCACATTAGTTGCTTGGAACGCTTTTACATTTCCTCCTACGCCGTCCGTAGCCATCAATGGCCGGTGCACCCCGAACCATTTCTAGTGCTTGAAGTGGAGCAGTGTATCTGCGATGGGTACATATGTGACGACATCAATAACTTCGGCGACAACAGCGACGAGGCAAAGTCGGGCACCTCCACAGGCTGTGAGTGCCGACGTGTCGGGAGCGTGCTTTGAGCAAGGCCATCCAACTCGTTCATGTCCCGAGTTTTTTTGGTTTTCGGGCCCCCTATCGCAACCTAAAGTTTCCATACCCGCTATAGGCAAGAATTAATAAAGTGCCGAATCACTAGCTGAGCAGCTTATCGCCCCTCCTCATCTGTAGGCAGCACGCAGATTTAGTTTAGACGGGCCGATTGGCGCTTAGAGTGCACTTGAACTCGAGTTTGCACTGAGCCGCTTAGCCTTTGTCTCTGAGGTCCCTCTGTCTGTATGCCTATCGGGCTATGGGCAACCTGCTTTAGGTGCACCCGCCCTTTCCGTATGTAGCAATGTAGCAGGTGACCCACCTGGATCATGCGATCTTTTGACTTGATCACAACCTACCCACCGCGGCAGGTGTCAGTTCAGTTAATGATTATTCGCGAGAAGCAGAAAGGGAAGAGCAACCTGGATCTCATAAGCCCCGTCGGTGGCCGCACCTGTTATCGCGGGGCAGTGGCGCATCACCTAACCGCTGCATCACTGCATCACTATCGCTGCATCAATATTCGCCGTAGAGCGAATAGATAGGTAGGCCCTTGAGCCTTGCTTGAGGAAGGGGTAGGGGTCTATAAGCAGTCACCTTGACGGACTCCACATAATAAATCATAAGGACGGCCTCGTGAACTGTGGCTCATCTTTCTGTCATTTTTTCTGTTTGGTCTGCAAAGTAGTAATGGAGCATCGGTGTTTTTTTTTTGTTGTCATACACGTACGGTAACTAAAAGCACGCGGCGCCGCTATGCAGCTTTCCTTTCAGAGAGTTAGGGCGAGCAAACTGAGGTACGTCTGTTCTGAGGTATGTTCACTGCACTGCTGCTTGCAGGGCGGGAGCTCCAACCACGATCCGCTGGTGGCCTCGGTCAAAAAGAGGGACCCCGACGAATCTTCCTTTGCAGTCGGCGAAGAATGCGCAGTGCATCCTCCTTCACAAAAACGGAGCACCGTGTAGCGTCGGCGCTACCGTCGACACCACCCTCGCCCTCTCCCTTTATGCCGTTCCTCAACATAAAGGGCTTCGTTACTACACTCGCATTATACACCACTGAAATGCGGTGCTCTTAATTTATTACTGTTATTACAACTACTACTCGCTAATAACCTAAATATAACTAGTAATACACTTTACTAAGATTTTAATAGTGCATTTTAATACAACAAAACGCTGACTCTGTGACACAAAGACCAGTAGTCTAAATGCGCTATTAGGATCTTGACTGAAACGTTTTGAAAACAGAAAATAACTGCTCGGAACTGATCAAAGCACAACGCCAAAATCGATACAACATCTGTCGCAACATAACGAGAATACTGGGTTCATCTACGTGCGCCACTCAGAGTGTGTCAGACGCGAGACAACCATTGTTAAAACTCCCGGACAGAATGGTGGTTGCGCACATTCCAAAATCAGGCAGTTTTCTAAAAGGTTGTCTCAGTCATCTGCTGTGAGCATAAAATATTTATTGCAATCATTAGGGAGCATTTTTTCAGACGCTTGCTATGCGTAGCCCGATTGATTGAGCTAAGTATGCGCTGGAGTACAGTTTCATTGTTGAGCCAATTGGGCGTTATGCGCAAAGTATGATGGCCGACCTGGAACAACGGCTGATTTAAGCATGTATTTTGGTCACATGGCAGCAATGACGAGCCCGTCCATTTGCTATGCGAAAACGTTTATATATCAGTGATGCGAAACTCTGCGCACATTTCTCGCTTTCAGCAACTCCTGTAGGCGGTGGTGAAATGTGCAAGTTAGCATTGAAAAGGGTGTGAACACTTTGTAAATTTAGGTGGCGAAAATTTCAACAACACTTTCCGAATACCTGTGGACGAAATCAGCCGAAAAGCTGCTGAAAATAATGACCGCCGAAAGACAGGCGACAAAATAGCCGGTGAAGAGGGCAGTCAGTGATGCCTCTGTGTGCGAGTACGTGATCAAGTGCACGGGCTGAAAAACTTTGTTAGGAATCTCGCTGTTATGGTAGTTGTTAAGACTCCTATGAAAACTAATCGGTTAAAGTGACAAGAAAAGGCATAATGTCTGCGAATTTGCGAACGCTAAACATTTGATGAGTATGAGTAAAGAAAATTCTTACCGTAACCCAGTTTCATTTGGAAGGTACGGCATCCCGGGGCGGTTTTATGTGCAAACTGTAGCAACCCATTACAAACACCCTACATAGCATTTTTTTTCTACCATGCACGATTTCTTTCGAAGGAGCACTTGCTGTGCCTGTGTGAGAGACAGACTTGCGTAGTAAATCTTAAAAGCGTTTCTCGTATCAATCACAGGTCCAAAAACCTGCGTAGTTGCGCCATCGATTGCTATAAGAGAAGGCCCCGTAGCTATCAACGGGTTTGCACGGTATAAAGGGTTGGAAAGTTGCGTTTAAGCAAGCATTAGGGACATTTTCTTTTAAATCTTTGTAAGGAGCTTCGACTTTAAACAAGACGCCTTATGGAGGTTGTCAGTTTGCGCCTTGCTTTCTCCATCGCTCTTCCAACTCTTATCGGCGCGAGTTTTAGCCTTACCATTTGCGAACATGTTTGGATAACCTGCCTCATCGGCGCTCTAGCGATGGGTTTTGAAAGAGGATACACCGAAAACCAGGAAAGTGGCCTAACTCACAGTGGCTGGATTGGCTTAGCGATGTAGACAGATGGATCAGAAGCCCCAAACTCATATTTAATTCGATTACCTGACAGGAACAAAGTCATACACTCTTCATCTGGCTGGACATAGCATCTAGAACATAAGTGGAACTATATTTATAAAGTTCCACTCAAAATATTTGAACGGTATTTCAAATGGATACATCAAACAATTATGTGTACCAACTTTGCAGTTAAAGAAAGGAAGTTCATATGAAACACTGTTCTTCATATGTGCATCGATAATATCATTACATCTAAGCACTTAAGATTGTCTGGAGCCGCGTTCTAGGTAGGCTACAAGCTCTATAGAAGCTTCAGACCAAGAATAACAGATCCCAGAGGACAAATCAAATCAAATCAAATGCAGTTTATTTTCCGTCAGAAAGAAATCAACGGAGGAGGCTCGAGCAAAAAGTGAAACGTGTTCACTTGATTGCGCTCAAGCCCCCTTTTACATGGCATGCAGTGACGACACATAGGTGGACATTATATAAAGCATACTCAGGAAAATGGAAATATGAAACAAAGCAAGCAAAACGTACAAGGTTAAACAATATAGAGTGGTTTTACAAAGCTCTCTTGTGGAACCTAAACAATTTTTTATATGTACAGCAAGTACGAAGACAAAACAAAATAAACTGTAGTAATTTACAAACAGAATGGAACGTGCATAGGTACATATTCATAAAGGCAAACGGTTTTGCAACAGAATTGCATGTTATTATTTCAGGTGCACTAATTAGTATGGGTTGTCTGATGCTTGCTCCGACAGGAAAGATCTAATTTTTGAAATACTAATGTGGTTATTGTCAATTCCGTTATGTTCAAGATTGTTTAAAAGTGTTGGTAATGAATGACGTAGCATTTGTTGCCCATAATTTGTCCGGGAATAAGGAACTTTCCAAGGTTCTGAAAAGCGTGTATCACGTACATGTGTTGTTCGAGTTAACTGTGCCATAAATTTTAATTCTTGCTGGCTCTTACGAAGTTGTTGTTTGTATCTTTTTGCCAATGTATATAGGTATAGATTATGTACACTTGTTACATTAAGCTGCATAAAATATTCGCCTGTGTGGGCTTGCGAGTCGACCCCTACGATATGCCGAATAGATTTTTTTTGGAGTACGTGCAAACGATTTAGATTTGTGACGGTTGTTCTCCCCCAAACAAGAAAGCAGTAACTTATATGTGATAGAATCAAGGCATTGTATATGTGCAGTTTAATTGCTTGTGGTAGGAAAGAGTGGAACCTCGCTAGTATTCCGACAGATTTAGATATTTTTGTTATAGCATAATTAACGTGAGTGTCCCATAGCATATTTTTGTGCAGATATACGCCAAGTGTTTTAACTGAATCAACAAATTCTATTGGTTCGGATCCTAATGTGATATTTAAGAAGTGTGGTGCTTTCGATTGCCTGGGAGTGAACATGACTGCCTTTGTTTTTTTCGTATTGATGTCCAGGGAGTTCGCTTTACTCCATTGGTAGAGATTTTGAAGGATCGCGTTAATACCAGCCTCTAAGGATTGAAAGTTACGCTCGTGGAATAATAAGGTAGTGTCATCTGCATAGGATATATAATGTGGAACAGGGCTAACAGATGTGATATCATTTACGTATATGTTAAATAGGAGAGGGCCAAGTATGCTTCCTTGAGGTATGCCGGTGGTTACAGGTCTGTATGATGACATGTTGTTATCTATTGAAACGCTTTGCCTTCGATGTTGTAGATATGATGTTATAAGTGCTAGTGGTGTTCCCCTTACTCCATATATTTCTAGTTTCTTTAGTAATGTTATGTGATTAAGACGATCAAAAGCTTTAGAAAAATCAATGTAGATGCCAATTACTGCTTCTTTTTCTTCAAATGCTTTTAGTATACATCTGCTTGCCATTCAGTTCGGCAAAATCACATTATACAATAGAAGTACACTGAAAAGTAAGAAAGCAGACTTTTACTGATCTGAACCCCATAAGAATGAATAAGTTGCGGCAGCCACTGCGAAGAAACACAGTTGGAGTTACGTAACCTGGAATGAAACTCGAATGTTGAACAGCATTTCTACTTTCTTCGGCGGTTCTAGAGAGAATGCAGGTTGCAACACGAATGGAGTTGAAAACTCAAACCTATTCTCGAGCAGTTGTAAAACGTTGATAAAGCCAGTAATGGGAATTAAAGTTCGTGTTATCATACTCGGCTCTGTATTTGTACTGGGAACCGCAGTGTCTATTTGCCCATACATTAATGAGGCCTTATTAAATGGCTACCCTCGAGATATAAAGTAATTAGGCGTTTCTAACATTCACTCGCCTCTGCAAGGCTGACTGCCGATATCCTTTGGAGACCTGAACTTTGCGCAATGGAACTTGCTTTTCACGCCAACGTTATAGAGGCGCTTTGTTCACACTTCTGATAACGCTCCATGCGAGCTGTTGATATATTTTCTCGTGTATCAATATACCACAACGCCATAAAAGCAGTGCTCTAGCAGAACATTGCGTAAAACATGACTACCGGATAGCCTTCAGAGTAGCTCTGCTGGCTGCCGGACCTAGTAGGCTTGTAAACCGCTTTTTTTTTTCTCGGAAGCTCTGATATATGAACATATGAAATATAGACGGTCCCTCGATCGGTCGTTAGATAATAGAAATTGCGACGTTGTCCTGTGGTCAAAATATTGCCAGAGTTACGCTTACCGGCTGAGCGCAAGAATCATCGAAAGCTATTATAGCTTTGGTTAGCCATATATCCTTGCATTCGTCTGATGGATGTCGAGTTTGCACAGTAGCCCCTGCGTCTGTGTTTTTCTCGTGGCAGCCAAATTCCAGTTGCGCATTCCATCAATCTCGCCATAGCTTTCCAAGGCAGAAGGCCATGCGTCTCTTCTATCCTTGTGTCTCTTTTTTTCCTCTCGCAGTTTGCCTCCCCAACCACTCCTCTTTTTCAACCTTTTCACTCTCCCCACTTTGTTACATGCCACGGTTGGCCGCTGGCATTTGAATTTATTCGAATTAAAAGAACTACTCAAAGATTCAACGGTATAATGCAGGCCTGTGTGCCTAAACTAAGGCTATATACTAGCTTTAGCTGTAAAAAGAAAAGAGCCTTTGTGTGATGCAGCTTGCGTTTGATGACATAAGCACCTCGAAGCCGGATAATCGATTCTCAAGGAGAAAAACTGGGCGTTAATTTTAATCGAGTCATTCCATCGCCTTTTGTAACATACTTAAGCAGAGTCAACTGTAGAAAACCGTAACTCCGTGGCATGTCTCTGTATGCCAATGTGTGGAAGAACTCTTGTTATATATTTCGCAGAAACTGAGATTTTTGTGATAGGTACTTCATAACGAATTGCTCGGCGAGTTCGTGCATGATGAAAGAGATCCGCGGCGCCAATCAGACAGCACAAGAAAGTTCACGATACATGCGCACAATACCACCTGTTTCACAGAAAAGAGTATGGTGTCGATAATGGGTACTATGTCTCTAAGAGAGAAAATACAGGGAGCCCACAAGAAAATCTGTTTTTTATTTCTCAAAGGCAGCGCACGGCGTCATCGCCTTCGATTACCATCGCATCTGTTCGGTGCGCCGGCGTCATAAGCGGCACGCTAAGGTTTCCAGACACCAGGTACTGCATACAAGACGCGTCCACAACCTGCAGCGGCTTCATGCCACCCAGGGTTCTGCAAAGCAAAGGACAATCAAATTTTGGTCGGTCAGGAGAGGTTGCTCAGCCCTGCCCGTGGCTGTGTTCTAAAAGCCACCTGCATCGCTTTGCAGCAAGGCGCCAGCAGTGATATGGTAACTTCATGCGATCTCTTAATGCACTGAAGAGAAATACCGTTTCTGCGTGGAGATACCGAAAGAGGGCCACAGGCCGGCGCTGGAAACCATTAAACAATCACGTCATACCCTCAGCGCGGAACTTAAGTGTCCCCAGAAGTTATAATCGGGACAGAATTATGGCTTTCGTTCCGCCGAAAATCTGGAGTTGTCGTCTGTCGCGTTTAGAGCGAAAAATCACCGGAGAAGCAACCTAGGAAGGCCACTTACGTCAAGTGGCCTTGTAGCGGCATCACAACCTGACCACCGGATTGTGAACGAACTGACCACCGTGGCAGGTGGCAGTTTTGTCGCGAGAGGTTGTCCGAGAATAGCAATCTGGGTCACAAATGCCCAACCTGTGGCAGCGCCTGCCATCGCAGGGCATTGGCGCATCGCTTAAGCGCGGCCCCACTGTTCCAGAAGTGTTATCAGAACTCCTAGCCATATATGAATGTAAAGTAGCGAACGACTAATTCCGCATATATGGGCATTAAGCCATTAACGCTGTCACATCATACCCTAAAGGCTGAGCGGAAATGTCCCCTCCAGTTTTGGCCACTGGGCTGCTGTACCGTGCTGTGACATCCAAACAGCCCTAGGGAACGTTCGCATTTCGCCGCCGTTGAAATGCGGCCGGCGTAGCCTAAATTCGCTCGCATGCAATCGTGCTTTGCGATTGAACTGGCAAGGAGGAAGATGCTACCCGGCCTGCATTGCAACATTGGCCACCAGCGCCCGGCTGTCCGCCTTGAACATATATACGGATGCTGATGAGCAGCTCGGTCACGAAGCAAATTACTATCTTTATGACCTACTGTACGCACGCAAGCAATAAACTTAACATGTACTGTGATTCAATATGCACAGAGGCGACGTTGCTTTTTCAGTGCCAAAGCACTATTCCGATAGGTGCATCGAGCAAGGTCTTGCAATGTTTGTGTGCTTGCAGTGTTCGTGAGTATATCCGATACTGAGATTCGAACCAGCCGCGACGCTAACAGATCAGCATCTCCGAGTGCGCTAGTCGATATATCGCCGCAGCCGAACACGCCTCGCGTGAAACTGCAAGATACTCTCAAGCTGTGCATTGTACATCTTCTTCATCAATTAATGCTACTATCAAAGTAATATTCGCGACTTGAGCTATGGGGCAGTATTGGCAAAGATGCCTGCATGGTTGGCGTTGACAACATTGCTACAGAAACGCGGCACTGTAGCATAGGCCGCCGGCGTACATTGGGCAAATCGTCATGAATGATGAATATGTTGGAGGCGCGTAACTAGCTGCCAGGGTCAGTGGACACCTCAATCACGCTTTCAGGTGCGTGGCAGTGGTGTCCACCTGAAAAAGCTGTGTCTTCGCACTATTTTTGTGCTTATCAATGATAACCAGCCCGCCATTTTCGTTACGTAATATATAAAAACAGACAAAATACAACCCTCAAAATCTTGCCATTTATGTTCTGCCCCAGCGGTGGAGCACTAAGACATTGTAAAACAGGCTTTTATACTCTTTAAAATGCAATGAGAAAGGAAATTGTACAATTAATTACATGTGGCTAACTGCACATAGGACTAGTCCAGCCTACTTCAGAGGCGTTGCGACCAACATGTGCACATATTCTTCCGAGACCAGAGCACGAGTAGCCAGTCTGAGAGAAACACTCATAATGCTGGTATGCCACCAATAGTCTTTCCCGGCCGTCGAGAAGATCGGCAATACAGAAGGGGGTGAATAAAGTGATGATATCCACACTCTTTCTTTAATTTGGGTCGAGTTGACGACTCGTTAAAAAAAACCATTGCAATTCTACGTAAAATTGCTCCGTGATAGGAATTGAATAACCAAACACAAAATAATTACGGAACCATATTGTGCCGATCATCAATTCAAGCCAGCACCTCCAGCGGTCTTGTGGTGTTTGCGTGCCTTCTTACTCTTATGCTTAGAAGAGACTTCCGGAGGTGACGCAATGTTTTGAGAAAGCGATCTGGCTTTTTGAGGACGCAACACAGCGTACGCTGACGGCGATGCAGCACTGTCCATAGGCGATCCATTTTCATACGAATGTGGCGTAGGCTTATCAAGAAGCGATCCAACTTGTTCCGAAGGGGATGCAGCAGTTTCCAAACGTGGCCCATTGTTCTGTTGCGGTGATCGTCTTTTGCCTTGGACAGCGCGGCATCTCACTAGGTTTTGAAGACGAATCACCAGTTTTGAAGACGACTCACCAGTTCCCAAAGGCGACAGAAGGTTTTCAACACGTGATCCAGTCACTTGTGGCGGGCTAACGCAGTGGACGCCGCCCTAGACGTCACTGAGCTTGCCACACAAGACGCACCAATACTTGTCAGCACCTGATTTGATATTCGATGCTCACGCGGCTTTGACTTTTCAGCCTTCGCAGAGATTTGAAATGGATGAAGGCAAGTTTTCAGGGCCTCCATACGTTGTTCGGCGTCCAACGGGCCCGGATCCGCGTCTTTCTTTTGATGGGAGAATATCTCGGGAAGCCACTGAACTGCCACCGCGCTCACCAAGCTCAGCACCGTCCTGACCACATTGAGAGCTAATAAGCGCTGGTCTTCGGCGAAGGCATTAATCAATGTGACCAGGAGAACTCCCACGCGGCCGACGGAATAGGATATACAGAATGCAACACTTCTGATTGCAGTAGGGAAGACTTCACCGGCATAAGTATAGTTGACGCACATAGCCGCAGTAGTGGTGGTTAAGACCATTATTGTGGACAATGGCATCGCGATACTGAGCTTAAATTCGCAGGAGACTGTCTGAAACATGCCGCAGAAAGACAGCAGTGCCAGCACTACGGACAACGTGAATCTTTGACCTCGATTTTTCAGGCTATAGTAGAGTGCGATGAGGAGCAGGATTTTGAACAGGTGTGCCGAAACTTCCCAGTGAGCTTCGAAACTCGTGTGGTTCATGCGTGAAGCATAGTACGCAAAGTTCACACCAAACCAGGACAAAATGATGGACACGGCGCGCCGGCGAAAGGAAGCCGAAAGGAATATGCTTTCCGAGGCACCTGTCCCCGCTCCAGAGGCTGTCTCTCGCTTCCCCAGCTGTCGCATGAGCGCTCTGAAGGTGGCTCTGGCCTTGGCTCTATCCATTCCGTTGTACTTTGTTACATGCAACACGGTGCTTTCAGCCTGGCGAACTCTCCACGCGGCGAGCTGCCAGACGGGGGACTCCTCGAGAGAGTAGCAGCAGGCCAGCACAATGGCAGAGACCACGACGAAGAGTGCGTGCGACAGCCTCCAGCTAGGACGGAGTAGCGACAGCAGGGAATACAGTACAGGCGGCACTGTGGTACCGACAATGTTCGCCAGAAGGATGTACAGCGCCCGGTGCTCGTTTCCTGTCACTTCGTAGAGGACGATAAAGTGCAACACGTTGGTCGCGCTGGTCGCCTTGGAGATGACGAACCGGGCCATGAGGAAGGCACCCAAGGCATTCGTCGTACTTGCTGCCATGCTGGCCAACAGCATGGTGGCGGCACTCGCCAGGATCACCGGCCTGCGCCCCACGCGGTCTGCCATTATACCGGCCACAGGCACCAGACACAGCGGACCCATGATGTACACGGAGCTGGAGATGGAGTACAGCCACCTGTGTTCGCACACGAGGTCCCACATGGTGATGACGCTGTCCCCAACATCCATGGCCTTGTAGTCCCATCGATTACAGGCAACTTCGCGGCGCTCCTCTAGGTTGTCGTCCTGAGAAGCGAAAAAAAAGAACGAAGCCAGACTAAATGTTGAGGGCACAGCGATGCCCCAGTGCGAATATAAACGAATGTTTAAACAATAACTTAACATGAAGCGTGAACAAGGTTAGCCAAAAAAAATTATTTTTTCTTATTTATTTACAATCATACTGCAGGCTGAGCGCCGAAGCAGGAGGGGCACACATGTATATAAAGTACAAAACAGCATGGAATTACAAAGTACAAAACACACCAACACATGACAGCAAACATGGCAACACGTGGAGTGGGCACGGCGAAAGCACAAGGAATATGTGTCTCACAAGCCCCATCTTGGTTTTCATTCAGGCCGTGCACATCATCGCTGCAAAGCGTTCACCAGGCGAAACATGCTTCGATTTTCCTGTCGAAGCGGCCGAGCAACACGTACCCTGGACCAGCCGGTCAGTGGACAACACCTGTGGAACAAAAAATCCGGACCTGCGCACTTGGAAACTTCAGCTTCTTGATTATCGCGAGCCGCCATCGCCTACGTGATCAGCTACGATGCATATATATATATATACCTCCCGTGCTGTGCAGTCAGTGGGCACGGCGGCGAAAGCACAAGGATTAAGCGTCTGACAAGCCCCTTCTTGTATTTCATTCAGGTAAGAAACAACCGTCCTATTCACGCTTACCATAGTGACGATGTCTGTCTTTTGCTTTTGTCGTGCACAGGGCCCATGAGCGAAGTGCTTCTAGCAACTTGCCATTGTTTCGTAGACTTGCTCTGTTCTTGTGGCGATATGGAACCTAACCCTGGCAGTGATACTACTTAAACTATGCTTAAACAAATTATTGATGGACTGAGTGAACTGCAACAAACCACACAGTATGGAAGTCGCAAAACAAATGCCAGGATGGCGTCTATTGAAAGGAAACTGGGCGGACTCACCTCAACTGTCACTGATCATTCCCAGAGAGTCGGTCAACTGCAAAACGCTGCCGAAACTTTTCTCCGGAATGTTGACGACTTAGAAAACAGGAGTAGGAGAAACAATCTAATTGTCTATGGCGTGAAAGAAAAAAAATTAAGAACAACACCAGGACCTAGAAGCATTTGTACGTAAAAAAGTTTTGAGTGACATACTGCAGGTGTCTAAAGTATCCATCGAGCGAATCCACAGAATTGGAAGGCCCGCTGAAAATAAATTCCGTCCAATAATCCTTAAGTTGTTGGACGGAAGGAACAAGGGTAAGATTCTTCAAAACTGCAGGAAACTGAAAAACACGGAATACAGCATCTCGGACGATTTTCACCATGTGTTCAGTTGATACGCAAGAAATTTTGGGTCAGCGCCCAATAGCAAAAAGCAAACGTTGAAAAGGTCGGGCTGTTTTTTGACAAGATAACAGTAAACGAAAAGCTGTTGAGATGGGACGAAACTCGTTAGTATAGGGTGCCGCTAAGTGGTGAATGACCAGCCAGTCAGGTCTGTCGTAAATATGGGAGACATGCGCACACTGTGGACTTACTCAGCCAACGACTAGATGTCCACCCCACTCTAGGTCCTCTTTCTTTTTCTTTGTTGAATATCAATACCAGAAGCATATTGAATAAATTCGATGACCTAGACGCTCTCCTTATCACACACGATTCAGACGTCACAATCATAACCGAAACGTTGCTGAACGAAGCAATTCCAGATACAGAAATAATACCCAACACCCACGAGATAGTAGGGCACGACCGCAGCACATGGTGAGGGGGCGTAGCTATAGCGATTAAAAAAGAATTAGATTACACAGTTATTCCTCATAACACAGGAATCGAAATGGTTTGGATATTGTTTTGTCATCTGAAATTTTTATTAGCTCTGTGTACAGCCCTCCCCCCCCCCCCCCCCCCTTGCTGCCGACATTCCGGTAGTTGAACGATTGCACGATGTTATGGATGAACATCGTAGCCGTTATACTAACATAATGATGTGTGGTGACTAACTTGCCAAGAATTAATTGGGAACTTCTGGCAGGAGCAACTTCATGTCAACATGCCAATATTTTGGTTGACATTGCCTTTGCATTCAATTTAAAGCAGGCCGTGCAAGGGCCAACAGGTATCGCATCAGGTGCAAGCTCGCTTCTTGATCTTGTGTTTATTAGCGACGCCATTGAGAGACTCGGTTTCTCTATTAGTCTCATCCCAGGTATTTCTGACCACGAAGCATTGCTCTTCAAAAGCAACATAGTGCGGAAGCCTGGTCTTGAGTTAAGAAAAGCGCTTCTTGACTTTAACAGTGCCCTAGACGAAAGTATTTTAGATTTATTAGAGAAAGACTACGGCCAATTCATCAAAAAACACGCGGCTGGTCACATGAATGTCAATGACCTAAGGGTGTATTTCAAGACAATTGTACATGAATGTATCGCAAGATACGTGCCCAAGAAATATAGAAAAATGAATCGCACTAGTCCATGGATTACGCGTGGAGTGCTCCAGCTTCAACGTCGCATCAAGCGCCTATGGTCCACACGATTTAGAACAGGTCACGTTTCTTTGCAGTCCCTTCGCATAGAGCTACGCATGAAAATAAAACGATCTAAGTATAGCTTTTTAAATGTTAAAATGCATAAGTTTCTCACTTCAGAGCCCGGAAAATTTTGGACACAAACACAGAAGAAGGATCCAGACAGTAAAATGCGTTCGAATCACGAGGAAATTAATGATCCTTACTGCATTGCATCAACTTTAGGTGATTACTTTTCTTCAGTGTTTGCACAGAATCGCAAGTACACCCCCGATTTTCAGTATCCGTGCCTTATCTTGCCAGACTTACTAATATCCGTCGAAGGAGTTGTTGCTGCCCTGCTTAACTGGGACGCAAGAAAGTCACCTGGACCAGATGCCATCCCAAGTACGTCTCTCTCCCGCTACGTAGAATGGTGTGCTAAATAGCTTGTAGTCAATTAAAATTAAAGCCTTTTAAATTCTGAAGTTCCAGCTGACTGGAAGGTTGCAAAGGCCATCCCCATTCACAAATCCGGCGACAAACTACAGGCCAGGTTCACTATTATGAACTTCGGGTAAAGTTATGGAGCACTTCATTTTCAAGCGCTTCAGTTATTTTTCAGAAAGTGGCAACTGCTTTTCTAGCAGCCAGCATGCGTGTCGGCGTGGCCTGTCCACTGTAACACAGCTGATTCACACAACCAATGAATTATTGGCATGCCTTAATAACGGTGGGCAAATAGACGCAATATTTCTAGATTTCGCGAAGGCCTTTGATTGTGTTTCCCACCATAAGCTGATGGTAAAACTCCGACATCTAGTGCAAAAACAGCGCCTTGTTCAGTGGCTTGACTCCTACCTTTCCGAACGGCACCAGTACGTCCAGATCTCTGGTTCCAATTCCCCACCAGCTTTAGTTCTTTCGGGAGTCCCCCAAGGCTCCGTCCTTAATACACTTCTGTTCCTTCCTTATTTAAATGACTTGAGTTTCGATTCCCCAGTGCGATGCCGTTCTCTTTGAAGACGACTGCGTTGTATACCTACCTATTCAAAATGCTGAGGATCAATGTATACTAAACGACTACGTGTCAGAGGTGTCGAAGTGGTGTCTGTCCTTGGAAATGTCTTTAAACACTTCACAGTGTGCAAGAATGACAATTACACGCAAGAAGCATGTTCATAATTACACATACAAAATTAACGGCTCCGCCATTTTTTATGTAAATGAATACAAATACTTGGGGGTTGTATTTAGCAGTAACTTAAGCTGGAGCTAGCATATCGGGCATTTGGTTTCAAAGGCGTCCGACAGGCTTTGGCTGTTAAGAAATCGCTTAAAGCACAGCGCAACTAAAACAAGATTAACAGCCTACACTGCATTAATACGCCCATTGCTGGAATATGCAGACGTTCTTTGGGGTCCGCACACCAAAGTAGATATAAATCGCATCGAAGGCGTGGAAAAAAGCACCAAGATTCATATACAACGCATATAATAGACACGTGTCTGTCACTAATCTACTAAGGCAATCTGAACTCGAGACACTTCAATCCGGCCGCAAGTTACACAGTTTAAAACTGCTGCATGGTATTATTAATAATTTAGCAAACATTAATTTTGACTGTTACATAGAAGTTTGCGAAAGGCTGAACTGGAAATGTTATGAATATGTGTGTTCCACCTGAGTCGATTATTTAATGTAACGCCGAGATGTTTATATTCCTGAACTTCATGGTCGTGGACAGAGTATGAGTAGTGAAGCAGATGTTTTTTTTCATTATGCAAAGTAAGACAAATTTCTGAGCTAAGTCGCATGCCCCGCTCCTGGCAGCACTCTAGTATGTTAATTAGTTCAACATTAAGCGCACGCTGGTCTTCAGGTATCATAATTTCATTAAATATAATGCAGTCGTCGGCGAAGAGACGAATTTTCAAGGGATCATGGATTACTTTAACTATGTCGTTGCAAAATAGAAAAAGGAGCGGGCCGAGAACACTACCCTGTGGAACTCCGTAAGTGACTGGAAGAAAGTTAGAGCTGAAGTCATTAACATGCTCCTACTGCGAACAATCGGTTAAATATGCGGAAATCCAGGCAATGAGAAAACTGGGAAGTTCGAGTTGCTTTAATATGAAAATAAGCTTGTCATGTGGGATACAATGACACGCTTTACTGAAGTCTAAAAATATGACATCTATTTGCCCACCTCTATCCAGGGCGGAAGCGGAAAAATGAACAACTGTTGTTAATTGGGTAGTGGATGATAACCCCTTTCTGTAGCCATGCTGTAATAGTATATTGTGGATAGTATATTGTGCTGATGTAAGAAGTGGGTGATGTGATTGCTCACGATATGTTCAAGCATAGTAAAGGTCGAGTATACCAAGGAAATAGGACGGTAATTAAATAGTGAGAGTGGGTTACCTCTTATAAACATAGACACTATACGCGCTATTTTCCAGTCAGCGGGAAGAGGAAAGTGTTAAATAAACTTTGGTATCGAATACGACAATACAACTAAAGTAGCATTAGCTGACGCTTGAAGAGGGAGCAGTACTCCGGAATTCATGTAGTTAGGAAACTACCAAAAGTGATTTGAACACATGATCAGAACAGTTATTGACCTGATATTCGCGAATTAACCAATGCATGCGGCATCTGGCGGCGCAGGCAAGAAACAGATAGTGGAAGTCTAGTCGCAGGCGCCCTCCCGAACCTAATGAAAACACCTTAGCAAAAGGCTCATAGAGCCGCTAAAATTGGAGGAAGCGAAGGAGAAATCAAATATGCACCGCTCCGCGGTCTGTGTCAACGCAGTGACATTATTTCATTAATCTCTTCGTGCTGTAACGATCGGCGCCGGAGGATTAACCGCATTGCGATTATCCGCGGGTCTGGGAAAGTCTCACCGACAATACTATTTTCGCTAGTTGGTGGTACCATTTAGTTTTTCCTAGTATCTAACATCTCCTCCTAAAGCTACTAAGGTGTGAAACTTTTGTGCAGCTGCTGTGATCGTGCTCGCCTTTGCTATCGCAACGCCTCCACGCATAAACAACTGCAAGAGCTGGGATCAGAGCATATTTCAAGCTCGTGCTATTAAGTTAAAGCTATAAATAAATGCGTGTCTATGATTGTACGTTTTTTCGCGGCATCTTTTCTCAGCGGGCCAGTGGCAATGGGATCAATATAGGACCGCGCGCGTTACTGGCACATCGGTCAGTTGCGCGATTGTTCGCCTGTTCGGTGCCGCTCGCCGGATTATAAATTTATACACTCCGAGCATGAACCCCATATTTGTATTGCGTGGACTGCGAGGATGCGACGACCAGCCGACAAGGCAACCGTTACACAAGTGCCGTTATTTCGAATAAGGCCCGTGAAGGCGCACGCCTAGGAGCCAATTCCGCACACTCAGCGGAGGCTAAGCAGGGACGCGCACTTGAAGGTATACGTTACTTGCTCGCAAGGAGGTGCCATGTTGGCATGGTGGAGCTCCTTCGAGATTTGATATGCGTCCACAGGCATCATCCACATGCAGAGGCATTTTAACATTCATAGCTAGCCGCACTTGGTGTTATAACCAGCTAAGATTCGAAAAGACCAGCGCGGAAACAGACAGGGACACGAGAAGAAAAAACACTGACGACAGGACGAGCGCTGACGAGGACGCTGACGAGGACGAGTCGTCAGTGTTTTTTCTTCTCGTGTCCCTGTCTGTTTCCGCGCTGGTCTTTTCGAATCATGTCACACCAACTCGCCCAAACGGCAATTTTGATTGAACCTGCTAAGCACTGACGAATAAGGCACACGGGCACACCTGCCCGTTAGCTGAGAAGGCTGTCGGGAATACCTTTCAGTAGATTTGGACGCTGTCATAACAAGGGACTGATGTATCAGTGACCTCGTGTCAGTGACATACTGTACATATAATGTGCCTGCACTCGAAATACTTCCCTTGGTACTCCTTCTTGCGCTAGTCTCCCTTTTTAGTTTACTCCTCCCCAAGGCACAGTAGGCACCAGCAGCAAGTGTGGCATGTTTCAGTTGTGCAGAATAACAAAATGCTATGATAAGGGGAAAACAAGAAATAGGTGCCGCACGGAAAAACTCAGAAACGTGTGTTATGTCTCGCTCTACGGTGCAGCTTACATCAAATGCAAAACTTGACCACACACACATACAACGTTATTAACGCAACTATTGGCTGCTATGTACCCGCATAGTCTTTGCATCGTCACTGGAACTGATCTTCATGCATTGTGCCTTCACGTCGAGTTGACGTATACGTCAATATTATTTTTGAATTTTCACTTTTTACAGCAGTTTTCTCCTCTCGCAACCATAGCACCATTATAATGAACTTCCACTAGGAAGGAATTTTGTTGTTTCCATGAGTAAGCATATTCACATAAGACAGTATGCATGGAATGTTTTGTTATAATTCCCAGAAGAATGACACATAAGTTTTCACTTCCAACAGCTGCGCCAAATACATCACCGCACTCTCCTAGTTATCAGCAGGGAGAGAACGGCACAATTCAGTGTCATTGATGTGATTCGAATCAAACACAACAGTAGGTAAATAACTAAGTGATACTATTGTTTACGGTAAGTGCGAAGCGGCAGTTATTGGTGAAAAATGACACTGCCGTCTTATGGTACTCGCAGATGCATTTCCACGAAGGTGGGAGAGCTCAAGACCCGACTACAAATTCACAAGCTCCAGGTATGGGCCATGCTGCTACAGGAAACGAACGCCTTGCCATCGATTCCAAGCTTCAGTGCCTACATGTCTCCTTCAATGATAGACCGTCGTGTACAAACTGCTGCTCCCCCGGGAAAGGCGGTGGTGTATGTGGACTCACGTTTTCCGCATGTACGCCTTGCTTTCGAAAACTGGTGCACGTCGTATCAAGAGGTAGTGGCAGTGGCTGCGAAACTTAAGAAAGGAACCGTTGTGGTCGTTTAAATTTACGTTGGACCAGCCGGTGGTGCTTCCTCCCGTATTAATCTTGGCTGGTTAACAAGTGTCCGTCGGCAGTATCTCGGGTGTCCGATTTTAGTCGGAGGCGACTTTAACGCCCCTCACCAAGATTGGGGGTATCCCACTTCGAGCCCTCCTAGGAGGCGTGTGCGGGACGCCTTCACGCATGCCCAATTTGTGTTGCTCAAACATCCTGGGACAGCAACACGGCCAGTGCGTCCAACTCGCAGTGCTTCCTATGCTCCAGACTTGACGTGGTGGTCGGGTCCGGGTATTCTCTCCTGGCACATGAAGCCATACTCCTGGGAAAGTGATCATTATCTATCATAATCTGTCTTCACACCTCACATTTCCGAACTTTACGCTAAAAATGTTCTGTGATCAACTGGCACAGTTTTCGCTCCTGTATGGACAATCTCTCCTCAGATTCTTCGCCAAACCTTGTTGAGCACGTACAAACAACGCTCAACAGTGCTACAACTACCACCTGGACTGATGTTGGTCGGCAGGCACCAGACCTCGGCCTTCTTAATTTGTGGGCGGCACGCCGTCAAGCCGAGCTGGCTGCTACACGAGACCCTTTTCGTCGCAGGCACGTACGCGACTGCGCTATCTTACAGCTAAGGCACTCAAATCTGAACGCGACCTCTCTAGACGGCAGTGACACGCGTGGTGCGAACAGTTTTCTGCAAACACCTCGGATGCCTCTGTCTGGCGAACATTCCGCACAATTAAACGCGGTCTCCGTTCCACTAACGCAGCAGCAACCGAATGTTTCGTGGCTAACTTGTCGCCGGATGATTTCGCCAAAGAAGCAGCGCGAAATATTGCCCAAAATACGTTGCTGTGCCTTCTTCATCCTCTAGTTTAAACATGGCAGGCATCTCAGCGCATATATATTAAATGCCGTCTGATGTCGACGTAGATGGAATTGCGCGTCCATTCTATATGCCTGAGTTGCTGGCTGCAATAGATTATGCGAAACGGAAAACAGCTCCCGGCCCGGGCAATATTTAGTACGAGGTGTACAAGAACTTGAGTAGCGCTGCACTCCCTCAACTACTAGAAACCATAAACAAAGTATGGTAGAGTGGCGTAGTGCCTGAGAGCTGAAAATCCGCTTTCATGATTCCTATCTCGAAACCAGGAAAGCCTCAGACAGACCTTGCCAACTTGCGACCTATCTCCTTAACTCCTACGCTGTGCAAGCTGGCGGAGAAAATGCTAGCCACACGATTGTCACAGCGGCTAGAGCAGCACGGTTTTTATCACCCAGCGCAAATCGGCTTTCGTCCATATATTGGTACAAAGGACGGGTTAGCTGTCTTAGCATCTGCAGTTTTGTCATCTACCCGCAGCCGCAGTGTGCGTACTGTTTTAGCAATGGACGTGGAAAAGGCGTATGACAACATCAGTCTTGCAGCCATTCTGGACTCCATTGACATGCTTCATGCACCTCTGAGAGTGCGTAGTTTTGTCGAATCATTTTTGGAAGGCAGAAAATTTGCAATACGCCTCAGCGGCGAAGCGGTGGGATCATTTGTTCCTCTCTGCGGCTTGCCCCAGGGATCAATATTGTCGCCAACGTTACTTATTATTGCTTTCATCCCGCTGGCCTGGTGCTTACATGACATCCGTGACATAAAATTTCTTCATTACGCTGACGACATCACGGTGTGGAGTACTCACCAAGATCTCCGTACTCAGGAGGCTGCCCTTCAATCTGCCTTGGATGTTGCCTGTAATGACGCATCATCCATCGGACTTCAGCTATCCGTGCATAAAACAACATACACGTCAGTCGCCAACCGCTGAGGACGCCGTAAACTTGCTGCAAGTCCAATCCTTTTTCTATCAGGCACCCCACTACAGGAAAGTCCGAGTGTAAAAATCCTTGGCTTAATGATTCACCAATCAGGACAAGCGACTGCATGGCTTTCTCAGGCAAAAGGCAAGCTATTCAGACTTTGGGTTTCATTAGAACAATTGCCCCTAAAACTGGTGGCGCAGGCTCGTTCGTTGCACGGCAAATGGTGAGGGCAGTTCTGCAGCCACGTATTGTTTATGAAGCCCAGCTTTAACATCTTAAAAGAGTCCAATGGGGTCGCCTTGAAGCGGTGAACCGAGGGGCTATGAGGACCACTACGTGCCTTCCACGCATCACACCGGTCATAGCTTTACAAGAGAATGCGCAGCTCAATATCATTCATGAGCTGGTGCAGCAGCGCCGTGAAGCGAGCAGCCTTAAGGCCAGTCTGTCGTACTCCACGCATGCACTAAGGACTTATGCAACGTCAGATTCCATTCTTCAGCCGCCAACGCCAGTTCTTCCCCCATGGAAGTTTGTACAGCTCAGCGACAACAAGCCAACAGATAATCGCCGGCCAACATCTGCTCATTCAGCATCGTTGCTTCGCCAGAAATTTGAGGAACAAGGTGCTTGCCTGCCTGAAGGATCCATTGTTGTCTATGTAGACGCAATCATACAAGACTGCAAAGCAACAACACCTATCTACTGCCCGTGCAGACCTGCTTTGAATCAAACCTCTTGGTTTCAGCTTACGGAACCCCCTTCGTCCTTTTCTGCTGAGCTCGTTGCAGTTCAAGAAGCACTCTGCTCCGTGGCCGACATAACTATGCTCCCTGCGGCCCGCGTTGTCATCCGCACTGACGCCCTACAAGTTGTCCTGTTGCTACGACGTGTTAGCCGCTGTCCAACGATATGTCAGGACATCCACCGGCTCGCGGCAAGCATCCCGCAGCCAGTACGTATTGAGTGGCTCCAACGAGATCTGCTGACATATCAAAACCAGGCAGATTTAGCGACCCGCCTTGAAAATACACACTCATCACCACCTCGGCTCCTTCACTTGGACAATTTTACCGTCCATTCATCAAGAAAGGAACTCCTCCGGCGCCGCACACGTGCTCTCATCCCTCCGTGTGCGGTAACTCTCCCCCGCGGTTTTACCCATGCAGAGGAGGTTGCGCTTTGGAGGATACGGGTCGGGGTTGCCCTCACACCAACCATTACTCGGAGGTGGCCTCAGTACCGAGAATTCTTTCCTCGGCTAGGTGTCCGATATGTAAACACGAGGACATTGAGGCCGACATTCATCACTTACTGTGGGACTGCGCAGCTCTCAAGCCTACAAGGATCCGGCACCTGATGGTAGCAGGTCTTTCACCAAGCAACCCTGCTTCATACATTGCCTGTACGCAGGGACCATACCATCGTTCTCTACTGAACTTCATCAAATCAGCTAACGTTGTTCTTTCATTTAATCCCTACTACATCAGTGATCACAGCTTCACCCATGATTGATGCCCTGGGGCAATAAATTTCGCTTAAAAAACTGTTAAGCAATTCATTCTGGTCCTTATGGGCGGTTTTATCAGTTTTCGAAATGATGCTAAAACTGTGTACTACGAAGAAATCCAGTGTTTTCTTGCGCAGACAACAAACTGAGCCCATAAGCCGCGGTGGGAGTTCGGCGCACACTACACGTCCGTTAATGACGAGTTATAATATCGACAGCGCCAAATTCAAACTACTGCGACATCTGCTGTTTGCGAATACGGAGACGACTTCCTAGACGACTTGCCGTCCTAATCTCCGGAACCTCGAGCTCAAACGGTAACCTTTTAAGGGAGGGTATTTCAAGAATGAAATACTGTGATATCTGCACCAAACGTTAAATCGTTATGTTTCTTATACACATAAGGCTTTACAAATCAGAACGGCACTTAGATATTACCGTATCATAAGAGATAAGTTGCTAACATTCCATAGCTGTGCGCAGGGGAAGCAGACCGCAAAAAAGCGGTGCCAGGACAGCTGCTGAGTGGAGGAAATATCGAAACAGCGAGATAGTATGTTGAGGAAAGAGGAAACATCGCCCGCTCAACTAATGTACCGCGGGTGGAAATACCGAGACAAATGAAATACGCAATCTGGCTCACCGGAACCGGCCGGCTGTACACGGTGCACTTGCTGAAGCTTCCGTCGGCCAGCACGGGAATCGCCACGTTCCTCCACTGCTCGACGGGCCAGTCGAGGAAATCCGAAGGCGGCTGGCACCAGTGGTCCACGGGGCGGCCGATGAGGCGGCAGGCGAACACGTGCATTAAGAGTACGGTCACGGTGAGGGTGGTGAATACTAGCACAGTTTGCTGGAACCGTCCGTGGCCCAAGGTGACGTAGACGTTCTCTTGAATGAGGGCTCGCGAATCAGTGCTCATGAAGCCCTCCAGGAGGCTAAGAGTTGGTGATTTCGCTCTCACGTCCGAGCCCCCATCCTCTTTTGGGGGCATTGTCTTATCAGGACGGACGTAGATGCCGTGGGAGCAGGTAAAGTCCTACCGGTGCTGTGTGCTCAAGCACCAGCGCAGCTTGCGTGTTAACCCTCGCGAGAGCTTCCACCAGCGAGGACTCAATACCTACAGACCGCACTGACCAGTGGGATTACACCGCAGTGGACGACAACGAATGTGGAGGGCAGTCAGCACTATGACGCCGATGGCTTGGCTTTAGAAGAGCGTCCACTGGAAAACCTGGCGACCGAAGAGGTGCCGAGAGGCCGAGCGAATCTTCTTCTTCTTCTTCTTTACCCCAGGTATATGGCACATACACACGCGGGAGCGAATCAACGTCACCTGCTTCTTCTTTGGTGGTATGGCTCTTTCGCATGTGACGCGTGCATTGAAGGGTCAGAAAAGGATTTTTTTTATTTCTCGGCACTTTTGACAACTGTATGTTGATGGCAGATGTGTCAACATACATTATATCACAGAGCTCTAGACTGAAAATCTATGCTGGCAGTGGGAACGTACACCAGGCCAAATCTTTAACTGGCGTGGTTTTTGCATTCTTAATTGCACGTTGTAAAAGGTTTCTCTCGGCGAAACCACTGGCATATACATGCTTTAATTTGGCGTGTGTGGCGGCATCCTGTGGTTCATAATTTTCATAATATTGAAATGCAGGATGTCTTCCAAGGCGCTGCGTCGCGAACGACTACCACTAGAGTTGAGGTCCAGTCCAGCAGCAACGACCACTTCAGAGCACGCACGAGCACCGTTGTTGTTGTTGTTGTGTTGACCTCACACGAGCACCGGAATGTTTAGCGTTTGTCGTCGTCTTCTTCCTTAAGCGCAAGCCGCCGATGGTTCGGAAGCCGCAGGCCTGTCTTAAAACTTCCCCCGGGCGGAAACGCGCCATTCTGGCGGCCTAGAGTGATGTGACGACGCTGCGGTCGTAGTATGGTTTGAGACGGTCCGTCTGGACCATTTCATGGGCTCGGCGGCGATGATCAGTGGACGGTGTAAGGGGTTCGACAGGGTAATTTAGAGGGGAGGTCTGCTTAAGAATGCGGTAGGGGCCCTGCTACTTGCTGAGAAGTTTGCAGGGGAGGCTGGGACTTGAGTAGGGTACCCAGAGACCGACCAAAGAGTCAGGAAGATAGGTGGGAAGATGTTTGGAGGAGTCCCGGGTGCTTTTCTGCTTCTGCTGGGCGTGATAAGTGAAAGACCGGGTAAGCTGGTGGCATTCTTCAGCGTGAGTGGCGGCTTGGGAAAGATTCGTAAATTCAGAAGTATCAGGGCTGTATGGGGGAAGGGTGTCCATTGTGCAAGAAGACTCACAGCCGTAGAAGAGAAAGTTTGGAGAGTATCCGGTGGTGGCTTGAGCAGCGAAGTTAACAACACAGGAAACGGAAGGTAGAACGCGATCCAAGTTGCAGTGATCGGAGTCTACATACATGGTCAGCATGTCTCCGAGGATGCGGTTAAAACGCTCAACCATGCCATTTGTTTGCGGATGGTAGGCGAAGGTGGTGCGGTTAACGGCTATGCGTTCCTGAAGGACAGCTTCCACAACTTCGAAGAGTAAGGCGGTACCTCGAACACTCAGCAACTCTTTGGGAGCACCATGGCGAAGAATGATGTGATCGAGGGTGAAGGAAGCAATGTCGTTGGCTGTAGCAGATGGTAAACGCGACGTTTCTGCGTAGCGTGTAATATGATCAATGGCAACGATGATCCGGCAGTTGCCGGTTGATGTGCTTGCAAGAGGGCCGTACAAGTCAATGCCAACACGCTCGAAGGGCTGAAAAGGGCAAAGCAGTGGTTGTAGAGGAGCGGTGGGTCGGCGAAACGGGTTTTTTCGGCGCTGGCATTCGGGGCAGGACTGGACGAGGTTGCGAACATAACGGTACATCCCACGCCAGTAGTACCGATGTCGAAGGTGGGTGAAGGTCTTCAATAAGCCGGCATGGGAACACTGGGGATCAGCGTGGTAGTGGGATCTAATGACAGCGCAGATGGGACGGATTGACAAGCAGCCACTTGCGAACATCCGGGAGGTAGTTTCGGCAGTAAAGCAGCTCGTCTCTGATGACGAAATGGTGGGACTGGTGACGGAGAGCATGAGAATGAGGTGGCGACAATCGGCCAGATAAGAAATCTAAGAGGCAAGCGATCCAGTGGTCCCTGCGTTGCTCAGAAGCGATATCAGTTAGGCGAAAGAACAAAGAATACAGGGCGTATATACAAGGAACTGTCTCAGATGGCAGAGCGAAACGTGATAGGGCATCAGCATCTGCATGATTACGGTTGAAACGACAAACAACGTTTATGTCGTACTCTTTGAATCACAGGGCCCAATGCGCCAGTCGACCGCAGGGATCTTTCAGAGACGAGAGCCGCAGAGGGTGTGGTGATCGGCGACACCGTCAAAAGGGCAACAGTTTTAAACACTTCGCGCACTTTTGCGTGCACTCCCAGACACCCTTAGAGCGTGTGGTGGTAGTGGTCTCGGTCAAAGAGGAGATGCCCTCGACTCGGCGTGGCAAGCTCAGACCGAGACCAGCTACCAAGTGACAAGGGGGTTGGTCGTTTGGTGCCCATCTTTCGCCGGTCGCAAGCCAGAGAATGGGTCGCCAAAGGTTCACAAAACAAAAACATTTATACAGCTAAGAGACGATACAGAGGAATTTACAATCACTCGTACGAGTACATAAAAAGAGATTCACAAATACGATGCAACTCATGCAAAGTCACAATAGAGAGAGATTACAATTTAACAACATACCTGCACCTAAAGTGCACTAACACACAGAGAGACAAATAATGAAAACAAAATTTGTTCACCGGGCACTGCGACAGTCCGACGACTTGAGGAGCACGACGAGGCCGATCCGCAGACTGGCGCAGGTTGCCTCGCTGGTCCGTCCTTGGCTGGTCGAGTGGTGTTCTCCCGGGAGTCGAGCGGGCGCGCTTCTCGAAAGCTTAAACGGCGGCTCGGGCAAACAGACGGCGGTTGCAGCCGCTCATTTATAGGCGCGGACCGGGTCTGTTTGTTCTTCGCGCCAAGGCAGGCGCGCACATACACGCACCTTCAACCGCACAAACTCCTTCTCCTTCTTGCGCCCGGCGCACGACCCCATTGGTCGAGCGTGGAAACCACCTTCTAGAACAATCTAGCATTCGCGGCACGCTGAGTCATCGGCGCCGGAGCGAAGGGGGTAGGGTATGCTTTGGCGCGCACAAGGATACCCCCTTTCCATCGACAACAAGCAAAAACTTCTTCAACATTCGAAAGAAATCGACGCCGCGCGTGTCTATGTTTACTTTGGCGCCATTCCGGCGAGCTTAGTGGAAAGTCACGCAACCCCCGGGATTGCTTCCACGCTATTTTTTTGTTTTATTTTACCGCGCGGGCGCGATTGCTTACGCGCAGCGCCGGTTTTTTCGAAGATGCGCCGAATTTTGTGACACCCGTACAACTAGGGGCGAAATTTGACGATTGCCCAAAGGATGGCTAAACATTCCTTTGCGATGACGGAATAGTTGGTTTCAGCCTTGGTTAGTGTCCGGCTGGCGTAAGCGACAACGTACTCGTGAAAGCCAGGCTTGCGCTGAGCGAGTACTGCACTGAAGCCGACGCCGCTGGCATCGGTGTAGATTTCCGTGGAAGTACGAGAGTAGAAATGACGCAGGATTGGCAGAATCGTCAGTAGGCGACGGAGTGTCGCGAAGGCTTCATCACAGGCTGGCGACCAGGCCGAAAGGTCGTAGCTGGAGAGGAGCTTGGTCAAGTGGTCGATGATAATGCAAGAATGAAGGACAAAGCGGCGGAAGTAGGAGCAGAGGCCGATGAAGCTGCGGAGTTCTTTCACAGAAGTGGGCTTCGGAAATACGGCCACAGCGCGCAACTTTGCCGGGTCACGGAGAGCGCCATCCTTTGACACGACCTGTCCGAGAATGGTGAGCTGCATAGCTCCGAAGCGGCACTTCTTTATATTAAGTTGGAGACCAGCGTCAGCCAGGCATCAATAAACAGTCTGAGGGCGCGGGAGGTGAGACGAAAAATCCGGGGAAAAGATCACAACGTCGTCCAGGTAACAAAGGCATGTGTGCCATATGAGCCCTCGGAGAAGATCATGCGCTCGAATGTTGCGGGTGCATTGGAGAGGCCGAAGCGTCTGACAGTAAATTCATAAACCGGTAGGGTGTGCCGAAAGCGGTTTTTGCGCGATCGGCCTCTGCCATCAGCCCCTGCCGGTAACCTGAGCGCAAGTACAATAACGAACTCAGCTCCTTGTAGGCTCTCGAGGACATATTCAAGGAAGAGGGTAAACGTCCTTGCGTGTAATGTTGTTCAGACGGCGGTAGTCTATGCCGAACCTTATGGAATTATCTTTTTTCTTGACCGGCACCACCGTAGATGCCTACGGGCTGTGCGACGGCTCGATCACGTGGAGCTTAAGCATGTCGGTCACCTGTTCGTCAATGATGCGGCGCTCAGCGGCTGACACGCGGTATAGTCATTGGTGCAAAGGGTCATGGGTGCCAGTGTCAATACAGTTGGCAACAGTGGTTGCGCGGCCCAAGGAGGGTTGCTGGTAGTCAAACGAAGGCCTGTCGAGCAATATGCTTGAGGCAAGTAATTGCTTGATTAAACAAAAATTATGAGCAATCTTCATCGTCTGAACCTAGCGAATAGTCAAAACAAGCGGAATACGTAGCAATGGTTCTGGTGGCGCAACCGCGCTTACTCTCGGTAAACGACTTGTCTAGCATGGGAGGAGAGGTAGTTTACCGAGAGGAAGAAGCGAGATGAATCAGAACCATTGCTGCGTGTGCCGCTTGTTTTGACTCTTCGTAGCTGCACACCATGTGGGTTTCTTGTAATTTAGATCGAATCAGGCAAGTACTCCACTCAAGCATAATAAGCAAACAAAATAGACTAGGAAATGCCACCACAAGCGTCAAATTACAGCATGAATATGCCAGCGGTTTAGCCGAGAGAAACATTTTACAAGGTGCAATTAGTGATGCAAAAATCACGCCAGGTAAAGATTTTGTCGGGTATACCTTTTATAGGATTAGTGGTAATATAAGAACCGCGGCGCAGCTAATGGCTGAATTCTATGTATATAATCTCTGCATAGATGGTTTGTGTGCGTAAACGCGTTTAATAGTCAATGTTACAAAAAAAAGCGGTACCTAGTGGTTTGAGCATCCACCTCCCATGCGGGAGGTGCGGAGATTGATCTCCAGTCTCGCCCGGAGCCAACTAGTTATACTATAAGTAGAAACCTTCCCCTCACCGGACATTCGCCGACGGGCGACCTTGCATTCTGCGCATGCGCAACGGTGCATTGCAGCAATTCCTGGTTTCGCTTCCCAGCTGTGGTGAAATCTTTTTAAACGGCATTTTTTTTTCTAAACATATTTTAAAATGCAACCTAAAAGGTAAAGCACATCCACAGATGACTAATTAGTTTGCGTGTAAATAATTGCACGGCAGAAAACAGACAGGTGCAAAATATATTTCGAGGGATGGGTTTGAACAGCG
The DNA here is from genome assembly GCF_052857255.1 of Amblyomma americanum. Lineage (NCBI taxonomy): Eukaryota > Metazoa > Arthropoda > Arachnida > Ixodida > Ixodidae > Amblyomma > Amblyomma americanum. The sequence goes on along the minus strand of NC_135498.1, from coordinate 158,155,140 downwards.
ACTTCGGCTCAAAAGAACCTCTGAGTGCTACCGAAAAAAACTTATCGACAGGTGGAAACGTTAAAACACTTTCGGTTTCTGAACGCTAGGTAAAAAACATGAGCAAGGAACTAGACTGTAACCGCTGTCCTAAGCGCTGGAAGCGACAGTACTGGGGTAGATTTCTTTAACATGGTATTTATTACAGTGATGCGATGTGTTAAGCGTAGGCGTGCGGGAAGTGAGGGTTTGATCCCCACTGTCGCCGGCTGCCCACCGGTGATGCAATTGGTAGAAACTTTCCTCTGGCATGGTGCTGGGCTTATTTGGGGTGAAATGCTGCTTAAATGGCTCTTTCAACTCGCCTTCGATAACCAAAATTTTGTGCCATGGTGCCCATCGGCCAAGGCTGCCTTTGCGACAACAAAATTTACCATCATCACCCTCATAAGCAATATAAGTCGAAGTACAACACTGGTGGAACGAATTGCCAGGTGACGATGAGGCAAAAAGACGGTGACGCTGGTGGAGCGCGGATTGAACGACGTTGAAGTTCGCCGTCTCTCCCACCGAAGAACTAGCTGCCGAGCCCTTTCTTGCCCGGTCCCTGTCTTGTCACCAACACCGTGACAAATCTGGTGGAGGCGTTATCGATCTCATGTCCCGTACCGCAACGGTCAGCCGGAGCTCCAGTCCTATATTCGTCAAGACGCCCGTTCACCGGCCCGTTCACCGTGCTCGCCCCCGGATTCGAGGTTTACCACCTGAGCATGCCCTACCGGGTGTGGCCTCGGAACAACTTGGCGCCGTCTCAATGCCTGGCGCGACCACCCCAACTCCTGCCGCGACTGCCTCAATGCCTGGGGCGCCCACACCTTACTTCACGCTCCAGAACCCCCCATCCCGAAGTCCTTGCACGGCGACATCTTTGAAGAAGTAAAACAATGGTTGCAGAACGCGGTCTACAATCTCGCGTTCAGCTTCCAAATGAAAACGTTGCAGCCTATGTAGAGGACATGACGCGCCTCTTCAGGCGCGCGGACCCTGCAATTCCGAGGACGAAAGCTACGCCATAGCACGCGTGGCGTCAAGGAGCAACTTTTTGCTGGCCTTGTCCGCTCCGAAGACTGTCTCAGAGTTTTTTACTGTCTCCCAAGATTAAGAGGGTTCTTCAGCAAAGAGCGTTCGCGTACGATCGACCCGTGTCCGCCGCCTCCGTTTCCGGCGAGTTACCATTCCACGGTACCCGACGCCTCCCTACTACGCGATCTCATACGTTCGACTGTGCGCGACAAACTCCGCCAGCTGTACGGGACCAATCTCATATCTCCAAGCTCCATAGCGACCTTTGTCCGCGAGGAGGTGCAGCAAGCGTTCATGCCGTCCTTTCCTGCCGATGAGGCTTGTCCTACCCCTCCTCCTGTCTCGCCTGACCGTCGTCTCACCTACGCCCAAGCCCTGCGGTGCCCTGCTCCGGCTTCGGAGTCCTTCGTTTCGGCTCCTGCTGAAGCGCCGGGGCCTCCTGCACCTGTGCTGCAGTACGTGGAATTTACCCGAACGTCCGCGCGCACAGCCGATGTGTGATGCACATCCGACCGAAGCCCCCTATGCTTTCACTGCGGCGCACCAGGTCACCTGTATCGGCATTACCCCTACCACCGTCTGGGCCTCGAAGGGTTTCCCGTCGATTCTCTTCGACCCCGCTATAGCGAACCACCCCGGGTCATCACGAATTTCCTTGAAGACCAACGTTGGCTTCAGTCTCATCGCCAGCAGGCTCGATCCCCATCGCCCAGGGGTCGTCCTTCGCCATCTACTGGGAGTTTTTCCCGGGTGACGGAAGGCCGGTCGCACAGCCCACGGTGATAAAACTGCAGCCAGCGACCTTAGTGGGTGGGCTCGCTGGACGTCGTTGTGCGGGGGATCCCCAATCGGCGCGGACACGACATGCCGACGTCTCGACGGTTATGCAGTCCGCGGTCACCTTTAACTCCGACACAGTGACGCTCCCTCTACATAACGACGCTTCAACGGTTCTGAGGTCCCCAGTACCCGCTCGCTTCGACACTTCGACGCTGACACATGACAACGCCATGACGATTACGACGCCCGCGCTCTCCAATCCCTCTGATGCACTGACGCCATTAGAAAGCACACGCCACGCCGACGAATGCCCGGTAGCAAAGCCTGCAGACAGCGACGCCTGTGCCCGATCATTCTCTCCGGAGCCTCCAACTCGTGAGCGGCTTTCCTTAGACATACCTGTGATACTGAATGGTCACCACGTTCTAGCGTTATCAGGTACTGGTGCTGATTATTCGATTCTAAGCAGCCAGCTCGCCACCATTCTCAAAAAGGCTCTCGCGCCATAGGCTGGCATACCCAATCGCACTGCGGGCGGTCATCTTATTGCACCTCTCCGCATGTGCACCGACCGAGTTCAAATCTCGGGGTCCACATTTGTCGTCTGCTGTCTTGTTCTGAATAACTGTTCGCGAGACCTCATCTTAGGTGTCGATTTTCTGCGTGAATATGGGGCGATTATTAACCTATGCGATAAAAAGGTCACGTTTTCAACTGAAAATGCTGTCGCTCTCAGCATTGCACCGCGACCAAGCCTGACGCTTCGAGTTTCTACGGACACTGTCACTCGGCCGCATAACCATCGCCTTCATTACGGTTGAGTGCGAACAATTTCATGACGGTGACGCCATCGCCGAAACCAAGCTTTCATTACTACTGACGCAAGGCGGGAGCGTGGCCCGCAGTCTGATTCATCTCAACAGTGGCCGATCACAGCTACTTGACAGCAATTTTACGAACGAGCATCGGCATCTTTTTCGCGGCACTTCCGTAGCCTTTGTCGAACGCATCTCCAATGTATCCTAGTGCTTCTCCTCAGAACCTGTGCAGCCTCCTTTCTCCCTCGAGAGCCTCCATGTCAACTCCGCGCTGTCAACCAGCCAACGGGAACAGCTGTGTGCACTATTGCTCGAATTCAGAGAGTCTTTCGCCTCCTCGTCGAAAGTGCGTCAAACTACTATAGCCAAGCACCACATCGTGACGTACGATGACGTACACCCAATCCGTCAACACCCCTATCGCGTATCGTCTACAGAGCGCGAAGTCCTTAAGTCCCAAGTTAAGGCGATGCTCGAAGATGACGTTATCCGGCCTTTCAAGAGCCCATGATTCTCGCCGGTCGTCCTCGTTAAAAAGAAAGAGAGCACTCTGCGTTTTTGCGTCGATTACCGGAAGCTGAACGCAGTCACAAAGAAAGACGTTTACTTATTGCCGCGTATTGACGACTTTCTCGACCGCCTTCGGCGCGTTCGGTATTTTTTTTTCCATAGACGTAAAAAGTGGCTACTGGCAAATTGAAGTCGATGAAAGGGATCGTGAGAAGACGGCCTATGTACCTCCCGACGGCCTTTATGAACTTAAAGTTCTACCTTTCGGTCTTTGTTCTGCGCCTGCCACCTTTTAGCGGATGAGGGACACTGTCCTTTCCGGTCTTCAATGGCAGTGTTGCCTAGTCTATCTCGACGACGTGGTGGTTTTCGCCGACTCATTTAGTCAACATCTTGAACGCCTGCAGATTGTCCTCGAAGCTCTTCGTTCAGCCTACCTGATATTGAAGCCCCAAAAATGGCACTTCGGTTACCAGGAGCTGAAATTACTCGACCACGTCTTCAGCGCCGCCGGCGTGAAGTCCGACCTCGACAAGCTTCCAGCGGTTGCCGAATTTTCACCCCCACGTAAAAAGAAAGCTGTTCGGCGCCTTCTAGGGCTCTGCAGTTACTATCGGCGTTTTATCGAAAATTTCGCTGACATCGCAGAACCACTGACTCGCCTCACCCGCGACGCCACACCTTTTGCTTGGTCCCACGAGAAAGACGTGGCTTTCGCCGAGCTCCGCCTGCTTCTTTAAACGCCGCCCGTTCTTGGCCATTCTGATGAGCCGGGTGACAGGAAATACACACCGACGCCAGCAACATCGGCCTCGGCGCGGTTCTCGTGCAGCGCCAGGATGGTGTTGAACGCGTCATCGCTTATGCAAGCCGCGCTCTGTCGCGAGCAGAGATTAATTATTCCATGACAGAAAAAGAATGCCTCGCCATTATTTGGGCCGCTGCGAAATTTCTACCCTATCTTTATGGTCGCCCTTCAGAAGTGGACACTGACCACCACTCCTTGTGTTGGTTAGCCATCCTGCGTGACCCGTCTGGACGCCTGGCACGATTGAGCCTTCGCCTGTGGGAGTTTGACCTCACCATTGTCTATAAGTCAGCACATAAGGATGAAGACGCCGACACCCTCTCCCTTGCGCCTGTCGAACGCGCTACACCGACAACGGACGACAGCAGTTTCCTTGGGACTATCCATTCTTCTGATCTGTCAATCCAGCAGCGTGCCGATACAGTGTTATGACCCCTCGTCGATTATCTGGAAGGACAGCTAGCCACCGTTCCTAAATGTTTTTCTCGACACCTGTCGTCGTTACCCTGCAACGTGTCGTGCTCTATAAAAAGAACCCTGGTTCCAGTTCGCGAGCCTACCTCCTTGTCGTGCCGACAGCACTTCAAGAGGAAATACTTTCTGCGTGCCACGACGAACCAACCTCTGGCCATTTGGGACACTCTCGCACGCTTTCCAGAATACGCCAGCTGTTCTACTGGCCCAAACTTGCCACTGTTGTTAAACGCTATGTGCAGAGCTGTCGGCAGTGTCAGCGCCGTATGGCCCCAGCCGCCTAGCCTCCGGGGCTCCTCCAACCTATTGCACCACCACGTGCCCCGTTCGATCAAGTCGGCATGGACCTTGTCAGCCTTTTCGCTTTGTCCTCGGGTGGCAACCGGTACATCATTATTGCCACAGGCTACCTCACTCGATACGCCGAGGCCGAAGCCTTACTTCGTGGCACAGCGTCCGAGGTTGCGGATTTCTTCATGAACCAGATCGTACTTTGGCACGGCTTCCCGACCTACGCCATTACCGACCGAGGTACTTCTTTTACTTCCCAGATGATGGCCGAAATTTTTCAGCTAAGCGGTACGACCCACCGTAAAACTACAGCTTACCACCCACAGGCAAACGGGCTGACAGAGCGGCTTAATAAGACCACGGCGGACATGATTGCGATGTTCGTCGATGTGCAACACAGGACATGGGACTTGATCATACCGTACGTGACATTCGCCTATAAAACAGCAGTTCAAGCGACGACCCGTTTCACACCGTTCCGCCTCCTCTACGGCAGGGAGGTTCAGACCATGCTCGACGTAATGATCCCTTGCGCAACCGATGACCAACTTTCTGCTGACGCTAAGAAGTTTGCCCAGGAAGCCGAACAGGCTCGTCAGCTAGCACGTATTTACATCACACAGTAACAAGATGAAGACTCGCGCCGATACAACCTCTGGCACAGACAAGTCTTCTAGAATCCCAGCGACCAGGTTTGGGTATAGATGCCTGTTCGACGGCGAAGCATGTCCGAAAAATTCATTTGCCCCTATTTCGGTCATTATAAAACTTGCGGCGCGTCAGTGACGTTAATTACGAGGTACTACCTGACGCGGCACTTTCACAGCAGAGAAGCCGTCGACTACCCCGTCCAGAGATCGTCCATGTTCTACGCATAAAGCCGTACTTTGCACGGTGACCGCCCAGATACTTCAAGCATTTCTTGTGTGCTTGAGTGTGCTTGTGTTCGCGCGCTCTTCTGCCCGTGTTTTTTAAGAGGGGAGGAATGCCAGGTGGCGCTGAGGCAAAAAGACATTGACGCTGATGGGGCGCGGATTGAACGATGTTGAAGTAACGTGATGCTGAGCGCTCTCTTCCAATCTATTAGACTACATACTATTACAACTCCTTTCCCCGTCATAACTTTCCTGTGTCCAGTAATTAGGCGCCTGTGTCTTGGCCACTCCCCCGTAGTGGGTATGTGCCAGCAACGTCTGAGGCCTTCCTTCCTTCCTCTTGCCGAGTCCCTGTCATGTCTCCAACACCGTGACAATATGAAGGGCGCCCGTTTTGCGTGCGATGAAGAGGTCGCCATTGCAGTGCCTAGCTGGGGTCGTGAGCAGTCGGCCATAGCAGGACCACGATTCTTTCCGAGACTTTCATTTCGTGCTGCTATAAGATTATTAGCCCTCAAATTTTTGAGCATTCAGGAGAACATTTTTTGTTCCCAAATGCTACACTGGCAACGCGAGAGCGCTAACAGAGGTACTCCATAGGCCCAAGAGCAAGTCCCACAGCCAGGGGTCCTGTGAATGGAGCGGAAATAGAGCAGCGAGGAGATTCGGCCATACATCTGCTATACTCGCACGTCACGTCGGCCGGAATTCGAAGTGATTTTGGGACGTTTTACAAGGAAAGTGACTTCGTAGATCTGAGATCCGGCGTTGATCACTATTTGTTAGACACATGCGTCTTAAAAAAACGTGCTTAAAAATGAGAGCAGTCAGAATAACTCAAGTCAGATAAACTTACAACTGCGATCAAAACAATTTTCGCAGAGATCATGATCGCGTTGTGCGTAAATATCTCGCATAGCCTAGTTGATTCTGGGATAAGAACTGCCTTAGTTTTGTCTCGGTCGACCATATAATGCTTTTAAATGGACGGAAACCTTCGCGCAGACCTGCTCAAATTTATCGGCCATAGAAGGCTATCTCCGGCGTATGTTGTCTTGTCCCACAGATGACACTCAGTTCAGCCATTGTCACATGAGGTTCAACGCTGGTCGATATAGCCGGCGCCACAGGCGTTTTGGTAGCCTAATTTCTGACTAAGCGGGGGTGCGTCGTGCGTTTTGGTATTTGATGAGAAAAATGGGTCAGGCTTGTGTTTTCGTAGCAGATTATACATTGTGTTTCATCTAAGATTTTACATAACTTTAAAAAAAATAGGTTTTTTTTTTAGCTAGGAGAACACTTTTTTCGGCATGGCATTGTCAGCGATGTAGCGCACCAGAATACTGCTAAAATGTGCTAGCTAGCCGGCTGATTAACTGATATTGAATAGTCAACTTTTCAACTATTACTGTTAGGTTACTTAATTGCGGAGAGGCATGTAGCGCACCGTAAGTAACATCCATCAGTTTTCAGGATTTCCAAAACGCGGATAACGTCGGTGCTGTGGCGCAACAAATTTTGGCTGCATCACGCCAAAATACATGCGCTTTCGAGAAGCTTGCATGTAAAATGATCAGTCCAGTGCACGAAACTCGTAGAAACAGCCAAAATTTGTTGCGCCATCACGCCGAGGGTAACTCCACTTTCCAACTTCTAAGAACTGACAGGGGTATTACGTAAGGCGGGCTACACGCTTCGAAATAATTAAGGAGCCAATGACAATTGTTTAAAAGTCGACTATTTTATATTAGTTAACCAGCCTTCAGGTTTGCACGTTTTAGTTGTATTCTGGTGCGATACAACGCTGACAATGGTAAGACGAAAAAGCACTCTTCTAAGCCAAAAAGCCTATTTTTAAAAATGGCGTAAAGTCTTAGGTGAAACACCCTGTACAAAGTTGGCTTATGGTAATCATCCCCAGCCCTGTAATCTGGAGGTATAACTGCAAGCCCTTTGATTCGATTACTAACGCGTTTTGAACCCGTTTAGAATTTTGAAGACCACAAATGTTTACTGAATGTCCTTCCAGCTGCATTACTGAAGTGATGACGCAATCACGAGTCGACCATAGTGCAGCTTCGTTTCTTGTAAATGAAAACTTCTTAAAGAAATCAAAGTTATGCCCCCAAAAACATAAGTGCTAAGTTTCAAAGGAACTAAGGTTTGCCGTGATGTAATCTGTGCAGCGGCGTAGTCAGAAATTTTGGTTCGAGGGAGGTTCATGTTGCAGCGCGGCCTCCTCCTTATAGACTTTGTAGAGAGATCAATTACAATAATCATAACTGCATTGCCGTTGCCAATGATATTGCGTATTAGATGCGGGAAATAAATTCTTTAACGCTCCGCACAGTCAAAACAAGTGTGTATTTTTTTAAAAGTTTTTCGCATGTTTCAAAAACTGTGACAGAAATAACTGACATCAACGATTCCATCTTTTTTTATCTGCTTAGTAAGTAAAGAAAATGTCTTATGAATTATATAACTATATCAGTTGGAAACCAGCAATGTTGCGCATGTCCCTGATATAAACAATCAGGTTGAGGACGAATATTTCAACGAATCTTTGTCATTCAAGAAACTTGTTTACAATTTTGTACATATGCAATGGCCAGGAAAAAATCTCAGTTACGCTGTCCTTTGTTCTAATGTATTGCGCGGCTGCAGCTGTCAGCGGTCGAGTATTGTAAGTATTTGCACCGAAATTATAGTCTTAACAGATAACAAATATAGAAAACAGGAGTTCTGCAAAATATACAATAGAAATGCGAAGATACAAGGGAATATCACAACTGCAAAGATACAGCTTGAGAAAGGGCAAAGAAGCGTCCTTGAAAACAAAGTTCACTGCATGTATACAGAAACCATGGAAAGAAATTTAAATATACGCATAGTATCTAATAAATCTACACAACTAAATTAAAGAATCCAATTAAATATGTTGCGCAATTACAGATCGTAACCTTTACGCATACAAAGAACGACTTTCCTGCAAGAATAAAACTATGATCGCAGAAATCCTGATTTGTATTTGGGCCATGATGCTGTCGCGACAGCACCATATGCATAGAATAATAGGTGAAGAATGCAGAAATCAATACGAAAATGTGTATTTTCGCTTTCTGAAAAGTGGCAACAATCATTCTGCGCAGAAAATTAATGAAGGTATTGGTCTGGTTAAAAAAAAAGTAAACGCACGTAGCTAAAAAAAGGAAAGAAAAGGACAAACGAAAGCCAGAGATGATGCGACAACTTGAACTAACCAATATCCGAGACTCTTTTCCGGGAAACGCCGCATGGGCCGGACTTTCTGTGAGCAAGGTCATTCAGATTGGTTAATGATGTCGTCGTAATTTTCTTATTCGAATGACAACTTTGATCATGATGCTAACTGTTAAAATAAATGGAACAAATTTCTGGGGTTTTAAAGGTTAATGACTAGTCATACGTTTTCCTAATTACGCGTTTATGCGCCTGAAGGAACAGAGCTTTTTACTTGCATTGGTTTTGCTCCTTCGCTATCTAAAGGAAAAAGTTTATCAGAACTTTATATCCAGAAAGTTTCGGAATTGAAATCCATGCGTTGCGTAGAATCCCCGCCGCCGTGACATGCCGCGACGAGCCTGCTGGTCATCGAGACGCCCATGAAACTGTGTGCTCGGATAGGGCTCCTTGTAATATGTGACTCCAGGTGCATTGGCGTTAATTCCCACGCAAGCCAACTCGAGTTTGCAATGTTTGCGCCGAAATGTCTTTTTGGAGCTTGAAATACACATTGTGGACAAAATCCAGCATGATTTCCAGCGCCGGTGGTTGTTTTGGTCGGTGGTGCATAACAGTATGAAAAAATGTCGAGGGGGGCTGAAGCCCCATAAGCCGCCCCCCTGGCTACGCCCCTGAATCTGTGTGCATGTCACTGAAGAAAGGGTAGGCCTAAAGGCGCACTGCTTCATAGTTCAATACCGAAGAAAACAGAGGAAGAAAGCAAAGGGCTCCATGGCTTTTTCTACCCGTAAATTCTGACACATACGCCCAGTCTAGAGGCGTCCCACAAGGCACCGTTCTTTCGCCGTTACTTTTTCATATACTACTGCGTGATATTCGTATTCACCCGGACGTGAAAGTTTGTCTAGCAGATGATATTGGTTTCGTCGCTTCTGCCAAAAATATTCATATCATGTATCAACTGTTGCGATAGTATTTAAATGCACTGGAAGTTTCGCTGGACAGCCTGAAGTCAAGTCTAAATGATAACAAGAGTGCCGTCCTCATTGTCCCGCAGGCATCCCCTCTTTACATTTCTTGGTCGCAACACTCTACCCTAATCCCGAAAGTTGATTCTATTAAATACTTGGGAATAATATATGACTTGCACTTAGACTGGGGGCCCCAAATTAGAAGCATTGTGCTTAAAGGTGAGCGTGCCGTTGGCCGGTTGGTGACGATTAGCAACTAAAAATTCAGTATGCGTCGGGATACTCACCTCTTCCTTTATAAGACCTATCTACGCCCAATACTTGAATACGACCCCGTTCTTTATTCTAGGTGCCCGAGGTACAAGCTTCAACCCCTGTTTGTTGCAGAGTGACATGCTCTCCACCTTTGCTTAGGTCTGCCTAAATCACTGGTAAATGCGGTGCTGTACTTGGAGGCGCGGATACCTGATCAAAATTTGCGGTTTCAGCTTCTCACCGTCCGGACGTTTTTAAGGTCTTTGGAGCCTGTTCCTTAATTGGCTAACCCCATATTTACAACGAACCCAACTCCCTTTTTCCTCAGGTTATGTTCATTAATTCTCTGTTGTCTAAAATTTCTGCATAAATAAATTCTTTTGTATAAGTTAATCACTGGTGGGCTGATACAATAGTCTCCTTTGACAACACCGTCCCAGGGAAAGCCAGGAATCTGCCTGCCAATGTATTAAGTGGGCTTATAAAGGAGTTCTAGATAATTTTCCTAACCATACTGCCGTTTTACAGACACCTCCCAGAAAAAATGAAAAGGCAGCCATGGGCATTTACTCAAGGGCCTTTGGCTGGAATTACTCATTTCGGGCCCCTGACTATACCCAGAGCATCTGGTTAATAGTAAGTGGCATCCTGCATGAAGTATTCACGGACGGCGGACCACAGTTTTCATCGCAGGCATTTCGTGCTTTTGCAAGACAGTGTAAATTTGCCCATGTTGTTGCTAATCCCGGTTTTCCACACTCAAACGGTTTGGCAGGGAAAGGGGGAAAGTTGGGAAACGTCTCGTCAAGAAGGCGCTTTATGCGAATGAAGACTTGTGTATCGGGCTTCTAAATTACACGACAGCGCCACTCGAGGGCGAAAAACCCCCGTGCGAGCTACTTATGGGCAGGAGGTTATGAGGAAGGCTGCCTTACATCGCAGGCCATAGGGCACCAGAGGTCAAAAAACACACCCAAGTCCACCCTCAGAGGCGTCCACTAGAAGCACTCGGCGAGCATGACACCGTTAGGCTGCTCCACAAGAGAGGATGGACCACAAAGGACCTCGTGGAAAAAGCGGTCGCCCCTCGCTCATACGTGGTCCGCACGGAAGACGGCAATCAGCTTCGTCGCAGCCGTCAACATCTGTTCCGAACAAACGAAGTGTTCGACCCGTCACTGCAAAACCATTCCTGACTTACGGAAGACGGTGCTAACGATTGTGCTTCCCTTCAAGGCCGCGCGGCACCACAGGAGTCCCAGGGCAACTGGAGCTCCACGTGTGACGATCAAGCCCCGGCTGCCCACACACCTCCAGGGCAAAAGGGCAACATAGTCCTCCGGAAACCACGAATTCCGAGCCAGACGACGCTAGGCTTCGCTGGAGCAGCCGGTTAAGGAAACAGCCCACCCACCATTCCCACCCAGATATCAACGTCTACCGTCCCGTAAGTCCTGATAGGCGCGATAGCGTACAGCTCATTCGGTCGAAGAGCCTTTACCGCATGTCGGAAATCGGGGCCGGCGTAAAAAAAATTATATCATGGTAATTTGCGGTTCCAGTAATTTATGACTGATTGGTATGTGATAGGCGGTGACGAATTAATGAAATCATTGTAATTTATTAAAGTAATGGAAAAATTGAAAAAAGCTAAAGGATTCAAAGGTGTCAAAATGCTCAAAATAAAAAAGCCAATGATGCTAATTAAGAAAATTTAGACCGTGTAATTGACAAATGAATTAATTAAAGCAATTGAAAAATGAAAATTGCGTTCAAAGTTGTCAAACTGCTCATAATGGAAAACCTAATGCACTATGCTATATCGTCATACCTTTAACGCGGAGCTGAAGTGTCCTCTCCAATTGTGTTTTCTAGAACATATAATGATTCTATATCATTTCCAATTATTTTAACTTTGTATTTGATTAGACTAGTGCGCTTACAGCTAAAGTCTCGACACAAGCCTCTACTAGGGTTTTCTAGGCACCCTACTTCTACCCGACCAATATATTGTAACAATATCTATGATTTGGTTGCTCATTTAAAGGAGCTAGTATAGACACCTTAATTTTGGGTGCATGTTTTCTTGTTAGTAATGACGCGTAAGGCATTACTTTACATGGATTACCACCTGGTATTCTCCTACGACGGCTAAATAATTTATAATCGAATTTCTTTCTCATGCTGTTTCGGTTTCAACAGCCGAATGAGGAAATAGACGTCAACGTGTACTTACAGGTCACATGAGAGACGAAAAGACTGCAATGTAATCGCTGCTTCCTCCTTCGGCGTCATTCTGGCTCTTGAGGAAGGCTGGTTTCAGCACTGCAGTAAATTAAAACTATGAAGCAGAGATTATATGGACGTTTTTTTCATGCCTTACGTGACATAAAAGTACTCTTTGACGTCACAACCATCGTTCGGCTGTTAAAACCGAAACCGAAACAGCACGGCAGAACAAATTTGATTATAAATTATTTAGCGGTCGCAGGCGAATATGTTATGGTGATTCATGCGTAGAAACGTCTTCTGCATCATTACAGGGAAGGAAACATGACACCAAGATTAGGTGCCCTACTCCTTTAATCTGTATTGTATGATTAGTAGAATTATTATTATCAATATAACTGATAACAAACAACTTACCACCTCTTCCATTACGTCTGTTAGAATATCTGCGTTGACAGCTGTTTGCAGTGACAAGTCAACCAAGACGCGATTATCGTCAGTGCATGCAACTTCGTGGCTACCAGCAGGGTTACCAGTAGTTTCAGCAGTTTTATCGTGCCGCTGTTTAATCTTCATCCTGCTGACTAGTCGCTGGTGAAAGGGAGCCGCAGCCGTTGTTATGGCAACCGGCCACAGGAAAAAGCGGAGCAAGGAATATTTGCACTGCAGTAATGACTGCGAGCAGTTCGATGTACCGAAGACTACTTTTTACAGGCGTGAGAAAAAGGCAATGCAAGCTACGCCACAAGGTCAGCTCAGTCCGTCGTGGGCCGCTAATTTCACCGGACCTAGCAACGCTTCAGATACTGGCGGCACCCCCGCGTATGCTGCGACGGGCGTTACTTTCACTGACTGCACTGACCCGGCCACTGGCGCAGCCAACGATCCGTTTGGCGACGACGACGTCGAAGCGCCCCACTTTTCGGACTATGAGACCAACAACGCCAACAAGAACAATTATGCAGCAGACAGCGCCGCGGATGATAGCGATGGTCAAGTTTTGGACAACTTCGATGAAGATCTGCAGGAAGCAGCGTTCGCCGCATTTAGCTCCGAGAAGCTGCCCAATCTCGGCACATCAAAGGCAGGGGCAGTCGCAATGGCCATATCCTTTGCTGTTGCTCATGGCCTCACCTGGATGGCACTGGGCGACCTCTGCGTGTTGATAAACAGTTTTGCAGGAACAGATGTGTTGCCCCGCAACAAATACGCTTTCAGAAAGCTGTGGTCAACACAGAAATCCAACCTAGTTCACACATGGTATCTTTGCGATGTATGCAAAGCCGTTTTATCCAAAATCGCTAAAGAAATGCTGTGTTCTAACTGCGGGAAAAACGAACAGATTTACAAAGCGCCGGCGCGGGGTTCATACTTCTCGACATTAAACCCAAGAAGGCAGTGAAGTCTGCTAATTGAAAGAACGAAGCAAAGCCGTGAAGAAGGACTGTGTACAAGAAGAAATCAGCATGACTTTGTGAGTGATATCACAAATGGGGCCTGCTTTGAAGAGCTGTGTGATGTTGAAGACTTGTCACATGATGACTTGACACTAACTATTAACACAGATGCCAGCCCTGTGTTCAAGTCTTCAAAAACATCAGTGTGGCCTGTACAATTTGTGCTCAATGAATTACCGCCAGCAGTGCGTTTTCAGAACCCTGTATTAGCAGGGCTGTGGGTTGGCAGCACCCACCCTGATATGCAGAAGTTCTTGAAAAAATTTGTCAGTGAGTTTAAATCGATGAGCCCGATCACTTGGAGAAATGAAACCTCGGTGCATCACTCCAGTCACTCCAGTCTTTCTACTGTGCTGCACAGTGGATGCACCAGCACGTGCTGCGGTTTTGAACATGGTTGAATTCAACGGTATCCATGGCTGCCCCTGGTGCCTTACCACGGCAACGCATCAGGAAGGCAAGTGCCAACTGTTTCACTGCAGAGATATGACAGAAATACTAGTACATCTATTTGATTTCACCTTTATTTAACCGTGTCTTTTATGTGCTTCATCCACTCAAGCTATGAACCAACTTGCCCAAGAACGTGTTCTACTCAGTGTCATGTATGCGCTTGATTCAGAGACCAAGCATATTCAGTAGGATCAGTCTCATGCAATTGCATGATTTATATGTATGAAGGATGAAAACAGTGTATCCACCTCCGCCTAGACAATTTGCATGCAAAGGCACATTTACTGCGCACAAAACCTAGGAGTCTTGTTGGAAAGTGGTGAATGTACAGGCTGTTTCACACTTACAGGGAAGCTGGGAGCGGGTGGCCACCGCGCTTCGCGAAGCGCTGCCGCCGACAGCAGGGGAGAATCGGCTGCAAAGATGCATGCGAAAAACAAGCAGGGCCGGTTGCTCTTTAGGTGCGTGCGCATTGAGGCACCAATTCTCGCTGCCTCTCGCCCGCAGCGTTACTCGAAGCGCGGCGGCCGGCCACGCGCTCCCAGTTTCCCTCTATGTGTGAAAGAGCCTGTACACTGAAGTACCTACAATAGGCCGCCTAGATACCTAGGAAGCACCGCCATAAACTTATGCCCATTACTTTCTTTTTAATTCCACGACAGCCTTATTGATTATTTTAACATTGGTATGGAAGTTAACTTCTAATGACATGAACCTGAAGGTGCTTTGCGGTCCATTACATACATGAACTGTCATCTGTGGATGGACGCATAACCACACATGTCACGTGTATACTTTGCGTAGAATTTAGTTCATTAATACCTTGTCACTGGTGGAATTTTGGGTCTCTGAAAAACAAAACGAGGCACTTTTCATTGGCGTTCTTCTGATGGTCGGCAGGACAGCATTGTTAGTACGTGTTTTGCATGCTGACCCTTCATTCCTGGGTCTTTTTCAGTCTGTAAAAGATGATCTGCAGCCATTGTTTTCTGCTTTTTTCTTTGTTCAACTCTCGGGAAGCATGCGGTACACCAGTCTGGCAGGTGAACCTAGAACGCACAATCAAGGTCTGATGAATATGTCTCTCGCATATGGCTCTCACAACATTGTGAACGGTTTTAAAGGGCCATCGGCACTGATGAACCTACGAGGTAAGTTGTGCTAAGCTGTTCTAGTAATGTAGCATTTAGTCACCCATGTTCTTCACTCTGCCTGTCATAGAACTCTGATAGCTTTCCTTTCTGATAATCAATTTGTTTATTCTTTTTTCTGCATTTGAAAGGGCTGTAAGCTCTTTGCTATCATTAGGCACACAGCACCCTATTAGCACCATAAATAGCTACTCATTGTTAAGCTACTTTCTTAAAGTTGTTTTCATTTGCAGAATCCACCATATAAATTTAGGACTGAAGCAAGAGCTAGCTTTCAATCTCTTTTTACTAAGAATAAGAAAAGGCACAACAGTGGCTGCTTCCAGCATCTTCAGAGATCAACCCTGTGATGTTCGCTGTGAATTGATACCGCAGGTTGATGGTGATTACGTGGTTGCATTTTCATGCAGCGCTATCTGGCCAAGCCTTGTTTGCATCCTAACACCACTGTCACGTTTGCACATATCTCTCTGTGGTATCCAGTCCTGCTTCTGTGTTATTTGAAGTTTTTATTTTTGCATCATGTCAAGGACTACAAAACTTATAAGGATGATCACGATAGTCCCTAAAGCAAAATTGTTGCACAACCCTGTAGGTGTTTTGAATTTGCGATATATTGAACTAAAGAATTTGAGAGATATGTGTACGTATGCAGTTAAAAAGCACTCTTTATTTTCTATACACCTTCTTTTTTAAAACAACACTCCTCTCCTAGTTTTTGATTTTCACGAAGGTGGCTTTGTGTTCGGAGAAATGGATGATGTGTTCAACCTGCTGCATCAATGCCTGGTTCTCGAAGACGAGGTTGTCATAGTAGTGGGAGAAGTTATGAAGGAGAGCAACAGGGTATTCTTGCGCATATGAGTGGATGTTTTATACTAGGAAGACAATGCAGTGAGTGGCTTGGTCGACGCGGACAATTTATGGCATGCAGCACATTTCACAGCACCGCCCGCCAAGGCAGCGGAGCAGAGGCAGCGAGTGGGTGCACATGGACACGTGCCGCTGCATACAGACCTCCCTTACACTAGCTACCCTACCTATGCTCATGCAGTGGTGATGCACAGCGGCGCACATGGCATGCACCACTCTGGCACTATGTGTGAGCGGTGATATCTTGTTCACTCAGTCATGCTGACGGCGACATGGCTCAACCAACGAACAGGCGCTTAAGTGCTGCACTCTAAAACAGTGGAATTGAAAGTCTTTGTGTTTGAACCCAGAATGAGCATATACAAATCTACGAATGACATCACCTATGGTTCCTTTTAGTTGTTAGGTGTATGGACATCGTTTTTTAATGATAGGTTATAGAGCATTGCTTTCACTCTCCCAATAATCTAAACGTTAACGTTTGTACGAGTAAGCAATGTTGAACGTGACATCACCTTATGTTTACTTCTGTTGTAATTTACATTTCAGGTTTAAACCTGGTGGCAGGTGTGAGCGTGGAATGCATGCACTGTGTGCTACAAGGCGTCTGCAGGCAAATAACTGAGGCGTTGTTCAACACAGCAAACTGCTCTGAAATGTTTTATGTTGGTAAGTGCTTAAATATCAACAGTATGCATTCTCTCACTCTCCTTGGGTTATCTTCATTCTACACCATCTTCAAGGACTGCAGATATTAAAAACGAGTATGGGTTTTCAAGCTGAAAAACAGAGAACTTTCAAAGAAATGCAGTGACAACAGTGATTCAGAAATACAGGGACAGTAAATAAACTCAACAGCTGCTTTTTTTAAACATTGACTGCAGCCAGCAGATCCCTTCTTTCATTACTAATCATCAGTTCATTTTGTTCAATCATACCTTTCTTTTCACAAAGAAGGAGACAAGGAATAAAAGCCCAAAGAACAGCTTGACAGCTTGACCCTGGCGCCTAGTAAGCATGGCAGTATAGCAGAGTTGCACGCAGCGGCAGTGTGTCCAAAAAGATCAATCCATGGAAATTAACTATACAAAGCAAGAAACAAATATGGCAGCACTTTGTCTAAAACGGTGTGGAAGAAATTTTTCTTTGGCTGTGCAGAACACAACTGACATATCACAAGAGACAAAAAAGAGGCACGGAAAATATTTTCTCGACTATGCCTTAAGCATTGTGTTTGAAGTCCCCTTGTCATGTGGAAAATCAGTTGTGAGCATTAGGAAAGAGAACCTGGGAGTGTGTGGTAGACAACCCTGAACCGTGCTAGTGGTGATACGGGGTGATCACTCAGATACCAAAGGGTAGAGAGATGCGGTCGAGGCAGCAGAGCCTATTTCGTTACATTTCAAAACAAGCTAATTGTGCGCTGCTTCAAGTAGAATTCGAGGTTATGTGCCATACACTCCAGTGTTTCCTTTCATGAAGTTTTTTACTGTACATTAGAGAGACAAGGCATTAGTTAATGAGCGACTCAAGGAGCTTGCAAAAAATTTTAACAATGGTTAAATCTAAATTTTGGACCTTGAATCTAAACTGTGGAAGTTACCTGATAAAATGGAAGTTTTTGGCGCTCTGCAGTACAGGTGGCTGCAGCTAATGAAGGAGGGGGCTTCTTAAAGATCAGTGGAGAAAGCTTTTGCCCTTCTGCCGGCACAGGCTGCTGGTGCTGCTCACAATGTTGATGAAATCATTGTTCACTTAGACCGATGGCGTAGAACAGTGCTCTGTGATTGTGACCTAATGAGATAGCAAACAAATGAAACCACCCCTCATGAGATCTGAAACATTGATCTTAATGTGACATAAAAAATTACTCAAAGGAAAAGCAGGTCTCAGAAATTGGTGATCCAGAATATTTTGTAAAGTGAAGTTATGTAATAATTAACTGAGTAATTAAAAGGGTAGTGTACATCATATGATTCAAGCAGCAATGATGACTTACTTATATAGGCCTATGGGGGGGAGAGCAAGAAGCAAAGACTCAGTAAAGTAGTCCACTGAAATATGGACGAGTACAAATGATCTAACGTTTAGCTATTCCTCACGAGTGGTAATATTTCTGTTTGCCACCACTTTATGGCAGAGTAAACTTAGAAAAAGGTAAATAAGCGCATGCCCACACTGTATGCAGCTGGGAGCATTGTCTGCTAAGCAGTTTCTTGTCCCGGATTCCACGCTCCTATATTAGGCTCTTTCATGTTCATGTGAATAGTTTTGCGTGTATTTTAAGTACTGAAGTCTTTACATTAAAGGAATTCATTAAGATTGAAAATGTAAACAATGCCAAGCACACTTAAACATGAGATAACCCAAAGCTTGGACCTTTCTGTTCTTTGTCACTTTATTGTTCACAAAAAAAAAAACACTGCACAGTGGCTGCTCGGTATCCGAGATTTAACAACCACCACTCCAGCCTCCCTGTGCCTCTGCTGCTATGAAATAGGATTCCATTGTGACAGATTGTGTTGATAACAGCCCTTTGTACTGAAGAACAAAGCTCCCGAACTCATTTTTAAGAAATTCTAAACAACACAAATTGAAATGCAAGAATCAATACTATATCGAAAAAAAAAACGTTTGCTGGCAACATATATGTGAAATGCGGAAGGCTCACTATTTCTGTGGGTTAGGTTCTGCATGCAACAACCTTCGACACAAGGAACATTTGCAGACTTTCCACAAGATAGCCGTTTGGAAAGAGCTTGCAAGCTTTCTGTCGTGTCACAGCAGCCTTCACACGCACTGGGAACTCAATTGCCACTACACTGCCAAGTTTCGTTTCTCGAGTATGCCACCCAAAGGGAAGATTCAGCTTTGAAAAGTCTGACTCATTGCAAACAATCCAACCCCTTTCGAGCGGCCTTCCTTTCCTACTGAAAACCCATCTAAAGATGTCCAGGTCTATGTTCAGCTTGACAAGCCCGCTGGATCGACGGCTGTTGGAAAGTTTCTTTTGCACAGCGTAAATTAATTCCTCAGCAGCAGCTTCCAGTTCGTGTGGCGATGGCTTGCTTGGGTGCTTAAATTCCCGGAGACAGGCGATGTTCAGATTTTTTCTTGGTTCAACGGAGCAATGCCACTTGGAATATCCTTTCCATTTTATAAGGTATCCCTTGCTCTGTAAAAAAAAGATGGCATGGTGAAACATTTAGCGCAAGAAAACTCACACACGCCGAGGTACGACAAAACGAAGCACAAGTGAACCAAAGAAAAGACAAAGGAAAGATATGTCACTACGAAATGAAGAGCCAATGAACTTGAATGGTAATTTATGCAAATGTTAACATATCCATTTGTGACGAAATGAGTGCCTTAGAGGACCTAATTTACTGGGGATTGAAGGGTTTGCTCAAAATCTTGACCGCGTTATCTACCTTACTGGACTCAGGCTGCCCGCTTAGCGCGAAAAAATATATTTATGAAAAATGCTTTGTCTCTGGCATCATCACTAAGTTTGGAAGTCGAGTGTTCAAAACTGGCGGTAGTAGTAGTAGTAGTAGAAAACATTTATTCATAGAAAGGTAGGATAAAGAGGCGGGAAAAAAAAGATTTTGGGTGGAGTCCTTATTTCAGGACCCCAATGTCCACCGCAGTTGCTCTTGCTTGGGATATCAGGCTACGCTGGGTCACCAAATCGGAGCTGAGCAGGGCAGACTCCCACTGTTCCTCGGATTGATGTTTGTCTAGTTCGGGGGGCTTGCTACCGGAGGAGCCCCATGTTACATGGTATGTTGTTGGAATTCCGCCACACCAGGGGAATGGTGTGGCGCACCTAGGGAATGGTAGAGTAATTTGGCGCCAGCCATTTTCCGGCAATGAACGATTGATGCGGTGGTTAACCGTACATCCAAATATAAAATTTGCAGCATTCTTCAGAGCATGTTGCAGGCCGAATGTAGCTGACACACCCCTGTACGAGAAAAGATCTCCAGGTGTTCGTAACTGATCCACATCTCTACAATGTGCTCCCCTTCCCATTCTTTCCATGCATCCCTCATACATGGGCCTCTAGAATTTTGCCTCCATCGAAATGCGACAGATCCCGGCCGGAGCGGTCGAAATTCGATGGAGGCGAAATTCTAAGAGCCCGTGTGCTCTGGGATGTCAGTGCCCGTTTAAAAATTACAGGTGGTCTAAATTTCTGGACTCCTTCATTACGGCGTGCCTCATAGCCTGAGTCAGTTTAGATGTTAACACCCTCCCCCTAAAACCTTCTCTAACAGCGCTGTGGAAGTATCCAACGAGAGTAGCATACGAGTTTTCATTACCTACGGTTGCGTACTTGAGCACAAATGATTCTTTAAATTGGGGAATTAAAAAAGAATCCCACAAATCAATTCAGCCGGGCAGGCCGACATTTTTAAGCGGGTGTGGCTAAAAGACAACATAGTAAACAAACACTGATGATGTTCAAGTATAAAATAATAAAGAAACTCTCCCTGAAAACAAAGCAAAAACACATAACTGCAGCTGATGAAACACATTCACCTTAGGAAGAAACGGATGAGCGCTGCACTCACGGCTGGTTCACTGCATCTCTCATAAAAATGGTTTAATGACAGTCTATGCACTTCTTAGACTCATTGCCTTCATAGAGATATTTCCTTTTGTCTATTCGTAATCTACAGACGATCATTAGACACAAGTCTACTAAAAGGGTGTGGCCATAAGTCTATAGATTGTCTATCACTGCCTATGAAAATGAAAATTGGTTTTCGGGGAAAGTAAATGGCGCAGTATTTCTCACATATCGTCGACACCTGAACCGTGCCGTAAAGGAAGGGATTAAGGAGGGAGTGAAAGAAGAAAGGAAGAAAGAGATGGCCGTAGTGGAGTGGGTTGGTAATAACTTCATTCAAAAGTCCTGCAGAGCTTTCGCCGACGGGGCTTTAAGTCTCCCACGTGGGGACGTCGAGGTGTTGCATCGCCGTCGCCTCGCGGGCCTGCCGCTCGGCCCATTGTTGGTCACCGAGACGGGCTGCGCAAGGCAGTGGCCCACCGCGGCGGGAGGGTTGCAGAGTTAGCACCGTCAGGGTTGTTGCCACAGTCCCAGAGCATGTGAGGTAAAGTTGTTATAGCAATGTGGCAGACCTTGCTATATTCGTCGGGTATGTTCTGGCGTAGAGTCTGGTATTGTACCGGGTTGGGGTACGTGAGCGTCTGCAGTTGTCTGAGGGCCACAGCGTGCGCCCTGTCCAGCTTGTCGTTGGGCTGAGGGAACGTTCGGCGGGCCATGCAGAGGGCCTTGGTAATTTCGTTGTATGTGGTCAAACAGTCTTTGGTGCTTTCCCATGGACGACGGTCGCCGGCGCGGTTCGCAAGCTCGCGCGCCTTGGCGTGTGCCGTCTCGTTTCCGTAGCGATATGTGTTCGATACTGCTCCCATGTGCGCCGTGTACCATTGGATTCTGGTTTGAAAAGCTTCCTCCCACTGGACATTTCCATTGCTCAGGATTGGGGCCGCTGTCTGTGAGATTCATCTTTTGACGAAGTTTTTGACCGTTTGTCGCGAGTCGCAAAAAACTGTGGTGCACGTCGGATCCGTGAGGGCGAGGGCCGCCGCCACTTCCTCCGCTTCTGCGCGTTCGCACGCTACACTTGCCGTTATGCGCGTTTCGCCGCTCGAATCGACGACCGCAACCGCGAATTGCGAGCGTTCTGCGTATTCTGCGGCGTCAACGTACCTTGTCCCCGTTTCGTCTCCGTGGCTGTGTAGGAAAGCTCTGGCCCTGGCCACTCTTCTTCCCCGGTTGTGTTCTGGGTGGACGTTTCGTGCAATCGGGTCGACTCTTAGGGTTTGTCTGATCGCGTCCGGAACAGCGACTTTCTGGCCTTGCTGTGCATGGCAACGGATGCCGACACTTTCCATGATCTGGCGTCCTGCTCTCGTGCCCGCTAATCTTTATAGTTGTGAAGTGCTCTGCGCCTCGGCGATTTCGGTAAGCGTGTTGTGAAGCCCGAGCTGGAGCAAGCGTTGCGTGCTGGTGGACTCGGGTAGACCCAGTGCTATCTTGTACACCCTACGGATGAGGACGTTGATCTTGGCTTCTTCTCCCTTGTACGAGTTGTGGAATGCCGCGACGTACGCAATACGGCTCGTGGCGAAAGAGTTTATGAGTCGTGTGAGACTCGCCTCCCGCATTCCGTTTCTTCTACTGGTGATCCTCTTGACGATTCGCATGGCGTTAGCCGTCTTGTGCTGTAATTTAGCGATCGTTTCTCCGTTGACGCCATTGGATTCGATTACCATGCCAAGGACCCTAATTCTGTGCACTATCGGGATGGTTGCTTCCTTGCTCGTGCGTAGTCTGATCTCTTCGTATTCTCGTCTAATCGTTGCCGCATTCCGACCACACCCGGTTGGTCTGCCCCTCTGCGTAGGGCGGTGGAGTAGGAGTTCCGACTTTGTAGGCGAACATCGTAATCCCGTACCCACAAGGTATTCTTCTATTGTCTCGATTGCTGGTTGCAGTGCCGATTCGATGTGACCGTCGCTGCCTTCGTGCACCCACAGTGTTATGTCGTCGGCGTATATGGTGTGCCGTACGCCTTCGAGTTCTTGTAGCTTTTCTGTTAGCCCGATCATGACGAGGTTGAAGAGCATGGGCGAGATGACGGAGCCCTGCGGGGTGCCGGTGCTTCCCAGCGTTCGCTATTCTAGCGGAATATCCCCTGCCACTAAAAAAGCTCGCCTATCTGTCAAAAAACCTTTAACGTAGTTGTACGAGCGTACACCCAGGTTTTGCCGCGATATCTGGTGTAAGATCGCCGAGGGCGCGATTCTATCGAACGCGCTTTAAAGGTCGTTGCCGAGAATTGCTATGGACCTTAGGGACATAAACACTTGAATGCAGTGGGGTCGTGCGGAGACCCAGGGGCGTGCCCCGACTTCCTCTCCAACAATAAAGTTTTTCTCTCTCTCTCACTCTGGTGCCTCTCGTCTTGCCGTCAAGCACCTGGTGCTTCAGTTGTAACATTGCGTCTTGCGTGGATAATTGGGGGCGGAATCCTATTATGGATGGTGGGTATGCCCCTTTCTGCTCTTAGTGGGCTTGCCAACGGTTAAGCAGTGCGTGCTTCATGGTCTTGCCGACGCATGACGTTAGGGATATGGGGCGAAGGTTGTCGAGGCTCGGCGGTTTTCTGGGTTTTGGGATTAGTATCATTCTCGCAGTTTTCCACTGTTGCGGGAGGCTGCCGCGCTGCCAGCACTCATTGATGAATGCCGTAAACAGTTCCACGGATCGGTCGTCGAGATTCTTTAGGGCGCGATTCGACACGCCGTCGGGGCCCGGTGCCGATCTGCCGTGGAGGTTCTGCAGCGCCGTCCTGAACTCTTCTACGTTAAAGTCCTTATCCGATTCTGCGTTTGGATCCCCCACATATGGGCCGTGTTGTGCGGTCGAAGTGTGCGGCAAGTACTTCACTCGTAACCGGACGGTCACTGCATCTTCACCGTGCTTCTCGAGCTCCTTGTGTAATAGACGTGTGAGGCAGTTCCTCTGGTGGGGCTTGGTCTTCGTTTCGCCCAACAGATGCCTGAGCAGGTTCCAAGATTTCCCGTTGTGTATTTGGCCGTCGACTGTGTTGCATAAATGATCCCATTGCTGGCGGTTGAGAGTTCGGCAGTGCTCCTCCATGTTGCGGTTGATCTCCGCTATTTTCTTTTTGAGTCTCCGATTGAGTTTCTGTCCCTTCCACCTGACAAGGACAGAGTTCTTCGCCTCGATAGGATGCGCCAGGCGGCTGTCCATCTTGTCAGTTTCAACCTCGCTTTCGATGGTCTTGGTTGCCGCTTTGGCGTCCGCAACCAGCGTTCGATGACCGTGATCCTATCTTCTGAATACTCTTGTTGGTTTCGTTTATTTCTGAAAGCTTCCCAATCGTTCCATTTGAAATTTCGCTTACTGCCGTGCGCCTTGTCCGGTGTCTGTACGTGTATTTCGACGATAATGTGGTCACTCCCCAGGTCGGTCGACGTGTTTTTCCACGTGGTACCCGTCGTCCCGGCATTTCGGACGAACGTCAGGCGCGGGGTCGTGTCTCTGGTACTTGAGGTACCGATTCTCGTCGGGTACGCCGGATCCGTAAGTAACGTGATGTCGAGTTCCTGCGCATCTTGCCCGAGTTGTGTTCCCTTGGTCGTGCTGCAGCCGTAACCTCATGCAGTGTCTGCCGCGTTGAAATCTCCCCCTGCAATCAGCGTCCAGGACCCGGCAATCTTGAGCGTCTTCTGAAACAGCGCTCGGAAGCGTTGGCGGCGTTTCGATGGGCTGCTGTATACGTTCAATATGAATATATTTTGTTTCCTCTGCTTGGTGGGTATCAGTTCGATGAGAGCGTGTTCTACCTGTACGCCGCTTAGTTCGTGGTCAACGAATGTGAGACGCTTCCTAACGAGCGTGCATACACCCCTCCCCTCGATTTTGCTGCCTTGCGTTTTGTAGCCTGTTAAGGTAGCCGCGTTGGTGAGCGTTTCTTGGAGTAATATTACGTCCGGTTTACGTGTTGCGTGCCTGCTGTGTTGCTGTAGAACTTCCTTTTTCCGGCGAAGCCGCGGCAGTTAGACTGCCATATT
Organism: Amblyomma americanum; assembly: GCF_052857255.1. Lineage (NCBI taxonomy): Eukaryota > Metazoa > Arthropoda > Arachnida > Ixodida > Ixodidae > Amblyomma > Amblyomma americanum. Next base: position 158,130,277 of record NC_135498.1, on the reverse strand, counting down.
ACTATTCTTTGGTTATCGTTGGCCATGTTGATGCTGATGCATGTTACCCAGCTGCCCTTGATAGTGGCTCGGTCCCGCATCAATGCTCGTTGGTGCGTGTCCGTGTTTCGTGAATACGGAGTGATTTAGTATTATCTGCATGTTTCCTTCAAGGTTAGTGGTCTTGTTTGCGAGGCCGAGGAATGTTGCGTGTAGGGTCTGAATGGTACTTTCGATGGTGCATAGCATTTTCTTGATGTCTAATTTCCACTCGAAGCTGGCTTTCGAAATCGCCCTCGTGGTGTGTTGTATCGCCCGTTTCTTCGGGGCGGGCGCGTCCGCGTCAGGAATGCTCGCCGGTACCTGCTGCTGTGCGTTCTGTTCGTTTTGTTCCGTCCGGGCGCGCTCGCGTCTGAGTTCTCTCATCTCTAGCACTAGCTTTTGGACTTGTTCGCGCATTACCGCATTCTCTTTTCGCATTTCTGCGTTCTCTCTCCTTAGCGTCTATAAAATGTCATTATCGGCTTTTTGATTTTGCTATGGGACTGCAGGTGCTGTTACGGCCCCCTCCCGCGCGATGCCCCGGTCAGTGATGGAGTGCTCCGGAAAAATTTCGATAACCTGGGGATCTTTAACTTGCACTGACATCGCAAGCCGCACGGTCGCCTTAGCGTTTCTCCTCCTCCTCCCAATGGGGAGGGGGACGTGAGGTATATGATAAAGGCTGTCTGCGTTGCCTAATGGGCCAGGAAAAACTTGCAGAAAAGATGGTCACAACTTGTGCGTTTATCTTGTTTTATTCATCCAACGGTCTTTGACAGAACACCGTCCTTCATCAGAGCAAGCAATGACTTTCTCACCCTGATTAGGGACGGTCCACCGTTCGTCCTCGCCTCACAATGTGTAGGCAACCACCCAGCTTCCGTATGCGACTTATCGCCCCTCTCCCTCGTCGCTGTTCGCTCTCACCCTTGCGCCGTTTCTCTGCCTTCGTTGACGAGGAAAACTAAGTTATGCCATTTCGTAGGCTCGAATTTTCTGGTCTTCGATGAGCTCAAGGCGTCATCTTTCCCCCCACAACTTCATAGAAGTCACTGTCGAGGGGCCGCCGATATCCGCGCTTGTTGACACGGCTTCCGTAGTTTCCATGACTCATGAAAGGCTATGCTGCTCACAACGCGCAGTAACAGCGTCATTTCGGGGTCTGTCGTTCCGCACTGCCAGTAGAGAGCGAACTGCACCTCTGACTGAAGCCGCAGCGCGGGTCGTCATTTCACGGTATTTTATACACAGTCAAGATCTCGGTCCAGTCGTGTCCCCATGACATGCGTGTGCGGCGGAAATTCTCGTCATTAAAGAATTAAGTTGGGCTAGTTGGTGCTTTTGATTCACAGACGGCGACATATTACTAACGTTAATAAACACAAAGGACAGAGAGCAGAAACACACAGGACAGACGCTAGACTTCAACTGCCGTTTATTACACACGCATGAGAAGATATACAATGCGCTTCTGCGCATGGTCGAAACACAAGACAAATCTGATTGACAAGAATGCTGGCTATCGCTGACATATAGAGTACTAAAAAGAGAGAGAGAGAAAAAAACAATGTATATTCACAATAGATTGAATCGCGTGCTTTTTGCCAGGTATGCAATTTCTTTACTCGTGAGGGCTAATGAAGGGGTGCTCACGCATTTATCTCCTGCCTTATCAATACAAAAGGCCTCAAATATTTCCCTATCAGCCTGCTTGTCGAACCGCATCAGCACGCGAGTGCTGCGAAAAAGAGGGGTGCACTCTTCCTCCTATATTTCGCCGTGTTTCCTTGTCTTGCATTTGCGGCAATGGGTCGCCTAATGGCCATCTCCCATTAGCGCTGGGACAGTTGTGCGATGCTTCCGCAATCTTTCGTTGAGGCACTGGCCCGTCTGGCCTATGTAGTACTTGCCACAAGACAGTGGTATCATGTAGACCACCCCAATGATGCAGTTAACAAACTGCGTGGCGTGCTTGGTTCCACAGGCTATGGGATCCCTGGTGGTGTTCACCATGCGGCACATCCTGGACATTTTGAGCGGCGCCGAGAAAACAACGCGTACGCCGCACTTTCCCGCCACCTTTTTGAAGCGATGGGACACGCCATGCATGTATGGCACACACACAGGACGCCCCTGTGGACCATCAATGCTGAAGTGCGCTGACTTACGTCCATGCCTTACCGCTTTTACAAGGCTCTTGACAAGGCTCGTCGTAACGCAATCCGTGATTGATTGCGCCGGCGCTGAGGTGGAAATGTCTGCGCTGTGCGACGAACTCATAGCTCAAACCCATTCAACCTGGATGCAGAAGCTCACCGTCGCTGAAGAAGCCGAATTTCCACCGGAGTCTTGAACGCATGTTACTCCCTCGTATTGTGCCACGTCTGCAGTCACCGTTTTATTTACGTCAGCTGCTTTCTTTGCGCGCCACAAAAACCTGCCGCTGTTGTATGCTGTCCTTGATGTCGACAAGAAGTCTTACGAAGATGGTGATTTACGATCCGTCCCAATGTCCACTTACCCTTAGAAGTGATGAGGCGCTTGACTGCTTTCAACCTCCATTCTCGATGCTCGCTAGACTGCCTACAGTCCCACGGTGAACCCTCTGCATTCAGATTCCGTGCCTGATACGTTGCCTGACGACAAATTTCCAACGACCCGCCGTGAGCAGCTGCCCGGATGCCTTTAGGCCTCACGTCAACTGCCCCTCCTCGCACCGAGACGGGCTCCCACACTTTTTGTCGCTGAAGTCGAGCATCACGTGAATAATGAGCATGTTGAGAACGGTCTGAACCGTGGCGCCACAACCCCCGCCGAGCCCTTGGTATTCTCCGCTGGCACCGGTAAAAAGAAAGGTGGTTTTACCAGATTATGCATTCTTTAGCGCCGGCTCAACAATGTTAGGCATAGAGACAATAACCCCCTTCTCCGTTTATTTTGATTTTCTTCAAAGCACAGAGTACTTTGCGTCCCTTGACCTAAATGCTGGCAACTGGCATGTGCCGATGGTTTATGATTTGAGGTTTATGCGGGCTTTAAGTCCCAAAGCGGCTCTAGCTATGAGGAACGCCGTACTGAAGGGCTCCAGAAATTGCGGCCACCTGGGGTTCTTTAACGTGCACTGGCATCATGCGCAGTACACGGACCTCTAGAATGGCGCCTCCAGCGGAATTCGAGCACCGTGGCCAGGATCGAACCCGCGTATTTCGGGCGACCTGCCGAGCGCCATAACCACTAAGCCACCGCGGTGGCGCATGTGCCGATGGCCGCTACTGACCGAGAGAAGAAGACATTCGCTACATCCGGCGGTATATGCGGGTTTAGTGTAATGTCACTCGGCCTGTTTAAAGCGTTAGTCACTTTCCAATAGATGAAGGAAAACATCTTGCACAAGCTCAAGTGGCCCGCGTTCCTGTGCTACCTAGTCAGCATCCTTGTCTTTTCCAAAGATTTCCGCTTCCAACTAGCGCGCCTACAGCAATTTTCGGCGTGCCTAACCGACGCCGACCTGCAGCTAAATCTGAGAAGTGCCACTGCGGAGCCAGGCAGTTGATAATCTTGTGCCACATAGTCTCTAAGCAAGACCATTCCCATGGCCCGTCCAAGCTCCCTGCTGTTGCGTAGTTTCCAGACCGGCTTCGATCAAGCAACTTCGAAACTTATCAGCTTCGTGTTCTCATTTTCAGCGCTTCGTCCGTAATTGTGCGTATATCACTCGGCCCGTGACGAAGCTGCTTGGCCTCACCACGTGACCTGTCCGCCGAAGAAGAGGAAGCGTTCGCTGACTTCACCGTCTGTACTCCGGCAATACGAGCCAGCAACACTTAGCGAGGTAAAAATTGACATGAATGGCTTCGGCCTCCGGGGTTGCCTTGGCTCATATTAAACGTGGATCTCAAGAATACGTCATTTCGAACGCCAGTCAGGCGCGAACCAAAGTGAGTGTAACTACTCCGTTACGTAAGAGTGTTAAGCTGTAGTTTGGGCGCTAATGGTAGTTCGCCGATATATCTATACGGCCGGCAGTTTGATGTCGTCATTGGTAATCGCGCGCTTTGCTGGCTGTCGTCTTTTAAAGAGCCGTCCGGTCGCCTCGCCCGACGGGCTCTCTGCATTCAAGAGTTTGACATCCGTGTGACCTACCAGCCTGTTCGCAATCACAGGAGCGCCGGTGCTATGTTTCAGGCTGCACTTCTCAGCGACGCTACAAGGTCCTCGGCCGCAAATCTCGTTCTCTAACCCCCTCCCGTGGCTGGTACTTTTAAGAAGCAGCAGGAAGACCAATGCCTGGCGTTCGTCATAACCGTTGTCTCCGCATCACCAGCGGTTCAACATTCTCGCGCACTGTCCCGCGAAGTTCTAAATTTCGCACTCCGGGAAGGCCATCTCCAAGGTCCACCTAAATGCCTCATGTTCGTCGGTGGCACGCAGAGATTCCTCGGCATTTCAGTTTGACATTTGTGCTTCATCAGAACGCTGCCTTCACGTCACTGCAGTTTTTTTTTGTTGGTAATTTGTGCTATAATCAGGGAGGCGCCGGTTTTTTTTTGCCACGGCGAGGGAAGTGGAGGCTGCTGGGCCTCTATTAGAACCCGGTGGGTCGGCAGCAGCCGCCCAGAGGAAGCGCCTGCACCGCCAGAGTGACTCCAGCAGCCAGGGCACTGTTGTGTAATTGGTGTCAAGTGAAGACTCGTCGTCCTCGGCAGACGACGGTTTCATACTGGTTGTTGGCAAGAAGGCCAAGCGCAGACTGCGTAGACAAGCCGAATCGTTCTCATCGAGCACGTCAACGGTGTCCTCATCAAGAAGTTCCTCGGCGCATACACCCTTGTTTGTGCCGTTGAACCCAACGGACAACTTGAAGCTCCTTAACAGGCAAGCCATCTCTATTTATCTGGAGAGCCTCGTACGCGAAGGCATTAAAGATGTCAGAATAATCTCGTTCAAAAACGTCATTGCCATTCCTGTTGTGGAGCGAAGTGCACTAGAGAGTTTAACCGCAATCACCAAACTCGGCAACATCAGTGTAAGCCCCCTCTTTCTCCAGGACAGGAGCACTACGGTTGTCATAATTTACAACGTCGACATCGCCATCAGTGACGCAGATTTAATCATGTTGATCAAGCCGGCAACCAACGGCATTTCCATCATTCAAGTTCAGCGGTTAGGAAGATTACATGCACCAAGCTGACCTTCAAGGGTGACTGCATGCCATCGTACGTGATGGTTGTACACTTTCGTCATCCAGTTCGACCTTTTGTGCCTAAGCCCTTTCAATGCAGGAAGTGCATGAGTATCGGCCACTTGAGCGGCGTCTGCATCAACTCCATCGTGTGCCCGCGGTGCTCTGAGTCACACAGCGGTGAGGTTTGCCGCGCGACTACCTTGAAGTGCGCCAACTGCCACGGCCCTCATGACTCTTCCTCGAAAGACTGCCCCCGTCTATAGACCGAGCGGGCGGTACTGAAGCAAATGATGCGATACCATTCTACGCACAAAGAAGCCGCCGCAAAGGTGCGACGACGTCATTCGCGCCGCCGAATGTCGTCAAAGAAAGCAGTCACATTTGACAAGAATGCCCCAAACGCAACTGTAGCTTGTCTCCTTCGACCAAAAAACCGTACCAAATCAAGGGAGCCCAGCGCTTGGTGAGGTTGGGCCTGCTGCCTCAGATATAACTTGGCCACCACTGCAAAGCCTTCTACGCCTACTGCGTCAGGGATGTTGGCGCACTCAGGGCAGTGTGCAGCGCCTACGACTGACCCAGCCAACAGGCACGATCAAGGCCATGACCCATATATGCAAGTTATTGCAATGCTAATGTCACTAATGAATGTTATGCATGCTCTGGTTTCCAGCCTACGCACGCCAGCAGCAAATAGCGCACTTCAAGCGCTGGACGCGCTGCATCCTGTTCTTGCGGCTCTACAGTAGAAGGTATCATGGCTCCTTCGGACCTGTCTTTTCAAAATAAAGTCAAGCAAGCTTTCATTTTTTAATGGAATGCTTGTGGACTCCAGTCCCGGATTTCCGATTTATGGCACTACATCTACAAAAATCACTTCCATATTGTTGTGATTTGTGAACCGAAAACCCCGGTAATAATGCGAATATCCGGTTATGAGACATTTGCATCGCCCACGCGCTACAGATCCAGCAAAGTCATCGTCTACATTCGTGTGAACTTAATATGTGCAACATTCAATTCCTCCGAACGAAGACAATCAGTACGTTTGCCAGACAGTGAAGAGCTGAGACCTGACGTTTACGCTACTGGCAGTGTACTTGGCGCCATCAAGTCGTTTCGACGCCAGAAGGTTGAGTATTTTGTTGGCAGCTACACCTGCTCTGGTGGGTCATTATGGTTGACTTCATTGCTCATCATACCATGTGGGGAGGCGTTAGGATGGACGATAGGGGAAGACAGCTGTTGTCCTTCACCTCTGACCATGACCTCCAATGCGTTAATGACGGAAGCCCGACCTATATTCGAGGGGTGACTTATAGCAGCTGCTTGGACTTGAATTTCGTTTCACAGTGCCTTAACAACAGCGTCCGGTGGTTTTCGGATGTAGAAACCCATGGCAGCGACCATATTCCAACATATCTGATTATTACCGGCCATTCCGCATTTTACCCAGCCAGGTGTGGGCAGCGTAGCGACTGGACAGTTTTTAAATTACTTATGGAGGCTGCTTGCACAGAGGGCTTCTCTACCGTTCTGGAACAAAAAATTAAGAAGGCTATAGAACACGCCACCTGGCCCTTTTAACCCCGTCGCTAACTACACCGATTTTGACTTCGAATTGCAGCGACTGCGATCACAACGGCGCAGGGCAGAGCGCAGATACAGACGCACAAACTCGCGCCTAGACCTAAGAGATGCTAGGCGCATGCAGAAGATTCAGCGCAGAATTCAGGCACTGCAAACACAACGCTGGAGAACATTTTGCCAAACACTTGATCCATGGAAGCCTTTGTCACGCGTTTGGAGTGTAATTCGGGGTCTTCGCACGTACCCTCAACAGCGCTACCCGTTCAAATCCATAGCGCTCCACAAAACGCTCAGTGTGGTTGAGGTAGCCGAAGATTTCTGTGAAATAACAAGCCCTCCGAATCCACGCGCACCGCTGCACTGCAACAATGCTCCACCCTCACGGCATTCTCGGATGCATGTACTATTCTCCATGGATGAACTTGATGCTGCGCTGGCTTGTTGTAGAAGATCATCATCATCAGGGTCCGATGGTGTGACGTTCTCCGCATTTGCCAACCTTGGCCAAGGAGCTCGACGGGCTCTTTTGAGCACTTAAGCAAGTCATGGACTGCTGGCATAGCTCCTCATGATTGCAAGACTAGTCGTCTGGTTCCACTTCTTAAATCACCGCTCGACCTTTCATCATACCGTCCAATTGCACTCGCCAGCTGCGTCGGCAATGTCACGGAAAGACTGCTGCTCACACGCGTGGAATGGTACTTGGAGCGATATCATATTTATCCAACCTTCATGGCTGGGTTCCGACGGGCCCGCTCTTCTATTGACAACGTGGTTGACCTTGTAACGACAGTGCAACACATCAAAATTTTTAAAAGATTGACAGTGGCATTGTTTCTGGATATTAAGGGCGCGTACGACAATGTAACGCATGATGCCGTTTTGGACGCAGTGGAAGCTGCAAAGATCGGAGGCCGCACGATCAGCTGGGTAGGCAGCTGAGAGGTCGTTTTTTGTCCAGAGAGGTCGTTTTTTGTCCTGACTGCGGACGGACCAACGTCCTTGCACCGAAATTCGCGCGGAGTCCCTCAGGGTGGAGTGCATAGCCCAGTCCTCTTCAACCTTCCTCTCATTGGCCTGGTCGATGTATTGCCACAATCTGCTCAGATATCTGTATATGCAGATGATATCCGTATTTGGGCATCAGGGATGACCCGTCCTCAAGTTCGTGCAAGACTTCTAAAGGCGGCATCGATATTGACATCTTATCTTCGCTTGCAAGGCCAGAACATTTTAACCGAAAAGTGTTAACTTGTGGCTTTCACACGCAAAATAATGTCACGTTACACCATTCGCACAAATAAAGAAGCCATTCCCTTCGAGAGAAGCTACAGATTGCTTGGTGTTGTCATCGACAGGAACCTCTCGTGGAGTACCCATATCTACGACATGAGAAAGAGACGAATTGCGATTGTCCACGTCTTCTCTTTCCTCGGTGGGAAAGTCCTGGGGCGCATCAGTGGGCTCGATGCTACAACTGTACCGTTCCTTATTTCTGGGCTACATGCGGTACAGTCTTCCGATATTAAGTTTCATTAGAAAAACAAATATCAAGGGTCTTCAAAGTGTGCAGGCGCAAGCTCTCCGTATCTGCCTTGGAGTGCCTAAATGTGCATCAACAGCAGCAACTGTTCTTGTTGGCCGCAAACATCCTGTTACTACATACATTGCTCCTGACACCTTGATAACACATATTTTGGCATTTCACACGGGTTCCCTGTCATCAGCTCGCAACACTCCCAATAATTAAGCTGCGTACTGCATTCGCCAAAGTCATTGAAGCCCATCACGCATATCTTTCATCGGAGTTCACCCCTGCGTCAAGACCGTGCTCACCCTTTGGAGTCTTTATGAACCTCTTGTTCACCTCTATATTCCTGGCATTACGAAGAAAGCTGGTGTATCACTGCCTGCCCTCAAACAACTGACATTGAATCACCTGCATTCTTACCACAGTCACAGCATACATGTTTACACAGAAGGATCAGTTCACTCCACCAGTTCTGCGGTGTCGGTGGTGATACCGGCCAGATCCATCTTAATGAAAGTGAAGACGACCTATCCAACATCTTCAACTGGTGCGGAAATTGCAGCCTTACGGGCTGCGGTAAAGTTCATCAGTCAAGACCCTACACATGACTGGACGGTTTTCACCGACTCTAAAGCAGCCCTTTAAGCCCTACAAGCTGCGCTACGCCGCGGGTCGCAGGAACAACTTGTTGCTGAGATCCGTCTACTGTACCACGGCACCGTATCCAAATGTCATGACATCATTTTTCAATGGCTGCCAGGCCACTGTGGTATTACCAGTAATCACCAGGCCGATGCGGCTACGCGTTCTGCTCACAACGACGGAATTCCAGTCAGGATCCCAATATCAAGACCTGAAGCTGCGTGTGGGCTTCGCACTTTGGCGCTGAAGCTCACAATTTCAGCGTGGAACACTGGATTCTTTTGCAACCTCCGCCTCAAGGCACTGGACCTTGGACTGGGCCATCGCCTTCCACGTAACTTATCACGTCGCGAAGCAACATTATTATGCCGTTTATGGATCGGTGTTGCTTTTACCAACCACTATGGTTTCCGGATGTGGATGGCCGACAATCCTGCCTCTGAAAGCTGTGGTTGTGAGGATACCATCGCTAATCTTCAATGTGAGCGCCCTGCACCTGCGAGTGCAAGACATACACTGTGTTGTGCCCTGGACCGCCTCGATCCTCGCCCATTACCAGAGCAAAAGATCCTCGGTCCATGGCCACAGCAGTCGACTGCCCTCAAGGCATCCAAGGCACTCTTTGGCTACTTGAGTGCGACTGGACTGAGTGACAAATTGTGACAGCGTTGTGCGTGTGTGTGTTATGCCTTTTTCCCCTTCTCTCTTCCTCCCTTAGGCCCCTAATTCCTCATTCCCAGTGCAGGGTAGCCAACCGGAACCCCTGTCTGGTTAACATCCCTGCCTTTCCCTCCTCCTTTTTATCTATCTTGTGCTTCATTCCATGCCGATCCTCAGTGTGCACATGCTGGAGTTCTGGAAACATACAAAAGGACTTCTCGGCGTTACTACTGGCGCGGAATGTACATGAATATTCGCAAGTACGTCCCATCCTGCCTCGCCTGTCAACTCAGTAAGTCTCCCTCCGCGCGACGTCTGATCGAACCGTTGAAGCAACTTCCACATCCTGTACGATCATTCGGTCACTATGGCGTTCACCTCTACGGTCCACTGGCCTGCACGGTCTCCAGGAGCTGCTTAATGATCGTCGGCCATCTCATCTGGTATGCCAAAACCACTGTCCTTTCCCGTTGGTACTTCCCTCGAAGTTGCTATCTTCTCGCTGCATCGCCTTGTGCATCGACAAGGCGCGCCCAGCGAGTTGCTTAGTGACAGTGGATGTGTCTTTCTTTTCCACATAGTTGAAGCACTCTTCGTCGGATGTCGCATCATTCATCGTACCAAGGTAAGTTACAACCCTACGTTACCTTTCGCGACGTACGCGCACGGCACTGCCACACAGTCAAACGATATATTCCTCTTTTTTCCTATTGTATAGGAGTGAGCCACCCTGCAACACGGATCCAACCAGAAGTGGCAAAGCATGTTAAAAAATGTCGTCAGCTGGCCCATTCGTTTACATCAGATTCCCGAGATTGCCAGAAGCATTGACGCGACAAACCTGATGCTAAACATTTCCTGTACTAAATGAGTAGTCTGGCTCTGAATCTCATCCTAAAAAGCGGAATTGCCGTCGAAATTACGCACAGAATATCATGGTCCTTATCGCATCATCCAGAAACGTCCCCTCAGGTTTACTATGACCCGCTCCTTTTGCCGTCGCCATAGGTCGCCAGGGTGGCTAGTCTTCATTTCCTAGCCATTGTAGCGAGCCATGACGGATGCACCTAATATTGCTGTTGTTGCTGTTGTCCTTAGTATAATTAGTGACACGCACCGACTGCGAGGGATTGTCCAAGGCACTTACAGCGACGGAAAAATGGTCGAAAAGATTTTTGAGACAAAAAAGCAATGCTGATTCGGTTCATTAAATTAAGAACTGAAAGTTAGAATGGATAGAGGGAGAGGTTATAAATAAACTGTTTACATAACAATACATTTGTTCAAGTTGCGCGCGTGCAGAGTCAATAAAGAAAAGAAAAACAAACGCGCACAACACTTTGCACACAACAGCTCGTGTGGGGCGACAAGGGTAACCGTCCAAGGTAGCGCGAGCGGAGCGTTCGGTCTTTGCGCGACATAACTAGCTAAAAAAAAAATAGAACGCAAAACTGCCTCTGGGGACGAATGCGTAGAATCGGGCACTCGGGTTCACACCTCATTCACTTTCTCGAGCACACCTCAACACACCTCAGCCACCAATTTAGCACACCTCAGCCACTTTCTCATTCGTGAGAAGAATGCTGAAGTGTATATATCACTGGTTGTGGGCCTCGATATCCTTTCTCTGCAAAGGATGGCCGCTGAGGTTACCTGACCCTTTTTATAGCCTTTACCATTGGCCATTTCGAAGGATTCTGCCTTTTATCTTCACTAGATGGTGCGAAATAACATTTTAGGTCATTTGCAACATCGTTTCATTTATTTCATGTAAAATACAGCAGAATACAATTTTCTATACCTTGCGTTTGGCGCATAATGGCCTTAGCCGCCTATGTGCCATAAAACCGAACACAAACCACGACCCTATTTAGTTTTGCGCTCAACAGATGCGGAAGAAGATGGCGTACAGTCGCTCCTTCACGACGCGCACAACGCTGCCGGAGCTGTCGGAGTGCCCGCACGTTCCTGACGAGGAAGGCAACATGCGCCAAATTGCCGTCGACTGTGGGCAACAGACGACTCCAAGTCGGTGGAATTTTCACTAAAAAAAATACTGAACGCATCGTTGAACGTTCACTTCCGAACGGATTCAAAAGATCAGCGAAGCGTTGGCCATGTAGCAGAGCATCCGCTTCGTAATCGGGCGGTGCTGGGTTCGATCCCCAGTGCCGCTGGTTATAGATTAGTTATACTAATTGGTACAAGGTTTCTCCTGGCCTGGTGCTCTGCCCGAACATCTGGGGCCAAAATGCTTGGGAAAAGGGTCCTCGATTAAAGAGTTGGGTTATCAGGCCAGTAATTCGTTACGCCCATCCGCAGGATTCTGGACCATGCGCCTCGAAAAACCGGTCGCGCCATCTCGCGACAGCCGGCGGCGCGGCGGCGCGTAACTCAATGGCGACGAAAAATAAAAATTGATATTTCATCGCGCATAACAGTTAGAAATTAGCTCTCTCGCCCAGATGTTAAATGCATCTTAAAGTTTCATTTAGTCGAGTTTCATCGATGTAGCTTACATATTGCGTTTGCCATGAGCAATGATCTATGACAGCATGGAGCCTATGGCGAGGTCCCGAAAAATACCCCACTTGACTTCAATTTATCGCTCACTACAGCCCTATTTTAAAAAATATCGACAAGCTCTAGCAGGTCCACGTAAGGTAATGTCCTACCTTTAAGGAAGTATAAGGTATTTTACATTTCAATGGCGTAAAACTCTTCCTGCGCTATTTCACTATTGATCATGCATCATCAGCTTTTTCATGAAACGTGTGGCGCCCTCTCTCGGTGCGTTGGAAAGGCACACGTCCCTGCTCGCGGCCGGGCTCGAGTAGCGGAGGCGGCTCGATTCCGGCCGTGCCCTGCTACAGTGTCCCTGCTTTGGTAGGTTGCTTTGGGAGGTTGAGCCTGCCGTACGAATGCGCAGTTTTATCAAAAGTCCCCCCATCGGAGGGAGGCTATGGCCATGGGCTGCTACATAAAATGCTACAAGAAAGCGTGTGCCTTCTATGAGGTATATAGAGGAAATTATAAGAAGACTCTTTTGTTTGACAGGTACATTTTTCATTAAGCGCGTACAGTGACCACACCGGCATAGGTGATAGTGGAATTGCGTACGCAATAACAGTGCAAAGCAATGAAGCTTCTAGGTACTTTCGTTCAAGCAGTGAAATTTGTAATTCCCAGACGCTCATACTTAGAGCTCACTCACCGATACTTGTATATGGTTCTTGCACTGTGCATTCAAAATTGTAAAATCGTGTCTTAATGTCTACATTTCAACACTCATGTTATTAGCCTCAATAGCAGAAAGCTCTTCCAATCTTTTGTCGATGTGGTGCAAGTGCAGCAAGGATGCGTTGAAGTGAATGTTGCATGTGTTGCACATAAGAGGCGGCAAACCTGATGCTGCGTTTTATGCCAGTAGGTTATTTGTCCAATGTAACAATTAGTAGTGTGGTAGTTCACATTTTTGTCCAGGTTGGTAAAGTGCTTCTCACGATTCGATCGTTCGCCGTCGAGAAGGGGTTTACCATTGCTGTAATCGATGCTAGTTTCGGCAATTCTGTCAAAGATGTACGTGAAGGATGAACCGCTAACGAAGACTTCATAGAGTGGCATGCTGGGAACTATTCTGAAGAGTGTGCCATCAGTTCGGCAAGCCAGTAACTACGCCGTTACCCAGAGCAGCAATCAAGAGTCAAACTCTAGGTAAATGTTCTTGATTAGAATTTAAATCTGCTAAGAAATGAACAGAAGTTATTGTCGGATAACACGATGTTTAAAAGATTACTGGTTTTCTCCAGTTCGGTGACTCGGCGCTCCACCCAACCCGTTTGTGCAATGCGCTGCTAGCGCGATTCATTAGCGACAGGACGCTACATGCTCGCGGCCCTGAATATGCAGTGAATTTACCGTGTTGCGAATATGTGCAACAATACCCATAAGCACTTTCGCACGAGTGGCGCGAACATATTTTTTTTTGCATAAGTTCCAACCTACCCTCGTTTTTTTTTTCTGCCGCTCTCGTATCTACTTTTCGCTATCCTCTCTCTTTGCTTTTAATTCCACCGGTTGCAGTTTCAGTGCTAGAGGGATTAGATAGCAATCGCTGGGCCGGCAACATATTTAGCTTCTTTTTTGTATTCTCGTCAGTTGTTGTTGCCTCTGAATCTGTTGGCAAACTACTACTTCTTGGATGTGTGACTCCCGGGGAGTTAGCGCGGCTTTTTAAGCGCACAAACCGCGGGAGTCAGAAGAGGGAGCCGTTTCCACGGAATGATCCAGCGACATTTAAATGTGCCATGCATCTCCATGTTCCTGGTGCTGGCTCCCTTCCCCTGTCGAGCGGACGGAGAGAATTTCAAGCCGTGGAGAGAAGGGGTTGGGGGGCGATGAAAGAACAACTTAAACCGCGAAGAAAAGTTCGGGGAACCTGAAATAGCTTCAAGCCATGAAGAAAAGAGCCACCGAGAGCCCGGCGATCCTTCCATTGTTATAAACCGGACCCCCCTTCCAACGCGTACACGAGCGCCCGCGCGCTGATGCCGACATCTAGCACGGACGCCTCACCCAGGCTTGCTGGCGTCTCCTGCAGTGCGCATGCGCAGACCGGTTTCGGCTTACGCTAAGAGCGCGGACGCTTAGCGCGTACGCCCAGGAAGGGCCATTCGAGTTGGCACCTCTAGGCTTTTTTTGGGGTGGGATGACTGTCTTTGAAGTGGCACAGGAGGCCTCCGATAATCATGTCCGGCTTGTGTGTAGTTTGCATCCCTTCCTTTCTGAGAACACTGGCCAAGGTTTCGCAGACACCCTTTACGTACTAACTGCATACGCGTTTTTGCCACCAGCGTATCCTTAGCATAAGCATATCGAGTTGTTTTCGTTGCATCCTTTTCAGTTTTAGATGATGCATCGAGTGAAGAATCTTGGGTATCCATTGCCTAGAAATGTTTTCTTTTGCTTATGATGAGTTTTAATGGCGCACTGGCAACCTCGCACCAAGCGCAATGGGTTGAAGTGTTTTCTTCAACACAATGTTAGGTGGAAGACCATTTTACGAGCACCGTCCTCGAGCCGCATGCTCAAAGCGATGTGTCATTGCTGTTGTCACTGATTTTAAAACAAATATGCAAGAATTGGGAATCGTCTTAACCAAAACTTGCTTGAATTCCACCCTACCCTTAGGGCACAATTTTCAGCACTGTTCCTCCCAAAAAGGCTACGGGAACAAGACGCACAACACGCAGCATCAAACGGATGAAGAACGTGGAGAGGCGGTAACGGAAAGGGCCAAGGATGATTTGAGCAGGTGCATAGGTACGGAGAAATTCTTTTTCAAGAGCTACACGGGCAGCCGGTAGCAGGGTGGTAAGAGGGAGGAAGAAAAGGACAGTGGGGAGGGGTCTCCTGCTGTGCCTTTGCCTGCCTTTCCTGTTTTTTCTCCTTTTACTTTTCCTCGAATCGTGGAGCGCAGTCCATGGTTGCTTTTTGGATGCGCTATGTTTCTGTTCCCTATGGTGCGAAGCACGAGCTGCACGACATAGTCGGCGCCTCTGCGAAAACGGCCCGGAAAGGTCATGGACGCACTCTTGCCTCCAGGCTGTCACAAAAAAAAAAACTTACAACCGCTAATGTGTCAGTCCTGGCAAAGGGTTTCTCCACACGCAGACAAAAATCTCCCAAAAAAGACATCAGAATTTCTGCAGAAGATTCTTTACTGCCTTCCGCCAAACTAAGGAATTCCACCAGCCTTGTTAAAAGCACAGCGCATGGCACAGGTAGACAGTGCCACCAAAATCAATTTCGGACGAGTTAGCGTGGTTACGCCAGTTGCAACTAGGAGTGCTAGCACTTCGGTTTTCAGTGCTGTTTCAGTGTTCGGTTCCGTTGCGCATAGATGCAGCTGATGAAGACGACGATATCCAAAATACAGCGCAAGAGACTGGTATTTTATGACGCAGAATGTTCGGCTGCGGCGGTGTGGCAGTCGACGGCGGCAAAAAAGCGCTCCGCTGCCGCCGACGCCGGCGAATCGCCCGGAAAAACGCTCCATGCGGGCCACGCTTAACGCAGTAACCAGCAAAACGTATGCGTTCTCGCCGCCTCGGGTTCGAAACTCACTCGCGGCCGTAAAACATTTTCGATTATTTTACTTCAGGTCAAGTAAGTTTCAGACATACAAAGAGGCCACGTCGAAATCCAACATTGAAGCCTCAGTGCTGCAATGAAAAATGCGACCCCGTTAGCCCGCTGTTCTACCAGCTTGTGGAGGCAACGGTTGGTACCAATGCGGCCACTCGATGGAACCGCATCACCGAGTGGCCGTGGCTCTCATCTGCTCTGTCACTGAAAAAGGCAGCGCGTTGGAAATGTTTTCCTTAAGCCCCAACTCGATGGGCACATCCTAGGCGTACGGCAGAGCGCCTGCGCGTCCAGCCCCGCGCCGCGACGAGGCAACATAAAGCGGACGTCCGACAAATCAACCGTGACCGCAGCGCTGCGGCCGAACACTGCGAGGCATGCGACCACCGAATGGACGTTGACGGCACTAATGTACTGGAAACCGAAGCTAACCCGCACAGGAGGCTTCTACTTGAGTCGTGGCACATCCAACAGACAGGGAAGAATGTTAATCGCTCCCTGGGGACACTTCAAGCTTCTTACATCCATGGTTTGCCGCCACTGACCCGGATGTCTTCAACACGAGGGCTTAAAAAGCCGAGGTTCGAACCATCCGAGGGTTTGTCGACAGCCCGGCGCCGAGATGCGGCGATTTCCCTGTTAATCCCCGTCAGCAGGAAGCGTGCATGGCGAGGCAATCGGGCGTAGACCGGCGAAGGCAAAGACCGAGCCAGAGGGTAAGGAGCCAAGACGTTTTCCCGAAACCGCCCGCCCCCCTTCGCCCGTCTAAGGAAACCACCGCAGTGATAGCGTAGCATAGCGCATGGTCAGCGTGGACGCGGCAAGCAGACGCCGCGTCTAAGCCGCGACGGCGTCGAAGTCAGAGGATGGGGCATACCAACGGGTCCCGAGAAGCGGGCCTGCTTAACGAAACGCTGAAGCGTGTTCAGAGGCAGCAACGACAGGCTGGCGCCTCTTTCCAGATTTTGCGGGGACGCCTGTCAACAGTCGTCCCGAAGACGAGTAGTCTACTACTCGCAGCGGTAGCGATCGGTTGAATATCGGTAATTGGCGTAAAGCTGGGAGCCGCATGGGAATGTTTTGATGTATTTTCATATATTTCACTTTTTACTTTTTAAGGGAGAGAGTTTGAGTAATACTGTGGAAGAATGGGGCGTGGCACGTAAACCTGTTGGCCCAAGCATTTCGAGGGTTCATTCCCGGAATTACATTTTCTTATAGCAATTTAGATGTGCTGTGTATTTCAGGGAGAGGGTTTAAACGTTGCCGAAATTGGAGGGCGTGCCATGAAGTTTGTAAACCAATGATGGGTTAGTTTGCTGTTGATTGGGCGATGCAAGAGGTGGGCCGGGTTTCTAGGTCTTTAAAACCAGGGTCCGGAGCCATGGGAGATCGTTCTGAGCTAGATTTAGATCCCTTGCATCTTCGGCGGTGCCAATGAAGGAAGATTTTCCCTTAGCCAGTTCCATGTAACCGCCATCGCCCCCCATACACCTTGCCCTCGTCTCCCGCTTCCTTTAAGCTCCTCAGGACCTGGCTGTCTCGCTACTGTCTGTCATCAGCTGCATCTGGTTAGCCAGTTCCCTGCGTCCATTGACTTTCTTCTGCTGAAGTTTTGATGTACCACCTGGTCGAGAGAGTCATTGCCAAAACGGTAAGTAACAACCTTCCCAAGCCATTTCTTTAAGCACCTCGGTCCATGTTACGTTTTGTGTTTGTTTGCATGTCCTGATTACACAATTCAGGGCGGTCTGTAAGCTTGTTGGTAACTTTTTTTTAATTCCTACAGCATGACAAGCGTAGAGCTTACATGCGTGTGCAATCACTGTGGATTTGGTTTGTGTGGAAGGATTGTCACGGAAATTAAGTGTGGGGTCATCGTTTCGATTAAAGAAGATAAGAGGCTTAGGCAGAATTCGACACAACCACTAGGTTGCGAACCAAACGCGCTCGAGGCCACAAGCACGCTTTGGTGTCTTGGGGAAAGGAAATGGCCCAGTATCTGTCTCGAATATCGGCGGACACCTGAACCGCGCCGTAAGGGAAGGGATAAAGGGGGGAGTGAAAGAAGAAAGGAAGAAAGAGGTTCCGTAGTGGAGGGCTCCGGAATAATTTCGACCACCTGGGGATCTTTAACGTGCGCTGACATCGCACAGCACACGGGCGCCTTAGCGTTTTTCCTCCATAAAAACGCAGTCGCCGCGGTCGAGTTCGAACCCGGGAACTCCGGCTCAGTAGTCGAGCGCCCTAACCACAGAGCCACCGCGGCGGGTAATGATCTGGGAACAAGAACAAACAAAGGACGCGTCTTCGTTTGGAGCTATCCACGAGGGCCACGATTAAACATTAATTATTTCGCATTCCATGATTTCACAAGCAGTCTTCAGTGTCCTCAAAATTTCTTCGTTTTTTTTCTGATATATAACTGCGAATTTGTAAAGATAATACTTGTACATAGTTCCTGACCACTCTCCCTCCTATAGTTTATGGCTATAGTTATTTGATTTCTCTAATTTGCCTGATATCCCTTTATTTGCGCTGCCCCAGCTCAGGTGCTCGCAGCAGGAAAAATCTTTCCCTTCTTTTCTTTTTATTATTTGGATAAAATCAGCGCTACTACTACTGCATAGAATTGCCACCCATCACAGTTAGCATTCAACATTGCACATGCGACACGTGACACGCCGCCGCGGTGGCTGAGTGGTTATGGCGCTCGGCTGCTGGCCCGAAAGATGCGGGTTCGATCCCGGCCTCGGCGGTCGAATTTCGATGCAGGTGAAATTCGAGAGCCCCGTGTACTATGCGTTGTCGATGCATGTTAAAGAACCCCAGGTGGTCGAAATTTCCCAAGCCCTTCACTACGGCGTCTCTCATAGCCTGAGTCGGTTTGGGGCGTTAAACCCTCATAAAACAACGACCATAAAAAATGTACACAACGACCGGTCGTTCATGTTTATAGCATGCAAACAGCTTAAGGCCCTTGCTTACATGGTGCTAATTGCGGTTTACGTAGTGCTCTCATATTTTATTAGGTAAAATTACAACATGTGGCCAGAAAAAAGCAGTACAGGGAGACGTCGGAGCATATGTATTATTATTCCAAAGGATATGCAAGGCACTGCCGATAATTTTGCGAAGCTTAAAGAGATAACATGCAAAGGTCCGAATAATGCAGAAATACAGCAGGCGCCTTCTGCTGGACATAATATTTCTGAAGTACGTATTTAACAAGTAGCGCTCTCTCTCTTGTTATTCATAACTTTAGCTCAACATTTTCAACATAAATGTAGACCAAGTGGGGACTTTATTTACTAATGTACGCATGCCAGTGTTACCGGATACGTTGTCATTCACAAGTAGACATGATGCAAAGCATGCAAGGCGAGCGAATTAAAGAGGAATCGCTCGTGGGCGATGTAAAACGGTATAGCATACCTACTGACAGAGGAGTGAAGCGGCAAGATTTGACACATAAAAAAAAAACCTGCAGCTGGTTCGCTTTCCCATCTCGAGGAATAAAAATAAGCGCACAACAATGTTTGGATAGAACAGATGACAACCTAAACCTTGCAAGTGCAGAATATTTGCAGCGCGCGCATTTGTTTCTTCAAGCTTTCCTTAGCATTAGCTGAGCGACTCTGAATACCAGGTGTTACCTGGAAGACGTTTCAAAAATGGGCGTTTTGGCTTTAAAATATGGCTTTTACGGCACAGTATTACCAGTGTGAATTGTTTCCGGTGAATCGTTTTAAATATTCAGCTGGTTAACTAGATTTTAATAATTAACTTTTAACAATGGCAGTTAGGCGCTTAGTCGTAATTTTAGATTTGTGGCCGGTAGTTAGTAATAGCCATATAAGTTTTTAGAATTTCCAAAACATGGTTACCTTTGGCGATATGGATCGACAAAATTTGGCTGTTTCGACTAATTACGCGCACTGGAAAGGTTTCTTTGCTTGCATGCTTTCGAAAGCGCATGTATTTTGGCGCTAACTGGTTCTTGAAAATTGGCTTTTGAGGAGAGGAAATGACACAGTAACTGTCCCGCCTATCTCGGCGGGCACCCGAATTGCACCGTAAGGGAAGAGATGAAGGAGGGAGTTAAAGAAGAAAGGAACAAATAGGTGCCGTTGTGGAGGGCTCCAGAATAATTTCGACCAACTAGGGATCTTCAAAGTGCAGTGATATTGCACAGCGCATGGGTGCCTTTTGCGTTTCGCCTCCATAGAAGCGCAGCCGCTGCGGTTGAGTGCCAACCCGGGTACTCCGGCTAAGCAGATGAGCACCTTAACCACTGAGCCATCGCATGATGTAGCCAAATTTTGTCGAGCCACTGCAATGAGGGTAATCGCGTTTTCGAAATTCTAAAAACTGATACGGATATTAGTAACCTACCTCTAACTGCAACTAGGCGCCTAACTAATAGTTAAAAGTTAATATCAGAATTAGTAAACCAGCTTCCTCCCGGTTTACTGCCTGTTAACTACTGGGTAACTACCGGTTAGCTACAGTTTGCGGGCACTGGTATACTATGCCGAAAAATCCATATTTTAAAAGCGAAAGCTTTTCCTGCTTTCGTCGGAGCGATTTCGCCGTCACCTCACGTTTGATCTTGAACGTCCTTGCTGCGCCGCTGCCATAGCAACCGAGCAAGTGACTTCGCCGCGCCGCCAAGCCTAGTCTTCGCCGTCTCTGCGCAGGGGCTCCACAGCTGTGCAGCGGCTGCTGCCTGACCACGTTATCTAGCCGAGTATCAGCTGGATAAAAAAATATTAGCTTTTGTTCAACTACTGCTGAACCTTGTTAGAGAGCGAGAGCTGTGATGTATCGTGCAAGCAGACGCGGCTTAGCGTCTGTAGCGTTGAGTACGTTCCGCACACTGGATGAGCAGTGCGCCCAACCTGCCACCCTGGCAGGTGGCATTTGAATTAATGGCTGATCGCGAGAGGTTGGTCAGGCTGCGGCCTATTGGTGCAGTGCCGCGTGTCTGCCACAACGTTGTCAGCGCTAATGCATGCAGCCCACATCTTTCTCTCACCACCATCACGTACCTCAAAGCGCTATTGAGGCGCCCACTTACACAGGTGGCCAGTTATATGCGCCCTTCCTTTCCACAAAATCACCAAGAAAGTTGTCAGCGCCAACACCAATGAATACAATGAACGCCGACGACTTTCGCTTTGTTAGCTGAGCTAATCCGAGAAAGCTTAATTTTGATGATGACTTAGTCTTCTCTGTAACACCTGGTATGTGTTACTGCTGTTATCTGTATAAGAGAGCCCAGAAAAATTCAAACCTTTTTCTTTTGCATTTGTTTATTGATGTTTGAAAAAATGTTGTTAGCTTGCATATAAATAAGCTGCGAGGAATATAAACTTAAGAGGTGTCTTGGTCACGTTTTCTTTAGGTTTTTAGGTTTTCATTGACGAAAATGTGTTAGAGAAATTGGTAAAATTGCACAGTAGAGGCCCCAAAGCGCGGCAGTCAGGGAGACTTCCTATAACAAAATGTCTCCGCAATTGGTATACCGCCAGTTTTCACTCGGACTCACAAAAGGGACGACGAAAGGCGCGAGTGGACTACCTGCGCCGCACACACCGACAGGCACGAAATGCTGTATACGTCGACGCAGCCATGTACCCCAATTCCACGAACGCGGTGGCGGTAGTTTTGGACACCAACTTCAAGGAAATCGCCAGCGCCTCTCTACGCAACTGCTCTCCCACAGTAGCAGAAACGGCCGCAATCGGTCTCGCCATCCAGCACGGCGATACCACGCGAAACGGACTAAAAATTGTTACAGACTCCCAGTCGGCGTGTCGGCTCTTCCTCACTGGCAGACTTCCACACTCCATCGCTCCCATTCTGACTACCCCACATGTTAAAAATTCCACATGCAAGCACCAAATCACTTGGGCTCCTGGGCACGAGGGGCTCGAGGGAAACGAGGCCGCGGACAGTCTAGCTCGAGATACACCAACCGAGCGACTAACCTCCCCGACGTCACCCCACTTCCCTCTATGTACGGCGAACGCCTCCTCCTTCTCAGAACGCAAAGGCAAGTCTATCCCCCACCAAACTCGAAGCTAACGGCGGCAGAGGCGAGGGGCTGGCGACAACTACAGACGAACACCTTCCCAAACCTACACAAATACCATATCATGTTTCCCGATAGATACGACGGAATCTGCCCCTGGTGTGGCGGAATTCCAACAACATACCATGTAACATGGGGCTCCTCCGGTAGCAAGCCCCCCGAACTAGACAAACATCAATCCGAGGAACAGTGGGAGTCTGCCCTGCTCAGCTCCGATTTGGTGACCCAGCGTAGCCTGATATCCCAAGCAAGAGCAACTGCGGTGGACATTGGGGTCCTGAAATAAGGACTCCACCCAAAATCTTTTTTTTTCCCGCCTCTTTATCCTACCTTTCTATGAATAAATGTTTTCTACTACTACTACTACTACCGCCAGTTTTGAACACTCGACTTCCAAACTTTGTGATGATGCCAGAGACAAAGCATTTTTCATAAATATATTTTTTCGCGCTAAGCGGGCAGCCTGAGTCCAGTAAGGTAGATAACGCGGTCAAGATTTTGAGCAAACCCTTCAATCCCCAGTAACTTAAGTCCTCTAAGGCACTCATTTCGTCACAAATGGATATGTTAACATTTGCATAAATTACCATTCAAGTTCATTGGCTCTTCATTTCGTAGTGGCATATCTTTCCTTTGTCTTTTCTTTGGTTCACTTGTGCTTCGTTTTATCGTACCTCGGCGTGTGTGAGTTTTCTTGCGCTAAATGTTTCACCATGCCATCTTTTTTTTACAGAGCAAGGGATACCTTATAAAATGGAAAGGATATTCCAAGTGGCATTGCTCCGTTGAACCAAGAAAAAATCTGAACGGCGCCTGTCTCCGGGAATTTAAGCACCCAAGCAAGCCATCGCCACAACGACTGGAAGCTGCTGCTGAGGAATTAATTTACGCTGTGCAAAAGAAACTTTCCAACAGCCGTCGATCCAGCGGGCTTGTCAAGCTGAACATAGACCTGGACACCTTTAGATGGGTTTTCAGTAGGAAAGGAAGGCCGCTCGAAAGGGGTTGGATTGTTTGCAATGAGTCAGACTTTTCAAAGCTGAATCTTCCCTTTGGGTGGCATACTCGAGAAACGAAACTTGGCAGTGTAGTGGCAATTGAGTTCCCAGTGCGTGTGAAGGCTGCTGTGACACGACTGAAAGCTTGCAAGCTCTTTCCAAACGGCTATCCTGTGGATAGTCTGCAAATGTTCCTTGTGTCGAAGGTTGTTGCATGCAGAACCTAACCCACAGAAATAGTGAGCCTTCCGCCTTTCACATATATGTTGCCAGCAAACGTTTTGGAACTTTGTTTTTTCTTTCGATATAGTATTGATTCTTGCATTTCAATTTGTGTTGTTTAGAATTTCTTAAAAATGAGTTCGGGAGCTTTGCGCTTAGAGATTTATGAATGTGCAATTTCATTTACATTGACAAATAAGACAGTTCTGGAAATCTTTAGCAACAAAACGGTTTTGGAGAAATCTTATTTTGAGACAATAACATCTTTTATTCCACTTGGCATGTCCATCCCAGAGAGTTTAAAGGTTGCAGTAGAGACAAGATTTAGAAGCCTCTGCTCCTCGGTAGATACTCAGTACAGAAAAATTAATGGCCGAGCAAAAGAGGGGTTCCTTAAAAAAGAGCGCCATGTAAAAATTCCCTTCGATAAGGAAAGTTCTGTTCAAAATTCAAATAACAGTATCAAGGACATCATTATTCAAGCTTTACAAGAAGAAGTGAAGCGAATGGAGGTTGTATCAGAACGGGCTCTTTCTGAACTGCGTAAGTCCATTCAGGATTTTGAGGCAAAATGCCTTCAGCTGCAAAAAGAAAACAAAAGCCTGTCATCACAGGCAAAAAACTGCCGCTTGCTCAACAACTGCGGAAAAAGGGTCGGGGAAGGTTCGAAAAGCACCGATACAAGAAAGCTGCATTCTGTAGGCAGCGTGATAGTTCAAGGGCTAGAAGAAATTTTGGAAAGCTATGGCGTGGACTTATGCCAGTTGGTTGTAGAAGACCTTCGAGGGCTACTGCACAAAATTACTTTTTCTGACATTGACGGAATCTCCGTGGAGCGAGGAATCAAAAAAGAATACCGCAGTAATGGTAAAACTGACTATCAGGATCTTTCTTCCCCCGAGAAGAAAAGCGTCCATGCAATCACCGCGCTCTTAGACAACCACTTTGTAAGCAATGTTTTTTGGGAAAAAATGTCTTCAGCTGTTCCTAATTTACCCTCGCTCTGTGTCCTCAATTCATACAGGCAAAAACTAGACGAAAGCACTGCTGTGTTTAAAACCCTAGGAGAAGCAGCTGGCGCTCAGGTGTCTTTTGTGCACGAACTTGAAACTGCCGTTGCGGAGTACGCAGTGAATAGAGGTATGACAGGAGAACAGCTCAGGTCGCAGCCAATTTTGGTCAAAATAGAAGGAGATGGCTGTGTAGTCAGCACACGAACAAGCTGGACAACTCTATCTTTTCTCCTGATTGACAGCAGCCGGAGGCTGCAGAGCCATACCTTACATCGCCTGCTCGCAGTCGTCGAAGTCTCTGAAAACTATTTTCAGATTAGAGAAAGTTTGAAGGATTTGATAGACGAAGTTAACAGTGTTGTGAAAAGGGGCAGTGTCAGCTTGGAAGGACAGGAAGTTCCCGTCATAGTCTGTCTGGGCTCAGATCTAAAATTCTTGCTCATGGTTCAAGGATTGCAGTCAGCGTCTTCTAGGCACCCATGTCCTTTCTGTCGTATTAATTTAAAGGAACGAAGCAGAGCTGGGGCAAACACAGAGGAGTGTAATAAGCCGCCTCTTCTGCACACTCTAAAAAACATGAGGGAGGACGGCATTGTTGAAGAATTCGGAATGAAAGTCGTTCCCCTATTCAACATTGAACCTGCATTTGTGGTTCCAGACATTTTACACGTGCGCATTAGAGTCGTTAATCGCCTGGTTGATGGATTGATTGTCGAAGCAATGGACAAAGACAACCGCGATAAAGTTACGAACTTAAACACCAAGAGCACTCACGTGGAAGCAATTGTGCAGGCAATTAATAGCTGTGGTGTAAAATTTGAACTGTGGCAGGACGAAAGAAAAGGAGAAAATTTCACCTGTATTCTAGGAGACTCCTGCGAGCGCCTGCTCGAAATGCTGCCAGAGAGGCTCACTGGAAAACTCAGCCCGGAAACAGAAAAAAAAAATCATCTCAGTTTGGAAAATGCTTAGTCGCATTTTGGATCATTTTGAACATAACACGACCGGCGAAAGCATCGAGCAAGAAATAGCCAAATTCCATAAAACTTACTTAGAACTTGGAGAACGAGGGCATAAGGGTTACGGGGCTGAAAGAATGACGCCATATATGCATATTCTTGTCTGTCATGCCTCAAATAAGCATAAAGAATTCAAGTGTTTGGGGTGGTTTTCGAGCGAAGGCATTGAGAAAAAGAATGATATTCTGAAGCATTTGCATCATGCAAGATCCCATAAATGGAATGCGGCCGCCGATGCGCTGAAGCTGGCAAAACGCCTTGAGAATAGCGCGCACGTAACAACAAGTCGAGCGTACAAAAAACACGATCGTTCATACTGGGTTGAGGGTATGATTGAAGAGAGTCGCACAAATAGGGCTCGAAGCGCTCCTGAAATGGAGCGCGAGGATACACCTCCCGCTTGTATCGAGGATATGGACGTGGTTGAACTGCGGACCGAATTGAAAGCTGCTGGCATTTCAACGAAAGTAAAATCAGTTCCCAAACTGCGTGAAATGCTTCGCAAAGAAAGAGAAAAACGATGTTTTCAGCAGTCGACTTGACTTCTATTAGCAAAAATTGCCTGCAATTAGCAATTGCCTGCTCGCGATGTTCCACAAGTCTGTATTCCTCAGTTTTTATCATTTTTTACTTTTTTAATGAAATATTCATCAAAAATTTTTGTAGTGCAGTATGTGCACACTTGCAGCTTGAACGGTTTACTATGTTTCTTCACTCAATGCTAAAACTCGCATTCTCGCTGGTACGACTAAACGAGAGTGAAATGCTTTGTTTGTGCTTGTGGCGACTTATATGTGCAGTAAATGTTCTTCGTTCTTCGCCATATTTGTGATAATCTTCCTTGATGTGCAATATTTACACGCTGTATCTGTATTCATGTATGATATGTTTATATTTTTTGTGTCGCGCCACGCTGTGTTGTTTTGTGTTTTTTGGGTTTCATCAAGATTAGGCCAATTGTGTTTTATAATTACTGCAGTGCACGCTTGAAATGCCTTCGCAGTGCACCTCTGGCTGCCTATGTTCCCTGCGAAACGGCGCGGTTCATGTGGCTGACCTCATTGTAGCGCGAATGTTGCACCTCTCCTTTCCTCACAACCAGCCTAGTGATGTGTGGCGGTTGCAAGTGGTACACGTCTATGTATAAAGTGTAAAGTTTTGCCATACTTAATATTTACTACCGACACTTTCTCAAGTTGGTTCTGTGCATAAGTGCATTGTGTATTTCTAGCAAACTGTCGAAATGTATCGTTTATACTTTTTCTGCGCCATGATGTGATGCGATAATAAATGTATTCTGTCATGTCAAGTAAACTGCCGCTTTGATTTTTTGTACGAGTTTAGTAGCGATTATTACGGCAGCATTTCGAGCCTTCAACGTGGCGGCGCCGTGGTGGTGGCGGCACCGCCACCCTGTGGCTGCGTTGACACCCTGTAGATGCGCCGCCACCCTGTCACGTGGTTGGTCACGTGGTGCGGCTGATCACGTTGTTGGTCACGTGTTTGGTCACGTGACCAAGTTCCACTCGGGCCGCTGTAGCTATCGCGTCACTCCAGGTTTAACCAAAGCTAAACCACCGTTATTTTTTTTTGCAACTTGCACAAAAGGACAGGAACAAAGAATTGAGCAAAACACTCAACAGGTTAGGAAATTCGGTAGGCTGAAGAAGTTAAACTGAATGTACGCATTGCTACATTTAATTTTCGCTATGTTCAACTTCACTCCTGAACCTAATATGGCCTCCTTTTGGAGATTCTCATTTGCGATGGCATGTTCTATCTGCGACCGCCTCAGCATTCACAGTTGACGGCGAGGGGACCGAATTCCCGGGGGTATTCAGCGTCGGTCCTAATCGAGTCACGTCACCATGCTGGTGAGTAACGTCATGTAGATCCGGGCGTCAGGGTACGTTAGTAAATTTCAGCTTTAACATAAGTGATGTGTCTCCACTTGGATCCCAATTTAGATCAGTT